>NC_135801.1:42802681-43143440 GCF_964213995.1 Mustelus asterias
CCTCTTTCTGCGCTGTAGGGTTTCTATGATTTCTATGAACCCACACAACCTCAAACAGACTATAGTACACAGCAAACTATCCAGCCTTCAGGAGAACAGTGACCATGACACCACACAATCCTGCCACAGCAATCTCTGCAAGATGTGCTGGATCATTGACATGGATGCCATCATCTTATGTGAGAATACCATCCACCAGGTACAGGGAACATACTCTTGCGACTCGGCCAACATTGTCTACCTGATACGCTCCAGGAAAGGATGTCCCGAGGCAGGGTACATTGGCCAGACTGTGCAGATGCTACGACAATGGATGAATGGACACCGCTCGACAATCACCAGGCAGGAGTGTTCCCTTCCCGTCGGGGAACACTTCAGCAGTCACGGGCATTCAGCCTCTGATCTTCGGATAAGCGTTCTCCAAGGTGGCCTTCACGACACACGACAGCGCAGAGTCGCCGAGCAGAAACTGATAGCCAAGTTGCGCACACATGAGGACGACCTCAGCCAGGATCTTGGGTTCATGTCATAGAACCCCTACAGTACAGAAAGAGGCCATTTGGCCCATCGAGTCTGCACCGACCACAATCCCACCCAGGCCCTACCCCCATATCCCTACATATTTTACCCGCTAATCCCTCTAATCTACGCATCCCAGGACACTAAGGGGCAATTTTAGCATGGCCAATCAACCTAACCCGCACATCTTTGGACTGTGGGAGGAAACCAGAGCACCCGGAGGAAACCCACGCAGACACGAGGAGAATGTGCAAACTCCACACAGACAGTGACCCAAGCCGGGAATCGAACCCAGGTCCCTGGAGCTGTGAAGCAGCAGTGCTAACCACTGTGCTACCGTGCCGCCCTATCTGTCACACTATCTGTCACACTATCTGTCACACTATCTGTCACACTATCTGTCACCCCCATGACTTGCCTGGGCTTGCAAAATCTCACTAACTGTTCTGGCTTGAGACAATTCAGACCTCTTTAACCTGTGTTTGGCCCTCTCTCCACTCACATTGTCTGCACCTGTAAAGACTTGATTACCTGTTAAGACTCACATTCCAACCATTATCTTGTAATTGAGTTTGTGTCTATATATGCCCTGTTTGTGAAACAAATCCTGTACTCACCTGATGAAGGAGCAGTGCTCCGAAAGCTTGTGCTACCAAATAAACCTGTTGGACTTTAACTTGGTGTTGTGAGACTACTTACTGTCCCTGACATGTTGAAAGGGAGCACTGTGTGCAATCCACCAAAATGTAACTGGTTGATTTTTGTGGCCACGATATGTTAAAACAGCTTCTACAGCTAGAACAGCAGACTACTATATAATGCCATGACTTTAATGCCTAGCATTAATGCCTAGCTCACCACACCTCAACCACAGATCAACTTGCACTACAAAAGGTTCAGTAAGGTTTACGTTAAGTGCATATACAGGATACAAGGAAAGGTTTCTGAGTCTTAAGCTTTACAGTCTCGAAGGACAGCAATACAAAAGAGACCTTAACTGAAATACATTGAATATTCAGTAATCAAGTCAGTCAATTATTTCAAAAGATGCCAAGGAATTAGGTCTAGGGGACAAAAAGAGGTAAATTAGCACAAAGTTAATTTAGAACACATACAAAAAAATAGCTTAATCCCTAAAACAGTGAAACATGCTTGAAATAGACAACTAAAAAAGAAAAAAACCAAGGTAATTTAAAATATAATTAAATCCCGTGATCAAAGGTTCAAGAACTGGAGAGATGAGTTTTGGTGCAACAAATGGGCTTTATCACTCTTGACTTGCCTTATTTCTTGTAATTGTGCAGAAGTATACAATGTTCCGATTCAATTAATTTATTAAATGTCTACGTTATATTTACACAAATATTGAGCATTGTGATTAATTGGATTACAAAGACCCTCACCATTGAGAGAGTCTGAGTGTAGAATACAGCAGGCTGGAGATACATCATGGGTTTTAATGTACTTTTCTAAAACTCCAGACTAGTCTATTAATGACTTAATGAACATTCATTCAACATTGACCATCATTTAAGGGCCGACACTTCATGAAAAGTAAGGGATTTTTATTTTTGTATTCGAAGTGGAAGCAGAAAAATACAATTACCATTCAAAAAACAGAAACTTTTCTAATTAGACAGTGCAGCATGTTCGAGCAACCGTGATGGGACAAATTAATTGGAGTTCCTGATCTCAACCATGGCGACACTGGGAGCTCTTGAAGAGAAGCCAAGCCACTTACCATCCAAGGAGGAATGACAATTGGTCAGAGAGAATCACACATCATGCACCTCCCAGCTGTGAAGTTTATAAGCAGCATAATACCAGCTGCAACTTTTAGTCCATCTCCTCAGCAAGGAAGGTCTGAGGCTCAGAGAATTTAAATGCACTTTGTTAAAATGATTAGTTTTGCTCAAAAGGTAAATAGTTAAAGTATCCTCTTGTTCAAATCATAACAAAAGAAACACTAAGATCGAATAATTTAATGAAGAATTCTCACTAACTTCAAGGGCTGGGTTTTCAGTGAGAGGAGCCAGTCAGAACGGAAGCTGGCAACCAGAGCATTGGCACCCAACAGCCTGTGTGTCAGTCTGCCATCTCTCTTCCTGATCCATGCAATTTTCATGAGGGTGAGAGGAGAGTGGGAGAGGGCCATGGTACCAAGCCTATTCGTAGCAATGATCCAGCCAAATCAGATACTTGAGAAGCTTGTTCGGGTATTGCTTTTTAATTTTTCCAAATTTGCAAGGGCATGGGCGATTCTTCAGGTGATGTCTAATGCAGACCAGCTCAGGGATGATGAGAATAAGATCAGCTGGGTTTGGAATGGAGAAGATTGCCTCATAAATGGCTAGGTAGAGCAGGACGAAGCCTGCTGCATCACAGGAAGAGCCCAAAACATTTTAACAAATTCTCAAGCCCCTACCCATCCCATGCTTTCCCTCTGAAATGTTTCAAATTTAAATTTACTGTTCAAATAGCTGTTGAAACAAGTCAGAATGAGGATGTATTTCCAGTAGCGCCTCTGCTTCCCCTGTTCCTGGCCACTATGTGGCCACTAAGGGCCCGGTTTTACCATTGCGTCGTGCCCGAAACGTGGTAAAGTCGGGTGTGAGGCTATTCACGCAATCTGCACCCGCGCCTGTGCAGATTGCCACTTTACCGAAACCAGGGAATGGCTGCGATTCGATTCACGCCCAAAACGGGCGCAACGGCGATTTAAATGCATTTGCATGCATTTAATTTGAATTAATGAACTGCCGCCCAACTTCATCAGCATTTCCCCCTTTACCACCGCGTTTGCCAATCCAGAGCCGCGCCGTAATGGGACCTGCTGAATAAAAGTCTGAATCGGGTGCTCCAGCTGCTGAAGAGCGTGTTCAGAACTTCCAACGGCTCCCTGACTCAGATCGGTAGTGGGGGGGAGGAGGGAGCCGGGCCTGATCATTCTCTGGCTGGGGGGGGCGGGGTGGGGAGTGAGGCTAGATCATTGTCTGGTGGGGGGGGGAGAGGGAGGAGATGGCGGGTCAGATGTATCTCTGGTGGGGAGGGAGGGATGATCATTGTCTGGTGGGGAGGGAGGAGGAGGCGGGTCAGATGTTCCTCTGGGGAGGGGGAAGGGAGGGGGTGAGTGAGGCCAGACAACTATCTGGCGGGGGGGGGAGAGATGAGTGAGCCAGATTGTTGTCGGGGGACGGGGTAGGTGAGTGAGGCCAGACCATTCTCTGGGGGGAATGAGTGAGGCCAGATCGTTGTCGGGGGGGTGAGGGGGGGGGGGGGGGGGGGGGGGGGGGGGGGGGAGAGGAGGGAGATGGGCAAGATGTATCTCAGGCGGGGAGGCAGATGGATCTCTGGCGGGGGGGGGGGGGGCAGATGGACCTCTGGTAGGGGGGCAGATGATCTCTGGTGGGGGCGCGGGGGGGGGGGGGGCTGGGGATCGGTCTGGGTAGTGGGGGGTGGATAAGGGGGACAGTGATGTGTGTGGGTAGTGGGGGGGTGGATAAGGGGGACAGTGATGTGTGTGGGTAGTGGGGGGGTGGATAAGGGGGTCAGTGATGTGTATGGGTAGTGGGGGGGTGGATAAGGGGGTCAGTGATGTGTGTGGGTAGTGGGGGGGTGGATAAGGGGGTCAGTGATGTGTGTGGGTAGTGGGGGAGGGTGGATAAGGGGGTCAGTGATGTGTGTGGGTAGTGGGGGAGGGTGGACAAGGGAGTCAGTGATGTGTGTGGGTAGTGGGGGAGGGTGGATAAGAGGGTCAGTGATGTGTGTGGGTAGTGGGGGGGTGGATAAGGGGGTCAGTGATGTGTGTGGGTAGTGGGGGAGGGTGGATGAGGGGGACAGTGATGTGTGTGGGTAGTGGGGGGGTGGATAAGGGGGTCAGTGATGTGTGTGGGTAGTGGGGGAGGGTGGATAAGGGGGTCAGTGATGTGTGTGGGTAGTGGGGGAGGGTGGATAAGGGGGACAGTGATGTGTGTGGGTAGTGGGGAGGTGGATAAGGGGGTCAGTGATGTGTGTGGGTAGTGGGGGAGGGTGGATGAGGGGGACAGTGATGTGTGTGGGTAGTGGGGGGGGTGGATAAGGGGGACAGTGATGTGTGTGGGTAGTGGGGGAGGGTGGATGAGGGGGTCAGTGATGTGTGTGGGTAGTGGGGGGGTGGATAAGGGGGTCAGTGATGTGTGTGGGTAGTGGGGGAGGGTGGATAAGGGGGTCAGTGATGTGTGTGGGTAGTGGGGGAGGGTGGATAAGGGGGACAGTGATGTGTGTGGGTAGTGGGGGGGGGGTGGATAAGGGGGACAGTGATGTGTGTGGGTAGTGGGGGGGGGGTGGATAAGGGGGTCAGTGATGTGTGTGGGTAGTGGGGGGGGGTGGATAAGGGGGTCAGTGATGTGTGTGGGTAGTGGGGGGGTGGATAAGGGGGTCAGTGATGTGTGTGGGTAGTGGGGGGGGTGGATAAGGGGGACAGTGATGTGTGTGGGTAGTGGGGGGGGGGTGGATAAGGGGGACAGTGATGTGTGTGGGTAGTGGGGGGGTGGATAAGGGGGTCAGTGATGTGTGTGGGTAGTGGGGGAGGGTGGATAAGGGGGTCAGTGATGTGTGTGGGTAGTGGGGGAGGGTGGATAAGGGGGACAGTGATGTGTGTGGGTAGTGGGGGGGGTGGATAAGGGGGACAGTGATGTGTGTGGGTAGTGGGGGAGGGTGGATAAGGGGGACAGTGATGTGTGTGGGTAGTGGGGGGGTGGATAAGGGGGTCAGTGATGTGTGTGTGCACCATCGCTCTCGCTTTTCGCTCCCGGGCCACTTTCTCCGTTTTCCATGGCCCGGGAACGATCTGACACGGGCGCGCTTTTTCAAATTTTTTTCTAACTGCGCATGCGCAGTTCAGAGCTCCGATCGTTTCGGCCGTGCTAAGCCCCGCCCACAGCGCGAATGGGACTGGAGATGTTTTTTTCAGGCTGAGTGTGTATGGGGGGCCTGAAAGCAGGTTTCTAAGTCAGATCTGCATTACCCCCAGATTCAGCACTTAGAATTAAAATGGTAAAATCGGGCCCTAAGTATCTGATTTGGCTGGATCATTGCTACGAATAGGCTTGCTACCATGGCCCTCTCCCACTCTCCTCTCACCCTCATGAAAATTGCATGGACCAGGAAGAGAGGTGGCAGACTGACACACAGGCTGTTGGGTGCCAATGCTCTGGTTGCCAGCTTCCGTTCTGACTGGCTCCTCTCACTGAAAACCTACTAAACCCATTCCCAACCCAACTGACAGCTCACCTCCTCCTAAATACCAATAAGCTATTTCCTACAGGCTCCTGACCTGGAAACAAAACTTCCACCCGATTCCCGCAAAAATACAGCCCTTAGGCATTTCAATTTGTATCATTAAATTCCTGCAGCAACTAATAATTTGCAGGCAAACTGCTATGCTACACATCACTGAGCTTTCTCACTTTCTCAAAGAGCTATTTAGGCAAAGGGTCAGTTGAAATTTTTAAACTGAGATTGATAGGTTTTAGTAAGGCAAGGCTATTAAAGATTACTGAACTACAGCGAGTAAATGGAATTAAGGTAATCACTCAGCCATGATCTAACTGAAAGGCAGAGCTGGCTCAATTCGAGAATTTCTTTCCCCTATGTTTCTTTGTTTCCTTAACAAAATGATATTTTAAAATCTGATCTTCAATTTAACATTATTGTTTGAAGGGTGAATCATACTTTAGAAGAGCTGGTTTGCAAGACATTTAAGATTATAAACACAACATTATTTAATTTACTGTTGAGTTTATTTAAAATGATGCTTTAGAATTTAAATCATGGTAACACATGGATACTGCAAATATATCTTGGTCTGCAGTTAGGGCTATCCAAATTCCTGGAGCAAAGGACTAGATTCACATGGCAGAACTATCGAACAGATATTTATAAATAGATTTATGATTTCTCGCATGTACATACATAGCAAAATAAAAGCCAAGGCTGAATATATGATGGGTGGGAAAAAAGCCAGCTGGCCCAACAAACATGTTCTCCACAGCGGGGGGGCGACTTTCCAATCTCACTGTGCCTGGTGCAGAACGTGCCGATTCCGGAAAATAGCGTGTGGGCTTACAACTCGGCTTTATGCCCGGCGCCAAACAATTTGCAATCATCACGGTCCTTCCCCAATGGTGCAAACTGGATTGCGCCTAAAGCGGCTGTGAGGCCAATTGGCATTTTTAAATATGCGTAGGCTGTTTGACTCCCACCTCACAGAATCTTCTGGAATTCGGACGCAGTGCAGGAACGGCAAGAATCACTACTGGTCTCCACTATCGGAGACCCGGCGGGATGGCTACGCCGGGGGTCTCAGAGACCATTGAGGCCTTCGGGTAGTCCGGGGTTTGGCTGGGCAGTGCCCACCTGGTCCCCTCGGTAGTGTCCACCTGCCCCCCCGGTAGTGGCAGTTGGGCACTGCCAATATGCCAGGGGCAGAGCCAAGGGGTGGGGCCTGAGTGAGGGCTATTTCAGGGGTCCTGAATGGAGGCTATGATGGGGAGGACTGAGTGGAGACTATGATGGGGGGTTCACATCGCGGGGGGCCTGAGTGGGGACTATGTCGGGGGGGAGCCATGCAGGGGTGTTGTGCAGGGGCGGAGCATGAAGGCGGCATGGAGGGGGTCATGATGAGGAGGCATGTTGGGGGGCAAGATGGAAAGGCATGTTGGGGATCAGGTAGGAGCCTCATTGCAATGGCCCTAATGCCCTGAAGCCGGTGACCCAAGTCAAGGAGGGGGTGGGGGAACATGCTGCCAATAACGCAGGGGGTCCCGATGTCCACGGGGGGGAGAGAGCTGGTCTCCCAGTGCACGGTTGATCGGGCACCCTTGTGAAACGCCACCCAAGCGCTCTGAAGCCGGGCTCAGCTGCATGTTTAGCCACCTCCCCCACCACTACTGGCGCACAATTCACCACTCTCCCAAAAACCTACTGGGAGTGTGAGGATTGCAGTGCGGATTGCACCTGAGACAGCGATGTGGATTGAGCCATTCTACCCGCCATTATGACACAGTTTTGGGGGGGAAAATTCCACCCAAGATACCGGGAGCATTATTCCGAGAAACGTCCTCTACCCTGCTGCAGCATGTAGGGTGGCATGGTGGCACAGTGGTTAGCACTGCTGCCTCACAGCTCCAGGGACCCAGGTTCAGGATATGGTGGTAGGGTGTGGGTGGGATTGTGGTCGGTGCAGACTCGATGGGCCGAGTGGTCTCTTTCTGTACTGTAGGGTTTCTATGATTTCTATGATGATTTCTATGATGTACTTTCGAGTGGAGAAAAAAGCAGACGAAATTCAGAAAAATAACATGAAAAGGCATCTGAAAAGTTCTTCTCTGACCTGCTCGAATGATTGAAACCATTGCAGGAGCCCACACTGACGATGCTTACATTCACTGTAAATTACTTACCAGTTGATCTCTGTTCCAGTCAAGGAAAATATTTATTATTTTAACAGTTATGAAAAGATTGGATACTGTGATAGCAAGTTTTAGTAACTCCTTTAATATAATTATCCTGAACGATATTGTTTTTCTTCTGTGTTATACCCTCTAGGGTTCCCCTTCTGATTGTAATGCCTCCTTTCATTGCTCTCCTCTAAGTCCATACATCACCACTTCAGCGCTCCTCAACTTATCTACTCTCCTGCTGCCATCCCAGGCTTAATCCCCTCTTGGGGACAAACGATTTGTTTCCGTGTGCCTGCCTTCCTTGTCGAGGTACTTGTCACTGCTTCCTTACAACCTCTACGGCTCCATCCTACTCTCTCACCCACCTTCCACACCAACTTGACTGCTTGCTTATCTTGCCAATCTCCTTCCTGTGCCATTCACTCCTCCCAATGTTAATCCTGTGGACTTTGTCAGTGGATCAGCTATCAGTGCCAGTCTCTGTGTGCATCCACACCACCTGCCACCCCCCCCCCCCCCCCCCCGCCCCCACCCCATCCCGCCGCCCCGGATATCTGTTCATTTGTGAGTAATAAGACAAATTATCCATGAGGTTATTGTGGATGATTGCATCATAATCACGGCCTTGAGGCTTGGCGGACAAGTGATAACACATTCCCACTTAATAAAACCTCTTTCTGGTTATAATATCGAATACTTCTCTCACCCAGACCAGCAATGGCAGTGTGGCTTCATCACCTTGGTCCATCCCCGAGTCATTTGGCACCTTTTCCTCTTTTGAGCATCTCAGATTGTTCAACTTTCTCATCCCTTTTAAAATGTTTGTTTTCTACCGAACCCAAGTGCCACAGGAAGCTCTTCACTGAGATATCTTTCCTGCTTCCTCCCTCAGTCTTGCCACCAGGTGACTGCATCCTTGGTGACTTTAGCCACCAACTCAACTCATCATGCTCCCTCTCCTCTCTGAGGTCACTCTCTTCCTATCTTTCCTTAATCCCTTCCTCCATATAAACTTTTCAAACCATATTTACAGAAGCCTCCTTCAACATGCCATCTCACATAGCCTGCCATTTTGTCAGTTACAGATAAGGCCATCTCTGATCACTTCCTTGTAACACTCTGGCCAAATCGCATCCCAATGCTATTGTCTCTTGTGTCCACCCCCAGAAAAAACTCTTACCCAATTCATTTACAATTATACTTTACGAATAGTAACTGCCGAGCCAATGATTAAGCACAATGGGGGGCGATTCTCCCAAAAGTGCTGAACTGGTGGGAAAACTGTTCTAGATCACAACTGTTTTCTCAGTTCAACTTCACACTCAAATCTCCCCATTATGTGCACTGCAACGGTCACAATCGTGAATCTCATTAAAAACCCAGGGGAACGGGGCCTATTCGCACCAGAGTCTGACAGTTCTGGAACTCTGCGCATGCACAGTGGCCCTGATCTGTATGTCTCCCCATTTGCTGGCCAGCTCGGGACCTCCACAGTGCTGCCCCGCCAGCCCCCTCCCCCCGTCATGGCCCGATCGCAGCCCCCACAACAATTCCCAGGCCAGTCCAGACCCCCTCTGCCCCAGAGTGCCCCAATGTCCAGCCCACCCGCTCCCCCCACCCCCCCAGCAGTGGTGATCCCCCCACCCCAGCAGAACCCCCCTGCCCCCCCCCCTCCCCCCCCACCCCACCCCACCCCAGGGTCAGCCCACCCCGGCAGACCAGCCCCCTCCCCCCCCACCCCACCCCACCCCAGGGTCAGCCCACCCCGGCAGACCAGCCCCCCCCCAATCGCTGCCCTCCCTCCATCCCAACCCGATCACCATGCAGAGTGGCAGCGGGACACTCCACCCCTACCGATCACTCCTAGGCCCCACCCACACTAGGCCATGCCCCCTTGGCACTGCCCTATGCCCAATGGGCAGTGCCAAGGTGCCCCCTGGGCATGGGCACTTTGCCCCTTGGGCAGTGCCAGGCACCCCCCCCCCACCACCCCACCTCCTGGGGGGCCCCGATTGCCCCTCCTTCATTTCGGCAGTTCCCTGAATGTGAGGAACTACTCTAAACCCCGCCGGAATGAAGTACTCCTGGCGGGGTGGGAGATTCAATCAGGACTGGCAAGTTCCCAACATTGAAAATCTATTTAAACTACATTAAATAAAGATTCAAATAACTTACCTGTCTTCCCGCCGGTTTCCAGCGTGGTCTGGACTCCGACTGTTCTCTGGCTCTGGGAGGTGCGCATGCATTTTTGGCGCATGCGCAAATCCCGGAAAAAGGCCGATGAAGCACATCTCCCAGCCCAACCCGCCAGAAAGGTTGCGGGTCGTGATGGGAGAATTGCCCCCATCATTTCTAAAGCTCCAATGTACTCAAGCACATCCTCACCTGCACCTTTGACACCAATGTCCTCATTATCTGTTTCACGCTGGTCCTTCCCCCAGTTAGCCCTCATTTCCAGTTCCTTAAATCTAAGCCATGCAAACTTAACTATGTATGACAGGCAACTTGTCTGGCCATTCATCATCAGATCCGGCACTAATGGTTCCTCTGTCAGACCTATTCCATATTCCAAGATCACCCTGGAATGCAAGATAACCCCAGCTTCTTCTTTCTACTATAATCCATCTTCTTAAATTCCATTCATCTGTGACCTCCGCTCTCATCTTCAACAAGTGCAAGGAGCTCAGGGTCTTTTTTGTCACTAAGATTAAGGGTAACATTCAGCTGTTGCCTCCCTCCCCGCCTTGAACCCATCAAGCCAAACCTCCTCTGAGCTTCCCTGTTGTACTAGTGCCAAACTCACAACTTTCTCTAGTTTCTTTATGAAATGCAAGCCCTCTTCTAAACACATCTGATCCATGAGACCCACCTCTTACTCCACCTACACAATTCCCACCAAGCTACTGACCACCTACCATTTTTTTATTATTCATTTATAGGATGTTGACATCGCTGGCTGAGCCAGCATTTATTGCCCATCCACAACTGCTCTTCATTTCAGGAGGGCAATTAAGACTCAACCACATTGCTATGGATCTGGAGTCACATTTATTTAAATTCATTTTTTATGAGGTGTGGCCTTTGCTAGCTTGACCAGCATTTATGCCCATCCTTAGTTGCCCTTGAGGAGGTGGTGGCAAGCTGCCTTCTTCAACTGCTATAGTTCCTGAGGTATAGGTATGTCCACAATTAGGGAGGGAGTTCCAGGATTTTGACCATGCCCCTCATAATCTTGTAGACTTCTATCAGGTCGCCCCTCAACTTCCGTCGTTCCAGTGAGAACAAAGCAAATTTCTCCAACCTCTCTTCATAGCTAATGCCCTCCATACCAGGCAACATCCTGGTAAATCTTTTCTGTATCCTCTCCAAAGCCTCCACATCCTTCTGGTAGTGTGGCAACCAGAATCGAATACTATGGATCCAATTTTACAATTGCATCGGGTGCAAAAACGTGGTAAAGTCAGATGTGAGGCAATTAGCGCAATCCATGCCCGCGCAGATGCCCACTTTACCAAGGCCCAAAAATGGCCATGATCCGAACCGTGCCCGAAACGGGCGCAATGGCGATTTAAATGTATTTGCATGCATTTAAATTCAATTAATGGGCTGGCCGCCCAACTTTACCACCATTTCCCCCTTTTACTATCGCGTTTGCCCGTCCAGATTGGGCATGAAACAGACATGCTCGGCAAAGGTCTGTTTCGGGCGCTCCAGCTTCTGAAGAGGTAAGTTCAGAGCTTCCAACGGCTCTCTGACTCAGATCGGTGGTGGGAGAGCAGGGGGAAGGGAGGCGGGCCAGATCATTCTCTGGTGGCGGGGGGGGCGGGGGAGGCAGGTCAGATGCATCTTTGGTGGAGGGGGGAGGAGGGAGGCCCGATCATTCTCTGGTGGGGGGAGGGAGGCCAGATCACATTCTGGTTTGGGGAGGGGCTGGGGGGGGGCAGCTCATTCTCTGGTGGGGGGGGGGAAGGGAGGAAGGAGGCCAGATCGCTCTCTGTTGGTGGGGGGGGGGGGGGGGAGGCCCGATCATTCTCTGGTGGGAGGGGGGAGGGAGGCCAGATCATTCTCTGGTGGTTGGGGGGGGGGGGGGGGGGGGGGGGGGCAGATCGCTCTCTGATGGGGGAGGGAGGTGGGTGGTGAAGGGGGGGGGTGAGAGGGGGGGCAGATGATTCTCTGGTCGGGGGGGAGAGAGGAGGGAGGGCAGATCGCTCTCTGTTGGTGGTGGGGGGGGTGTGCGATCATTCTTTGGTGGGAGGGGGGGGAAGAGAGGCCAGATCATTCTCTGGTGGGGGGGGAATGGGGGAAGAGGAGGGAGTCGGGCTAAATGGATCTCTGGTGGGGGGCCGGGGGGGGTAGGGGCAGGGGGACTGCTGCCACTCTGCGGGCGATCGCTGGGGGGGAAGGAGGGCAGAGGATCGAGATCAGTCTGGGTAGCAGGAGGGTGGGTGGATAAGGGGGACAGTTATGTTGTGGGAGTGGGACAATGTCTGTGCCACCTCCCTCCCGCTTTTTGCTCCCGGGCCGCTTTATCCGCTTTTTGCGACAATTCAAAGCTCCGGTTCAGAGCTGCAGCATTTCGTGTACGATAAGCCTCACCTACAGCTTGGTTCAGACTCACGATTTTTTTTCAGTTTGAGTGCGTATTGGGAGCAGTTTTCCAAGTCGGATCTGAATTGCGCCCAGATTCAGCACTTAGATCAAAATGGTAAATCGGGCCCTATATTCCAAGTGCGGCCTAACCAAGGCTCTATAAAGCTGCAACATGACTTGCCAATTTTTAAATTCAATGCCCCAGCCGATGAAGGCAAGCACGGCGCATGCCTTCTTGACTACCTTCTCCACCTGCATTGCCACTTTCAGTGACCTGTGTACCTGTACACCCGGATCCCTCTGCCTATCAAAACTCTTAAGGGTTCTGCTATTTACTGCATATTTCTGATCTGTATTAGATTTTCAAAAATGCATTACCTCACATTTGTCCGGATTAACCCCCATCTGCCATCTCTCCACCCAAATCTCCAACTGATCTATATCCTACTGTATCATCTGATGGTCCTCATTACTATCCGCAAATCCACCAAATCCTGCTCCTGCACTGTTCCCTCTGGAGCCCCCAAAGAACCCTTCTAATTTTCATCTGCATGAAGACCCTTGGTGGCATCATCTGAAAACACAACATCAGATTCCACATAGATACATAGAAACATAGAACATAGAAAAACTACAGCACAAACAGGCCCTTCGGCCCACAAGTTGTGCCGACCACATCCCTACCTTCTAGACCTACCTATAACCCTCCATCCTATTACGCTCCATGTACTCATCCAGGAGTCTCTTAAAAGACCCTATTGAGTTCGCCTCCACCACCACTGACGGCAGCCGATTCCACTCGCCCACCACCCTCTGTGTGAAAAACTTACCCCTAACATCTCCCCTGTACCTACCCCCCAGCACCTTAAACCTGTATACATATAACAGCCTGACTTATTTCACCACCATTTTTCTCAATCACTCCAGCATATCTGATTTCTTACACTATTTGTCCAATATCCAGTAGATAGAGAGTAGAAAACTTTTCAAGCTAAATATTGTAAGAACTAATATCACTGACTTTTACAACAAGCTCTTTTCCTAGCTACCAACTGCACCCCTCTCCTTGGCAATTCTATGAGGCTGAACCAAACTGTTCACTACTTTAGTTGATCATGTGCTCCATCGTCAAGACTGCCTACCTTCACCTCTGTAACATCATCTGTCTCTGCTGTTGCCTCTGCCTTTGTTACCTTGAGGCTAGATTATTCCTAAATTCACCTGGTCAACCTCCCATCTTCCATTCTCTGTAAACATTATCTCATTCAAAACTCTGCTTCTTGTACGCTAACTCTCACCAAGACACATTTACCCATTACCCCTGTGCTTGTTGACCTAATGTGGAGATGCCGGCGTTGGACTGGGGTAAACACAGTAAGAAGTTTAACAACACCAGGTTAAAGTCCAACAGGTTTATTTGGTAGCAAAAGCCACTGCCAAATAAACCTGTTGGACTTTAACCTGGTGTTGTTAAACTTCTTACCTTGTTGACCTAAACAGGCTTTCAGTTCAGAACACCTCAAATTTTAAATTCTCATCCTTGTTTGCAATTCCTGCCCTGTCTCTGTAACATCCTCCAGTATCACAACTGGATGCAGGAGGAGAACAGAGATTTCAGAGGGTTGTGGGGATTTAATAACTCCACCACTGATGGGCATGCCTTCAGCTGCCTAGTTCCTAAACTATGGAGTTCTCTACCTAAATCTCTCTGCTTTGCACCTGTCTGCTCCTTTAGTTGCTCATTGAACTCTATCTCCTTGCTATACGAAGATCGATTTATGTGGCTCTAAATCAAATTATATTTCATAATGCTCTGATGAAGCACCTTGGGAGGTTTTACAACATTATGAGCACAACATAGAGTCATGGGTAGAATCTTGTGCAGGCGACAGGGATCTTAGCCATTACCTGAAGAGCCTTCAAGATTCCTGTGTCACCTCTTCTTGGGAAGACCCACTGCAACTTGTGTCATAAAATCATAGAATCAAAAAAGTGCAGAAGGAGACCATTCGGCCCATCGAGTCTGAACCAACCACAATCCCACTCAGGCCCTATTCCCACAACCCCATGCATTTACTCTAGCTAGTCCCGCTGACACTCACCTGAAGAAGGGGCTTGCAGCTCCGAAAGCTTGTGTGGCTTTTGCTACCAAATAAACCTGTTGGACTTTAACCTGGTGTTGTTAAACTTCTTACTGTCTTTAAACTGAGGCAGGTCTGCCAAGTTGGGAAATTTCATACCTATCCACCTCAGTAGTGAAAATCCAGCCCAGTGTTTGGTGAACACTAAACCACCCATATTATAACAACCTACAATATTGATTCACCTTCCAGCTTCCCAATTTAAGGAGAAATGTAATCTTTATTTAACAGCTCTCCTGAGACCTCAGCTCAAATTATGTGCTCATGCTCAACTGATGACCTGAAGAAATCAACTTTATAAAGTAGAAATCACATGCATGTAATCTTTCATCCGATCGTTCAGACACCTGCACCACTATACCATCTCGCTGCAGCCTTGTGTTTTTTTTAATCAGTCTTGTCTGATTGACTATGTGCTTTTAAGTTAGAAATCTAGGAGATCAATTCAAAGTTCTACCTGTTATGAATTTGACTACGCTTGTCCTGAATAATTTATGAAAAGGGGGAAAAGGCCACCCAAAATAATCCCTTAAATTAATTAACTTTCCCAGTACCAATTCAATACACTAATTGAAATGCACAATCGACTGGCATTGCCGTTATACCACCTTCTCGGCATTCATTTCTCATCATAACCACAGGAAATAAATTATTATACAATTTTAAAAAGATAAAAATCTATTCGTACAGCAGCCCATCATGCTGTTGATAAATAAATAATAGCTCTGTACGATGAATGGTAATGGAAAAGCAGAACACAATAGAAACAATTTTCACCAGTGTGTTCAGGACCTAATGATCCTTCTGTAATTCATTTTTGTAGTATGCAGCCAATTTATTTAAGTGCGGAAGTCCTTCCAATGTTCTTGTGGCACAAAGGGACTGACTTGTGCTTGGACCAGCATGGCGTGCGTGGAAAATTTTGGGTTGCTGCAAGTCTGTGCACATTAGAATAAAAATTGCCTCTAAGGTGACCAAGTTGGAGTCTTGACCTGAAATGCCAGTTTAGCCTGATTTTAGCACAAGGCATCTTGGTAAAGGACTTTAAGCCATATATTACGAACAACTGCCAGTGGTTCCCAAAACTGCTGACTACTACTTAAAATGCCTGCTAGCATCCATTAAAGAGGTTGCACAATATTTTGGTGGCTAGTGTTTGCTCTAATGCCCTCTCCTAATAGTGACCAGTTCTTTAATATAGCAATGATATTGACTTCCAGATAGGGATACTCTGGGCCTTTTATATAAATTTTGTTCATCAGTCATTAATCCCACATTCATTTCAGTAAAACAGCACATTAGGGTATCAGGAAATTGAATGTGCAAACACATTGATATATATATATATGTTGATACATATATATGCTGATATATATATGTTGATATATATATATATATATATAAAAAACTGCAATATATATATATCGCAACATCACCCAATGATATGGTTCAGGTTTATGTTCATTTTTCCTCACCACAGTATGGTGGCATTAGGGATGGTAAGCACTGCTGCTTCACAGCACCAGGGACCCAGGTTTGATTCCCGGCTTGGGTGACTGTGCCGAGTTTGCATGTTATCCCCGTGTCTTCGTGGGTTTCCTCCTGGTGCTCTGGTTTCCTACCACACTGCAAAGATGTGCAGGTTAGGTGGATTGGCCATGCTAAATTGTCCCTTAGTGTCACGGGGGCTAGCTAGGGTAAATCCATGGGGTTACGGTGATAGGGCCTGGGTGGGATTGTAGTCAGTGCAGATTCAATACGCCAAATGGTCTCCTTCTGCACTGTAGGATACTATGATTCTATGAATGAACTTGATGAAGACTATCAAGAATACACAAGTAGGAGTGGTGGTAATGGTGAATTTGAGAAAATAAAAGCATATATGCATGTGTGAAACATTCAAAAGCACTTTTTGATTTTGAGTTTTCTGAATGTTATCAGCAACAGTCCTTCCTCAGCAACCTCAACAAATTAATTGGTCATCATGATGTTGACTTTAAGAAGGAAATAGGAGCAGGAGTTGGATATACAGCCGCTTAAGCATGCACTGCTATTCAGTAAAATTGTGGCTTATTCCATTGCAACTCCACTTTCTTGCCCCATCCCATAATTTTGTTCATCCATAATTAATCCATCTCAGTCTTCAAGATGTTTAACGGCTAAACATCAACAGCTCTCCAGAGTACAATATTTGAAAGATTCGCAATCCACTGGATTAAGAAATTTCTTCTCATCTTAGTCCTAAATAGCTGTCCATTATTCTGTGTCTGTGACCTCTAGTTTGAGACATTCCAGCCAGGGGAAAAAGCTTCTAAGCAAAATAAAAGCAAAACTTGTTTTTTGCAGGATTACAATGCTACCATCAGTAGCAGTGTCACACTTGGCAGCCATGCTTCTCATCTTCAAATCATAAGGCCAGAAGACCAAAAGACCTCGGAGCAGAATTAGGCCTCTCGGCCCATCGAGTCTGCTCCGCCATTCAATCATGGCTGATATTTTTCTCATCCCCATTCTCCTGCCTTTTCCCTTTAACCCCTGATCCCCTTATTAATCAAGAACATTTCTATCTCTGTCTTAAAGACACTCTATGACCTGGCCTCCGCAGCCTTCTGTGGCAAAGAGTTCCACAGATTCACCACTCTCTGGCTGAAGAAATTCCTCCTCATCTCTGTTTTAAAGGATCATCCCTTTAGCCTGAGATTGTGCCCTCTGGTTTTAGTTTTTTCCTACTAGTGGAAACATCCTCTCCAGGCCTCGCAGTATCCTGTAAGTTTCAATAAGATCCCCCCTCATCCTTCTAACTCCAACGAGTACAGACTCAGAGTCCTCAACCGTTCCTCATACGACAAGCTCTTCATTCCAGGGATCATTCTTGTGAACCTCCTCTGGACCCTTTCTAAGGCCAGCACATCCTTCCTTAGATATGAGGCCCAAATCTGCTCACAATACTCCAAATGGGGTCTGACCAGAGTCTTATACAGCCTCAGAAGTACATCCCTGTTCTTGTATTCTAGCCCTCTCGACATGAAATCATAGAAACCCTACAGTACAGAAAGAGGCCATTCGGCCCATCGAGTCTGCACCGACCACAATCCCACCCAGGCCCTACCCCCACATCCATACATATTTACCCACTAATCCCTCTAACTTATGCATCTCAGGACACTAAGGGCAATTTTTAGCATGGCCAATCAACCTAACCCGCACATCTTTGGACTAACATTGCTAACATTGCATTTGCCTTCCTAACTGCCAACTGAACCTGCACGTTAACCTTAACAGAATCTTGAACAATGACTCCCAAGTCCCTTTGTGTTTCTGATTTTCTAAGCATTTTCCCATTTAGAAAATAGTCTATGCCTCCATTCCTCCTTCCAAAGTGCATAACCTCACACTTTTCCACATTGTATTCCATCTACCACTTCTTTGCCCACTCTCCTAACCTGTCCAAGTCCTTCTGCAGCCCCCCTGCTTCCTCAATACTACCTGTCCCTCTCCATATCTTTGTATCGTCTGCAAACTTAGCAACAGTGCCTTCAGTTCCTTCCTCCAAATCGTTAACGTATATTGTGAAAAGTTGTGGTCACAGCACTGACCCCTGAGGATCACCGGCTGCCATCCTGAAAAAAACCTCTTGCCTTTCATGCCTTTTAATATTTCACAGCTTTAATGTCCAAAATGGAATACTGTAGCCTGCAGAATAGATACATCCCAAACTGCCTGAGCAGCAATGTTAATGGCTCCTAAAGGCAGTGCTCGACAGTGAAATATTGCTGTACAGTGGCAAAAAGACTAAGAGCTAGTCCAAAAGTTCCAAGCCCAGAAATTTTGGATATGAGCAGTTGTTTTGCGCTGCCACCTTATTTCAAAGTCTAGTCAAAATGTGAATGGAGCAGATTTTTCAGCACCAGGGATGAATGGAATGTGTCTAAAACTGTAAAAGGTCCTATTCCCTTGACACAGCAAGTCTGCAGTTAATATGTAGGAGTTGGCACTGCAATAGCCACCATTGAAAACAGTGGTCCGGTTTGTTAAGACTTTTCTTAGCCAGTGTGTACAGTCCAGTTCACCCACAGGGTCGTGTTTCAACTAACCTACTAGTCAACAAAGTAGCTGAAATTTAGACAATAGGGGGAGATTTTGAAACACTGCACAAGCAGTACAAACAGCATGGAGAAGAACATACAGCCCCATGCTTGACATTGCTATACCTCATGAGGCATCATTCTGCAAGATTTCATTTACTTATCTACCTAAATTAGGTGAGCTCCTGGCACCACAAAAAAACTGGGCTACTGTCATCTGGACTTCTTTGGTGTGATTGTCCCAGCCTGCTGTGCTGCTAAAGCAGCGCAGTGGGCCGGGAGACCCAAGCGGAGGCTGTTGAGCAGGCTTCCGGCTGGACGCCACGGCCTCTGCAAGTCTCCAGGCACCAGATTTCTGGTGCCATCAGCTCTGCACCAGAAATCGGCGTGGAGCAGTTGAATGTAATTAAATTTGAATTTGCATATAATTAGCGGGCCCGGGGACTGAAGTCTCCAGGCCCGCTAGAATTCCCCCACACACCAGGAGTGTTTCACTCCAGTGGGTTTACAATAGCTCCCCACTAACGGGGAGCTGGCGGCCTGACTCCACTGGTGTGAAGGGGGGCCATGAAGGCCCCCCAGGAGGTCGGGATAAGGGGGGGGGTTTCCCCCGGGCACTGCCAGTTTGGCAGTGCCAGCCTGACTCTCTGGCACTACCCAAGGGGGAAGTGACAATGCCCAAGGGGGCATCTTGGCACTGCCCACCAGGCATCAGGCAGTGCCAAGGGGGCATGGCCTCCGAGGGGTGGGAAGATCGGAAGATTGGGGATCCTGCTGCCACTCTGCACTCAGTGGTGACGGGCAGTTGGATCTCCAGGAACACTCTGACCCACAGCCGTGGTGTTCCAGGGTCCAGATTTATTTCTCTCCCCACCACCAATCCCACCTGCCACTGAACCTGCCAGTATGGGCAAATTCCACTCTATAAATTTTAAAGTAAAATATGCTCATAAAAAGAACCTATAATTGCATTTGGAACAATTAGATAGACAAAGTCTAATGCTTAAAGCATATTAATATTTGTGTCATCTGGTTCTTCGAGAAAACTGCATCTCAGAGTTTCCCATTATATTCAGTTCTATTGGGCGTTCATCCTACAATGCATTTATGTGCATTAACTACCGGTCCATCGCTATTGTCCTGTTACGTTGTAAGTATAATTTGTGATTCACTACATTGAATCTGTGAACTGCTTTTCCATCATGTGACCAAATTAATTCATCTATTAAGGATGCATTTTCCACTAATGTCTTGACCATCATTTTGCTGGTGGATCAACTATGAAAGTGGTTTAAAATTAAGTAAAATCCAATATTTTTGAACATGCAATTCATAATTTTGCAGCAGAAGCTTGTGACTTTGTCATTCCTCAGAAATAGCAATGGTCATGAGAGGGTAAGGGTGTGTGTAATTATACATTTCCTGTCTGTATCCATGACCAAAATCTCCAGGTTTCTCCACACACCAGTACAGGTAATTGTACAAAATCAATGGTACTTCTCACCATAATTCTCCAACAAATTGAAAGCAAATTTTGATATCTCTTAGCAAAACTCATTACAAAAATCCAGTTAAGAGGAATTGTCACCTCTACAATGTTGCCATTACATAACTGTTGGTAATTAATGTGTCGAGAGTGCAATCATGACAGTGATGCTGGAATAGGTTACAAGGAGATGATTGAAACATAAAGTGAATGCCATATTCAACTCCCATTCAAGAAAAGCATCGTCACAACCTCACACTGTGACCAGTAGTGGATCGTACAAAAGTCCATAGTGCTGTTTTTAAATGCAAATTGCGTTTGGAGAGGCGGATTTCTGCTAGCACATGTTTGATCAATATTCAGAAACTGAAGATATTATAAGAGAAAGGGTAAGGTTACTATAAAAATACACACACAAATACATAAACGCAGAAAGTTATTCTTAATGGAAACATAATGGAATTGAAAATATGCATTGCTAAAGTTTGCCCTTTTCTAATTTCATGCTTAACAGAATAAATGACTGCAGGACTGCACGGTGATACAGTAGGGGCGGCACAGTAGTACAGTAGGGGCAGCACAGTGGCACAGTGGTTAGCGTTGCTACCTCACCGTGCCAGGGACCTGGGTTCGATTCCAGGGTGACTGTGTGGCGTTTGCACATTCTCTCCATGTCTGCATGGATTTCCTCCAGATGCTCCAGTTTCCTCCCACAGTCCAAAGATGTGCAGGTTAGTTGAATTGGCCGTGCTAAATTACCCCTTAGTGTTCCAAGATGTGTAGGTTAGGGGGTAAACATGTGGGGTTACTCTGTTGGGGAGTTGGTGCAGACTTGATGGGCCAATTGGCCTCCTTCTGCACTATAATGATTACGATTCTATGATTTCAGTATCAATGATTCGAAATACCGACATGGAAAATGTGTAAGGTTACACATCTGTATTAATTTGTCACTGGATTAAAAGAAGTTCACTAGTCAAAAGCTGGTGTCTTCACACCCACATCACTATCATGTGCTGTAATCATTATTGTCTGGCAGTCTCTCATGAGATATAAACACCATGTAATAATAGGAACACTTAAACATTTTCCATGGCCATGCAAAATATGAATAACACAAATACAAAAGCAAAAAAAACTGAAGATGATGAAAGGTCTAAGACATGAAAAATCAAAACTCCACCCTAGTTCTCTCTCCGCAGGTACTGCCAGGTCTGAAGAGTACTTTTAGCACTTTTTAAAATTTATGCAGAACACAATATACCTGGCACTAATTTACAATCATTACTCGTGTGGCTTATAGGAATGCTGGAACCAACCGAGGATTAACTTCTAAGAATAACTTCTAACTCCTTACCTGTATCCATCAACCTAGAATTTCAGCTGGGCCGTTTGCATCGATGAATACAATAATGATCCAAGGATATACTACCCTGGGCTACCACTGAGGCATCTAATCAGATAAAATAACAGGATTTTACGGCCTCACTTGGGCAAGACCGGAAATTCCCACCCAAGGTCAACGGAGATTTCTGTTGTCAGACTCTTGCCCGTGCCGATTCCGTGGCAGACGAGATTGTAGAGTTCCGGCGTTGTGTTTCCAAAAAACAGTTTGACTGTTACTATTAGAGCATAATCAAATCAAAGTTCAATTATCTAATGGAAAGATTTGTTTTTATATAGTATTTTTATGACAACAGGGTATACCAGAGTATTTTAGAAGAATGTTTAAAGTACAGTCAGCGTTGAAATATGCAATGTAATGTTCTTTGAAATCAATTTCAGAAACAGATTTATGTTACGTGAGTCTTGGTTTTGACACAAGTCATTAATTAATTCATATAATAAAGGCATAATATTAATTCAGATATAATGGAGATAATATTCAGCTGAATGTATGCACAAAGCCTGCAGAGCAGCCATCCAATATTTCAAAAGGGAAATCAGGTGAGATGATCACGTGGGGTGATCAAGTGGGGTGTAAGAAGGGCGGCAGATCCAAAATGGCCATTTTTAAAAATCTGCGTCCAAAGTACAAAAATGATCTCTGATGATAAGCGATAAAATGTATAGTGTGCATAATTAATATAGTAAAGAAAATAATTTATTTGTAAGTACTGTCTCAAAATGTTTCAAAACCAATCACTAATTTTGTAATGACACCTTGAGGCAGTTAGTATGTGGAAAAATGTCACAGACAGCAATGAGCTGAGGTGGAATGTTGGCTAGGACACCATCTTCTTTTTTGAATAGTTTTACATCACTTTAAATATCAAACAAGCCCACATTAATATAGCCTGCATTTTGTGCTGCAGTTCTTGGCCAGGTGTTACAGCTTACCTGATTCAAAGGTGAGTAAGAATCATTAAGGAAAGGATGTAAAGGATGTTATTTTTATTTGTTTCTTTTAGTGTTTTTATTGGCTTTCAGTCACATCGTAACTTCAGCGCTTCATATTGTGTCAGTTGACATGTTCGGAGGATAAAGCTGGTCCAAAATGGCAAAAATGAGAAAGAAATGTATAAATATAAAATGAATATTGTTCTGTGGTTCCATCAGCAGGGAGATAATTTGCATAAATAATACATTCTAAAACATTTGCTCTTGAAAATGAGATCGGATTTGTATGGTATACAATTGGCTTGAAAAAGCTTCAAATGAAGAGAAATCCTGCAAAGTAGATGGAAATGGAAATTGTCTCATAGGATTCACCTGATTAAGTGTGCTATTTCACATGTTTCTTATCGACTGTTCCGGAAGCAAAACAACAGATTTTAACCACATCCCACCCACCACCAGCACCACCCCAGTGCACTCAGTGTGGGAACGCACCACAACAATTCTCAAACCATACCAACTGGGGATTTTCATTTTGGCTTCACAACAGATACCCATTTCAGGAATAACAATAGTAAAGAAATAGCATGGAGATATTAACCACAAGCTGATGTTTCAATTTCAGGAAGGCAGGGACATTTCCAAATTGTAACCGTGTGTCAGATTGAGCGTGTCAATAGTTATTATTCTGAAAGTGCATTTTAAGATACATAGAAAAATCACTTTCTGCAGTAACAAATGCAGAGTTAACACGAAAGCTAAATACATAGATTGCATATCAGTTCAAACTATCAACAAAGGCAACCAATTGAGTAACAGATAAGGTACCACAGCACAGTATCTAAAATTAAGTCTTCCTGGCATGTCCTGCAATTGTGTTTAACCATGGGTGGCACAGTGGTTAGCAAAGCTGCCTCACAGCGCCAGGGACGCATGTCCAATTCCAGCCGTGGGTGACTGTGTGGAGCTTGCATGTTCTCCTCGTGTCTGCATGGGTTTCCTCTGGGTGCTCCGGTTTCCTTCCACACTCCAAAGATGGGCGGGTTAGGTGGATTGGCGGTGGTAAATTGATTCTTAGGCCTGAAATTTCTCATCCCACCCACCACGGGAGTTGTAGCAGCGGGGGGGCGGCAAACCGCGCAAAGGTCCGTTGACCTTGGGTGGGATTTTCCAGCTTTGGGGTGAGTGCGGCTTAGTGTCAGGGGATTAGCAGGGTAAATACGTGGGGTTATGGGGATAGGGCCTGGCTGGAATTGTTGTCGGTACAGGCTCGGTGGGCTGAATGGCCTTCTGCAGTCTGGGGATTCTATGAATCTATACTGTGTTACTTCCTCTTTCAACAGTCTGTTTCAGGGCAAAAGCTGTGCATGCAAAATAATCAATTGCCACAGCATTCCACTACAGCATCTAGGGACCCGGGTTCGATTCCTGGCTTGGGTCACTGTCTGTGCAGAGTCTGTACATTGTCCCATGTCTGCCTGAGTTTCCTCAGGGTGCTCCGGTTTCCTCCCAAAGACATGCTGGTTAGGTGCATTGGCCATGCTAAATTCTCCCTCAGTGTACCTAAACAGGCACCAATGTGTGGCGACTAGGGGATTTTCACAGTAAGTTCATTGCAGTGTTAATGTAAGCCTACTTGTGACACTAATAAATAAACATTAGAAAGTTTAGATCTAGATGGCAAAATATTAATAATTGGTGTCTTCCAGCTGATGAAATTGGTTCCCTGCATTAGACACCCATCTTTTGGGTTCAGTTTACTGTTTTATATATATATGTATATATATATATACACATATATATATTCATTACTGTTATTTATCATCATCCCTTCAGCCACACATACATACATACCTAATGCATCAGGGATATAAAGCATTCTGAAAGAATTTCATCCAGCACAGGAATAAGACAAAAAACCAGATCATGCCATACTAGCCTCAGTTTCAGATGAATTCTGAAATTGTCTTTCAGCTTACTGGTACACATATAATACATGAAAGGTACCAATAGATCAAGTAGTTTTCACTATCGTTGCAAGGGTGAAGAATACTGCATGTTAAATTTCAATTAAATGCTTATTGTCACATAATATATATTAACACATTCTCATTTTGAATGAAAACGATTGAATGCTTTAATTTGTATTATATCTGGTAGTGCACAATATATTATGATGCTGTTGAGGCCATATGCTCAATTACATTAAATAAATTCACCCCGAGTTTAATTGAAAGGTTCCTTTTAAATTCATTCACAGGGAGATCCACTGCTTCTTGAACCAGTATATTCAATCCATGTGCTGTAGGTACTTTCACAGCGCCTTTAAGGGAAGGAATTCCAGGATTTTGAACCAGTGACAATGAAGGAATAACAACATGTATCCAAATCAGAATGGTCATGCTCACTGTATATTGACAGATACTCTCTCAGGTATATTGAGTTATCCTCTCAGATACATTTCAGGGCTATTCGACGGCGGTTTTGCTGCCTTGAACCAGAACAAAATAAGAAATGTCTGTATTTCTTATTTTTAAAAGACTGTTTAGTATCTCCGCAAAAGTGACCCAAAATCTAAAGCTTAATAGGACAAGGGGATATTAGCAGTTACATAAGTTTGGCTAGTTCTTCATTTTGCTAATACAATGTTGTAATGAACTTGTGTTTTATTTTCATTTATTTTTTCCCCAAACCACAGATGTTATCAGTCTTAACCAACTTATTTCAGAACTTCCAGGCAGACTTTAAAAGCTCACAGAGGTTTATAGCACAGATAAAGGCCCTTCAGCCAATCGTGTTTGCACCGGTCAAAGAAAACCATCTAACTATTCTAATCCCATCTTCCAGCATTTGGCTCATAGCCTTGTACATCTTGGCATCACGATTGCACATCTAAATACTTCTTAAATGTTATGAGGGTCTCTGCATCCACCACCCTTTCAGGCAGTGAGTTCCAGACTCCCACCATCCTTTGGGTGAAAAAGTTTTTCCTCACATCCCCTCTCCCTCCTGCCCCTTACCTTAGATCAATGCCACTGGTCATTGATCCCTCCACCAAGGAGAAATGTTTTTTCCTATCTACTCTATCTATGCCCTCATAACTTTATACATCTCAATCATGCCCCTCCCCCCTCAATCTCCTCTGCTTCAAGGAAACAACATCAAGGAAACAACCCGTCTATCCAATCTCTGTTCATAACTAAAACACTCCAGCTCGGGCAATATCCTGATAGATCTTTGACAAAGGGTCATCTGGACTCGAAACATCAGCTCTTTTCTCTCCTTCCAGATGCTGCCAGACATGCTGAGATTTTCTAGCATTTTCTCGTTTGGTTTCGGATTCGCAGTAATTAGCTTTTATCCTGGTAAATCTATTCTGCACCCTTTCCAATGTTGTGACATCTCTCTTACAATGTGGATTCCAGAAAGGCACACAATATTCTAGCTGTGGCCCATCCAACATTTTATATCGTTCCAGCATATCCTGCCTGTTCTTAAACTCTAGGGGTGGATTTTTCCTATCCTGCCTGCCACGGGAATCGTAATGGGTGGGACACGGACCATGCAAACATCTGTTGACCTCAGGCAGGATTTTCCGGACTTGGGGAAGAGTGTGGCCAGAAAGTCCCACCCTGTGCCTCAGCTAACAAAGGCAAGTATGCCATATGCCTTTTTAACCATTTTATCCGCCTATCCTGCTACCTTAAGAGACTGATGTAAATGCACACCAAGCTCCCCTCTGATCTTCAGTGCTTCCCAGAGTCCTGCCATTCATCATGTATTCCCTAACCTTGTTTGTCCTGCCCAAGTGCATCACCTCACATTTATCTGGATTGAATTCCATTGCCACTGATCCGTGCTCATCTAACCAGCCCATCAACATCTAAGGCTATCCTCCTCACTATTTACTACCCCACCAATTTTCATATCATCTGCAAACTTACTGATCAGTCGTCCCACATTCAAGTTTAAATCATTTATATAAATCACAAATAGCAAGGGTCCCAACAGTGATCTCTGCAGAACCCCATTGGACACAATCAACCCCCTTGAAAAACATTCAACCATCACCCTCTGCTTCCTGCCACTCAGCCAATTCTAGATCCAATTTGCCAAATTTTGCCCAACTCCCCCACCTGAACAGCCAGCGCCGGCATCCCCAGATCCCACGTCTGCTTCCACCCACCACCAGAAATAAATGAACTCCCCCCCCCTTCTCCATGAGGCTCCCACTGGGGTTTGCCCCTGGCACTATCCCCTGAGAAAGGTTAGCACCATGCCAACCTGAGTGTCAACCCAGGGCAGTGCCAGGACACTGCCTGGCCATGTCCCTCTCTCCTGGGGGTAGGACTTACTTAACCCCCCCTTACCTTTCCCGGGGAAATTCCCAAGACAGGTTGACATCTGATTGCAAATCACACTGACACAAGAGGTTTGAAAATATGCCTCAAGCTGGCGAGGGGGTCTTTAATAACATGGTAATGTATTGGAATGTATTTAAATCAGGTCCACGCCCACTGTGACTGTGAACCTGATGACATCATTGGCAAGGGTTGGCAAAAAGCAGAAGTCCCGATCTCGCCAGCGGGATCCACGACTTCTGGATTTCACCGGATCTTGAGCCCTCACCAGCTTTCCAGTGGACAGTGAACACAGGCTAAAGATCCCACCCAGGGAGGAGAGTTCTTGATGGGCTTAAAAGTAGACAAATCCCTAGATCCGGTTGAGTTGTGTCCAAGACTGTTGTGGGAGGCAAGGAAGGAAATTACAAGATCTCTGACCCAATTTTAGAATTCTTCTCTAGCTACAGGGAAGGGTGCCAGATAATTGGAAGACAGCTAATGTGGTTCCACTTTTCAAGAGGAGTCACCGAGATAAACCAATGAATTACAGGCCAGTGAATCTCACATTAATGGTAGGGAAACTATTGGAGAAAATTCTCAAGGAAAAATATTAATCTCCATTTGGAGAGGCAAGGTTTTATCAGGGAAAGTCAGCATGGCTTTGTCAGAGGGAAGTCTTACCTAACAAATTTGATTGAATTTTTTAAGGAGGTGATCTGGTGTGTAGATGAGGGTAGTGCAGTTGATGTAGTTTATATGGATTTCAGCAAAGCCTTTGACAAGTTCCCAATTTAAGACTGATAAAAAAGGTAAAAGCACAGAGGATTCAGGGTAACTTGGCAAGATCCAAAACTGACTTAGAGATAGGAGACATGCCATTGGGATCCGTGCTAGGATCCTTATTGTTTGTGATATATATAAATAATATACATGAGATTGTGGTGGGGGAAGGGGGGAAATGACAACTAAGTTTGAAAATGACACCAAGATTGGCAGTGTGGTTAATAATGAGGAAAAAGGTCTGAGGTTATAGGAAGATAGACAGGTTGGTCAGATGGAATTTAATCCTGAAAAGGTGTGAGGTGATGCACTTTGGAAGAAATAACAAGACATAGGAGTACTCAATGAATGGCAGGACACTAGGAAGCTCAGGGAAACAGGGAGACCATGGGATGCTTGTCCACAGATTCCTGAACCATAGAACCATAGAAAATTACAGCTCAGAAACAGGCCTTTTGGCCCTTCCTGTCTGTGCCGAACCATTTTTTGCCTGGTCCCACTGACCTGCACTTGGACCATATCCCTCCACACCCCTCTCATCCATGAACCCGTCCAAGGTTTTCTTAAATGTTAAAAGTGACCCCGCATTTACCACTTTATCCGGCAGCTCATTCCACACTCCCACCACTCTCTGCGTGAAGAAGCCCCGACTAATATTCCCTTTAAACTTTTCTCCTTTCACCCTTAACCCATGCCCTCTGGTTCTTTTCTCCCCTAGCCTCAGCGGAAAAAGCCTGCTCGCATTCACTCTATCTATACCCATCAAAATCTTATACACGTCTATCAAATCTCCCCTCAATCTTCGACGCTCCAGGGAATAAAGTCCCAACCTATTCAATCTCTCTCTGTAACTCAGCTTCCCAAGTCCCGGCAACATCCTTGTGAACCTTCTCTGCACTCTTTCAACCTTATTTACATCCTTCCTGTAACTAGGTGACCAAAACTGTACACAATACTCCAAATTCGGCCTCACCAATGCCTTATATAACCTTACCATAACACTCCAACTTTTATACTCGATACTCCGATTTATAAAGGCCAATGTACCAAAGGCACTCTTTACGACCCTATCCACCTGTGACGTCACTTTTAGGGAATTCTGTACCTGTATTCCAAGATCCCTCTATTCAACTGCACTCTTCAGAGTCCTACCATTTACCCTGTACGTTCTACTTTGGTTTGTCCTTCCAATGTGCAATATCTCACACTTGTCTGCGTTAAATTCCATTACTTACAACTAATCCAGTCTTTAAGAAACAAAACAATGGGAGTGGAGAGAGCATCAAGACAGGCTAAAAAGATGTGTATTGTCTCCAGACAAGACAGCCAGTGAAACTCTGCAGAGTTTCACTGGCTGTCTTGTCTGGAGACAATACACATCTTTTTAGCCTGTCTTGATGCTCTCTCCACTCCCATTGTTTTGTTTCTTAAAGACTGGATTAGTTGTAAGTATTCGCATTCCAACCATTATTCATGTAAATTGAGTCTGTGTCTTATAAGTTCTGTTTGTGAACAGAATTCCCACTCACCTGAAGAAGGGGCTCAGAGCCTCGAAAGCTTGTGTGGCTTTTGCTACCAAATAAACCTGTTGGACTTTAACCTGGTGTTGTTAAACTTCTTACTGTGTTTACCCCAGTCCAACGCCGGCATCTCCACATCGTTAAATTCCATTTGCCATTTTTTAGCCCATTTTTCTAGTTGGTCCAAATCCCTCTGCAAGCTTTGAAAACCTTCCTCACTGTCCACTACACCTCCAATCTTTGTATCATCAGCAAACTTGCTGATCCAATTTACCGCATTATCATCCAGATCATTGATAGAGATGACAAACAACAATGGACCCAACACCGATCCCTGCGGCACACCACTAGTCACAGGCCTCCACTCAGAGAAGCAATCCTCCACAACCACTCTCTGGCTTCTTCCATTGAGCCAGTGTCTAATCCAATTTACTACCTCCCCATGTATACCTAGCGACTGAACCTTCCTAACTAACCTCCCATGAGGGACCTTGTCAAAGGCCTTGCTGAAATCCAGGTAGACAACATCCACCGCCTTCCCTTCATCCACTTTCCTGGTAACCTCCTCGAAAAACTCTAATAGATTGGTCAAACATGACCTACCACGCACAATGCCATGTTGACTCTCCCTAATAAGTCCCTGTCTATCCAAATATTTGTAGATCCTATCCCTTATCACACCTTCCAATAACTTGCCCACCACCGACGTCAAACTTACTGGCCTATAATTTCCCAGATTTCTTTTGGAACCTTTTTTAAACAACGGAACAACATGAGCCACCCTCCAATCATCCGGCACCTCCCCCATGAATACTGACATTTTAAATATGTCTGCCAGGGCCCCTGCAAGTTCAACACTAGCTTCCCTCAAGGTCCGTGGGAATACCCTGTCTGGTCCTGAAGTAAAGTTTATTTATTAGTCACAAGTAGGCTTACATTAACACTGCAATGAAATTACTTGAAGGTGGCAGGACAGATAAATAGGATAGTTAGGAAGGCATACAGGCCACTTGCCTTAATTAGTCGTGGCATAGATTATAAAAGCAGGGAGGTTATGTTAGAGCTGTGCAGAACTTTGGATAGGTCACAGCTGGAGTACTGTGTGCTTGGGTAACAGTTATTCATGAAGGCCCACCTTGTCAACCTTGTCCCTCATCTGAGGTGTGGTGATCCTCAAGTTAAATTATCACCAGTCACCTCTCTCTCTCAAAGGGGAGAGCAGCTTTTGGTCATCTGAGACAATGGTAACTTTAGAACATAGAAGAACATAGAAAAGCTACAGCACAAACAGGCCCTTCGGCCCACAAGTTGTGCCGAACATGTCCCTACCTACTAGGCTTACCTATAACCCTCTATCTTACTAACTTCCATCAACTTATCCAAAAGTCTCTTAAAAGACCCTATCGAATCCGCCTCCACCACCACTACCGGCAGCTGATTCCACGTACCCACCACCCTCCAAGTGAAAAACTTACCCCTAACATCTCCTCTGTACCTACTCCCCAGCACCCTAAACCTGTGTCCTCTTGTGGCAACCATTACACCCTGGGTAAAAGCCTCTGAGAATCCACTCTATCAATACCTCTCAACATCTTACACACCTCTATCAGATCACCCCTCATCCTTCGCCTCTCCAAGGAGAAAAGACCTAGCTCTCTCAACCTATCCTCATAAGGCATGCCACCTAATCCAGGCAACATCCTTGTAAATCTCCTCTGCATCCTTTCTATGGCTTCCACATCCTTTCTGTAATGAGGCGACCAGAACTGGGCACAGTACTCCAGGTGGGGTCTGACCAGGGTTCTATACAGCTGCAGCATTATCTCCCGATTTCTAAGCTCAATTCTTCTATTCATGAAGGCCAGTATTCCAAAAGCCTTCTTAACCACAGCCTCCAGCTGCTTTAAGCGTCCGATGAACCCGGACCCCAAGATCCTTCTGATCTTCCACACTGCCAAGCGTCTTACCCTTAATATTATATTCTTTCATCCTATTCGACCTGCCAAAATGAACCACCACACACTTATCTGGGTTGAAGTCCATCTGCCACTTCTCTGCCCAGTCTTGCATCTTATCTATGTCTCGTTGCAACTGCTGACATCCTTCTACACTACCCACAACCCCACCAACCTTTATGTCATCAGCAAACTTGCCAACCCATCCTTCCACTTCCTCATCCAGGTCATTTATAAAAATCACAAAGAGCAAGGGTCCCAGAACAGATCCCTGGGGCACCCCACTGGTGACCGACCTCCATGCTGAAAAAGACCCATCGACAACCACTCTTTGCCTTCTGTGGGCAAGCCAGTTCTGAATCCACAAAGCAATGTCCCCTTGTATCCCATGCCCCTTCACTTTCTCAATGAGCCTTGCATGGGGCACCTTATCAAACTTTAGCTTTTTACTGTGTGTAGTTCTGGTCACCTCACTATAGGGAGGATGTGATTGCACTGGCAAGAGTACAGAGGAGATTCACCAGGATGATGTCTGGGATGGAGCATTTGAGCTATAAAGAAAGTCTGCAAAGGCTTGGATTGTTTTCTTTAGAGCAGGGGAGGCCGAGGGGGAAATCAAATTGAGGGTACAAAATTGTGAGGGGTATTGATAGGGTGAATAGGAAGCAGCTGTTCCCCTTACTTGAAGGGTCAATAATGATGCAGCATTATTTTAAGGTAAGGGGCAGGAGTTTTAGAGGGGATTTGAGGATTTTTTCACCCAGAGGGTGGTGGGAGACTGGAATGCACTGCCTGGGAGGGTAGCAGAGGCAAGAAACCTCACAGCTGTTAAAAGGTACGTGGATGAGCACTTGAAATGTCATAACATTCGAGGCTATGGGTCAAATGCTGGAAAGTGGGATTATTGTAGGCTTGGTGTAATTTCGTTGGTGCAGACTCAATGGGCCAGACTCTTCTGTACAGTATGACTCTATGACTTCCAATCTTCCTGTTAGCTTTGATCCTGAAGCTGTAGGCATGGCCAGTAGACTAAAGCAAAATTTAATGCTGATTGGTCAGTTGGGTCAAGGGTAAAGCAAACATAAATTATTCTCGCCTTCAGCTGAAGAAAATATGAAATAATGAAAACACTGTCCTGGTCTGGTTGGAAACCAGCTGATTGGAAGAAAAATGAAAGTGGAAAAGAGCAAGTAGATGGTTGGCTGAAAAGAAAATAAAAATACCCTTAATCAAGTTGCAAGTAGCAGCAGTCGCATGTGGAAAACTAGCCAATTGGAGATACAGTGGGAATGAAAGACAAACTTGCATTTTTATGGCGCCTTTCATGACCTCAGAATAGCCCAAAGCATTTTACAGTCAACTATAGAATCACAGGATGGCTACAGAACAGAAACATGCCATTCAGCCCTTTGTGTCCTTGCCAACCTTCTGCAAGTGCATCTCATCTAGTACCACCTTCCCTATTGCCCCACAATTTGTTTTATTTAAAAAAATATAATCCATGTATCACGTCAGAAACCAATTCCTACAAACAACACAATAATGAGCAAGTAATCTATTACTTTTTAGTATTGCTGACCGGGGTATAAGCGTTTGGGACACAAAGGAGAACTCTCCTGCCTGTTTTCCTATAATTTATGTCCACCTGAGGAAGCTAACAGGGCTTTGGGTTAATGTCTCTTTGGAAAGACAGCACTTCCGACAGTGCAGTTCTTCCTCAGTACTGTCAACCTAGATTTCTGTTCTCAAGTCCAGGAGTCTGACTCAAACAAGCAACCTTCTCACTCAGGTGCAAGAGTGCCACCAATTGAGCCATAGTATTATACCCAGTGTGAGGAAACTGACAGAACTGAGACAGGAAATAAATCAACAGGAAATGAACACAGTCAAAAGGCTTTTAACAATTGTACCTTTATCACTATACCACTAATTCCATAAGAAAAGTAAGAGCACATTTAAATGCACAATACAATAACATGGGCTAGAAAATCAGAATCCTTAATGATGACAATGGCATAGAAAGGGACTGAGCCGCAAGGGCAAGTGCTGGCAATGCCAGGACTGCCAATATTCCTAGCCAGGGACTAGAAATCCTTGGCAGCTTGAAAGCAATCCTGTGGGTTGAGCCTTGGTTGAAGTTGGACACCTGAAGACTTATAAATAAAAAGAACTGTTCTTATTGGTCAGTTTACAAAGGAGGCATAGAATCATCTTTTCATGTCAAGGGGGAAAGAGAAGTGGCTCCATGGCAAACCACATCTCAGATGCACCCAGCAGGGGCTGGGCACCTGCCATTTAATAAAGGGGCCACTTTCTGATAATTTGAACCTAATGAACTTTGATAGGTCCCAGGCAGCCGCTTCTTGCCAATTACTCCCAGATGTGGTGTCACAGGTTTTGGAGTCACCGTGTGCATATTATCTTCAATAAGTATTCATGGCTTTGTTTATATCCAGGTCCAGGTCCCAACAGGCTCAGAGTTTCTGTGCATGTGCAGACCAGAAGCGCAGTTCTGAATGTCTAAGTGCTTTGAGCCTAGCACGCCTGTGCATAAAGGAAATCAGCCCAAGAATCCAGGCCATGTGGTCGGGAGCAAAGCGCCATTGAAAACTGGTTTCTCAGGCAGGGGACAAGAAAAGGTCACAAAGAGAATGGTTGTAAAAGGAGAGGGCATGGGGAGAGGTCGCAATGGATAAGTTTTAAAGGACGAGACCCAGACAGGGACACTGACAGAAGGAGGTCAGTTATGTTAAAATTAAATGAGCAGAAAGAGAGACTACAAGCAGGAAAAGGGCTGCAATTAGCAGATGTTAGGTAAAGAGGGGTGAAGAGAAGCCTTGAAGATCCAGGAGGGCAGCAGAAGGTTGGTCACTCCATGCTGCAAGCCACTGCATTCAACCTTGGTTTGTCTGTTAATTCACATGTATATCTTATATTAAAGCTGAATGTTGGAGTATAAGATAGACATTGTAAACTGTTTATCTTTCTCATCTTGTATTGTAAAGTTCATTTTTGTTTGTTCCAAACCTGGGGAATCTTGTGGTTTATTCTCCTGACAAGTGTCCTGAATCTTTGTCAACTTTAAACAAAACCTTACTGGTCCCTAACCGGATCCTGCCAAAAACTTGTGAGCCTGACCTAGGATCATAATGATATTCACATTGTTTGGCCCCTGGCAAGCAGTCTGCTCCAGGTATTTGTGAAAACAGTCCAATTTCTGGCATTACAAACAGCGAGATCTTATTACATTGGGAACATTTATGACAGGTTCATTATGAATGCAGAAATGGTTTATGAAGAGAAGATAAGATTTCAGTGTTGTCTGTCGTCTCATTTTTATATAAATATCACATATTGAAAACACAGCACAAATGTAACACGTCTGCAGAAACAGAGAAGATTCATTTCCATCAACAACAACAGATCTCTCCCTTCATTTAATTAGCTAACTTCAGTCCCCTTGTTCAGTAAACTTATGCATTGATGTCATTTAAAGCTTATGTTTAAACAAGGATTGATAAATTTCACTCAGTCGAGATGCTGATAAACTTGGGAGCACCAAAAACAGGCTCCAATTATTCAGAGCAATGAGTCAACATGTCATAGCAATAAATAACTTTTTTAAAAAGGATTTTATTCGTCAGTGAATGATATGTATTCACTTACGTGACAAAAGCTCAAGACGATAAGCTAATTGATAGCACTTTACAGCAATTCTGACAAAATTATCTTATTTCTTAATTTCTTGTACATGAAAAGCTTTTTTTTTAGAAACCCCAGATTATACTCAAGAAAAGTGACTTTTGCTGATAAAGTACTGAAAATGTTTCATTATAACTTTTTTCATTAGTGATAAGAATTACTCAGCTAATAAGTATCTAGTCTGCAGAAAAACAAAGGAATGTAACCCAACTGTCAGCTAAACAACAGGGTTAAATTTTCAAAAGATGTTCCTCCTGCTCATCCACTGAAATTTCAGCAGAAAATACATTGAGCCAGCAAAATAATGGTGAATTTAATGGTGCTTGTTGTTATTAGTATGTAAATCAACCAGCAATTAGAAATAATACCCTGCGAGCTGCTAATTGTCACAGGCTGATGGATGATTCACGCCACTTCGCGAGTAAACTCTTAAAACCAGCAGCTTTTCCTCAACCTCCTCATTAGGACTTATTCTAACACGCTTTTTAGCATTAACATTTATGTTCCTGCAATGTCAATCCAGCTCAGAAAAGGAATAATTGAAACTGAAATCACTACAAAATGTGTCTTAATCTAATCTTTTGTTCCCTCATGGACTAGACTAGATTTTAATTCACCATATTTCTTTCTGCATCTCTGTATATCTAATTGGATTAAGGAGATAACTGTCCATTCAGCAAGGTCCTGGATGTCCCGTTATCTTCTCTGCACAGTTAAAGAAAGACTTGGATTTATATAGCACCTTTCATGACTATCAAATGTTCTAAAATGCTTTACAACTAATGGAGTACATTTGAAGTGTAGTAACTGATGTAATATAGGGAACATCATTAGCTTGCCTTTACAGCATTTAAATGCACAAAGAATTTGAGCTGAAAGATTGGTGTAATAGTATAACTAATGGGTCACAATGGTGAAATGCTGCCTTTCAGCAAATTTGCACTTTATTTATGGATTTTCTTGTGACTCTTCTGCAAAGTTACAATCAGCAAGCAGGATAAGCCCTGTAGAAATTGTCTTCATTCCTTATACAAATTACATCAATATTTGACCTTCTCTATTGTGGTGTTGTCTAGTGAGGTTGTTCCCATCCATTCATTATTCTACAGAAATATTTGGCTGATTATTTTGCTTTGGGGCAGTAAAAGGAGCTGGGTATATTTTCAAGTTCCACACCTGCCCTGGGGAAAAGCAATCACTGACCTAACATTTTTACAGAGGGACTCCGTTAATTGGCATGGAGCCAGATTCCCAGTCCAATTAAGAGTGGCAGGAAGGTGCTCAAAGCTGGAGGGTCTATTAGAGGTCTTCCAACTTGAAAAGAGCAGCTGTCTACAGTAAAGGTAAGCAACGGAGAGGTCACTTCAACAAGGAACCATCCTCTCGCTAACCTTTTGTTTAAATAAGAAAAAAAAACTAGAAAAAGCAACAGGGCCACCACTGTCAGGGGAAGGGGTTGGTACACTACTACAGGGCGGCCTTTGGCTGCACCTGCACTCTGGCATACAATGAAGGCTGGTGTACCTGCCTGGAGTGTTGGCATTCTGGCCTGCTGCTGTTGGCGCCTCCAAGCAATTGAACTGCTTCAATCATGTTGGAAAACTGGAAGCTGACTGGAAATTCCCAGTCGGCCTTCTGCCAATAACCTTAACAAAGCTCTTAGAGGAATTGGGTGTGGCACACCTTCCCAGGCCCCAGTCATGCTTCCTCTAATATGCTGGATGGTGTTGGGAACCGCCAACGTTGGTATTTTGCGCCCCTCAGCAGAGTCCAAAATTTCTGCCAATTGTCTATCTATTGTGGCATTCTTAAAACAAAAAGTCACACGAAGTTCAAAGGTACGTTTTCATATAACATTTTTGCACATTTTTCTGGGCTACACATTAACCCTGAAATTGCTTCACTACAATTTAATCTCAAAAATGTTGCATAGCAATAGAATGGATTAAATTTCCTAAGATATTTCAGGATATTTCAGGAAAGTTGCAACAACATTTTATTTGAACAAAACCAATGACAATAGAGCACTGAAATAAATATCGTTGTAAAATCAATTTCAGTTTTAATTGTATTTTATAAAAATGTCAACTTCTTCAATGACAATCTAACGTCATGAGCTTGAATCCTCGAGCCACCTCTAGGATTGCCTCAATAAGGTAATTTAATCACCTCCCAGCTGAGCTGACAGATGGAGTGCCACAAGGCATAATATACTGGAAAAGGGAAAATCTAACAGCGTCTGATGTGACACCTTTCCAGAAGTATCTCTTGTTGACTGTAAAATGGAATTAGCAAAAGTTAGAGATGATGACGTCAAAATCCAAAGACTTTGAAGAGATTTCGGCTGTGGAGCCAAGGGTATCAAAGGTTATATAGCTCAGTAAAATATTTTTACACACTCTTCAAGACAATTCTTTTTCATTAGTGTGTATACTGGTATCTGTATTTATTTTATATCTTTAAACAATCTTTTCTTGGTCCTGCTTTGCTCAATTTGAAAAAGAAAATAGAGAAATGATTAATCTTTCAGATTGTGACCTTTCATTAGAATTGGCCAGTTCTAATGAAAGGTTTGACCTGAAACATAAAGTCTGTTTTTTTCTACGCAGATGCAGTCTAACTGCTGAGTATTCCAGCATTTTCTGATTTTCTCTTTGAGTTGTAGTTTTCTTTTTTTTAGAAAAGACACTTTAGAAAATTAAGGTCCGGCCCTTGGTTTTCTCTCACTTGCACTAAAACAATAGAATCCCATTATCAACAGACTCCAATCATACTTGCATGGTACTCAACAATAAAGGCAAACTAATGTATTTTTAAAGGCTCCACTGAAGCTCAGATGGACAGGTCATCCATTGTACTCAAGGGAGGCCAATGGAAAAGCTCCACTGAACAAACATGATGATGTTTCATCATTATATATTCAACCATTGGAAGAAGATATTTGAACAGATTGGTCATAAATTTTCTGCTGATTTAACTGATGATAGTGAATCCGCTATCTCCCCTAATCAGGAAAACTGACCTTAGATATTCATATTGTGGCTGGACTATTGTTAAATCTTCCTCTTGTATATGCTTCTTTATAGCAGTTTTTGTAAAACCAAGGACAGTTAAACTTACCTGGTTTAAGGCTGCTAGTTCCTTAAAAACAGGGTATAGCTTTACATCCCCCAACCCTGCTGCCCTGTACTCAAAGGCTTTGGAACCAAGTTCACTGCACATTCTCACCAGGCCCGAGTCAAAAGAGTAGGCCAGAAATGTGCAGCCCCCGACCTGGGTAAATAAAAAGTGGAGTGGCAGTCCGACTGTTAGAGCCAATCCTCAACATTCTGGCCCTATGTCTTAATGAACTGAAACCTACATCTTTTACTCTCTGTGATGAAGAGTTAAACCCTACGAATGGTTAAATGCTGCTGCAGAAGATATGTAACAAGTTGCATTTAAAATGATCCAATATGCTTCACAGGAGTGTCAGAAATAAAATGGGTACACTGTTTCAATACAAAAAACATTCACACTACTGGATCACTTTGTACAGGCTAAATCACTGTTCAGATTTATTTATAAATAAAATGATTCAAAAGGTATAAACATCAGCAAAGAACTTAATGCCATGGTATTTGTATGTAAGAGACCAATCACTGAGGGGTTAGGCCTGTTCAAGTGTTTTTTTCCTATGGCTTAATTGAAAACTATACAATAAACATTTATCTGGCACCTCCTGCCATCTCTCTGAAATGTTGTAAATGAATTAGGTTGGCATGCAATGATTGTTGTGTTAGCAAGTACAGCAACATTTTTCATATAACACAAACCAAAAAACAGCATTGGGATGAATGACTGGGCTTTTGTTTAAGGCCCATTGATTGAGGACAGAATTTGACAAGGACCTTTGAAAACTCTTGCCTTCCTCCTCATAAACGTGATCAGTTTAACTACTGAAACAGTTAAGACAGGGCTTTAGCTTAACATCTCATTCAAAGGAAGAGACTTCAAACAGTGCAACACTGCCTCAAGAATGTACTGGATATGCTCAAATACTGAATTGGGGCTTAAACCTGTAACTTTATGATTCCAAGAACAACGTGTAATGGTCCAAGCTGGTACGGCGGGCAGGGAATTTACTAAATCCGTAGCTTGATAATTACTAAACCCCAGGGTGGATTTAGAAACATAGAAAAACTACAGCACAAACAGGCCCTTCGGCCCCACAAGTTGTGCCAAACATATCCCTACCTTCTAGGCCTACCTATAACCCTCCATCCTATTAAGTCCCCATGTACTCATCCAGGAGTCTCTTAAAAGTCCCTATTGAGTTTGCCTCCACCACCACTGACAGCAGCCGATTCCACTCACCCACCACCCTCTGTGTGAAAAACCTCCCCCCAACATTTCCCCTGAACCTACCCCCCAGCACCTTAAACCTGTGTCCTCTCGTAGCAGACATTTCCACCCTGGGAAAAAGCCTCAGAGTCCACTCGATCTATGCCTCTCAACATCTTATATACCTCTATTAGGTCTCCTCTCATCCTACGTCTCTCCAAGGAGAAAAGACCGAGCTCCCTCAGCCTACCCTCATAAGGCATACCACTCAATCCAGGCAACATCCTTGTAAATCTCCTCTGCACCCTTTCAATCATTTCCACATCCTTCCTGTAATGAGGTGACCAGAACTGAGCACAGTACTCCAAGTGGGGTCTGACGAGGGTCTTATATAGCTGCATCATTATCCCCGGACTCCTAAACTCAATCCCTCGATTGATAAAGGCCAGCACACCATACGCCTTCTTAACCACCTCCTCCACCTACGGGGCTGATTGTAGAGTCCTATGGACCCGGACCCAAAGGTCCTTCTGATCCTCTACAGTATTAAGAGTCTTACCCTTAATATTGTACTCCTTCATCCCATTTGACCTGCCAAAATGAATCACAACGCATTTATCTGGGTTGAAGTCCATCTGCCACTTCTCCGCCCAGTCTTGCATCCTATCTATGTCCCTCTGTAACTTCTGACATCCCTCCAGACTATGCACAACCCCACCAACCTTCGTGTCGTCGGCAAACTTACCAACCCATCCCTCCACTTCCTCATCCAGGTCATGTATGAAAATGACAAACAGCAAGGGTCCCAGAACAGATCCTTGGGGCACACCACTGGTGACCGACCTCCATTTAGAAAAAGACCCATCTATACCCACTCTCTGCCTCCTTTGGGCAAGCCAGTTCTGGATCCACAGGGCAACAGCACCTTGGATCCCATGCCCTCTCACTCTTTTAGAAGCCTTGCATGGGGGACCTTATCGAATGCCTTGCTAAAATCCATAGAAAACAACATCTACCGCTTTCCCTTCGTCAATGTGTTTCGTCACATTTTCAAAGAACTCCACCAGGCTCGTAAGGCACGATCTGCCTTTGACAAAGCCGTGCTGAGTATTCTTGAGCATACTAAGCCTCTCTAAATGCTCATAAATCCTGTCCCTCAGGATCTTCTCCATCAGCTTACCAACCACTGAGGTTAGACTCACCGGTCGGTAATTTCCTGGGCTATCCCTATTCCCCTTCTTGAAAATAGGAACCACATCCGCAATCCTCCGGCACCTCTCCCGTCTCCATCGACGATGCAAAGATCATCGCCAGAGGCTCTGCAATCTCTTCCCTCGCCTCCCACAGTAACCTGGGGTACATCCCATCCGGACCTGGCGACTTATCTATCTTGATGCCATTCAAAGATTCCAGCACAACCTCTTTGTTAAAGTCCACATACTCAATCTTTTCAGTCCACCACAAGCCTGCAGTACATCCACCCAGGTCCTTCTCCACTGTGAAAACCGAGGCAAAATACTCATTAAGCACCTCTGCCATTTCTACTGGTTCTGTACAGACTTTCCCGCCTTCACCTTTTATAGGCCCTATTCCTTCACGTCTCATCCTTTTACTTTTCACATATTTATAGAACGCCTTAGGGTTCTCCTTAATCCTACCTGCCAAGGCCTTCTCGTGACCCCTTCTGGCTCTCCTAATTTCCTTCTTTAGTCCCTTCCTACAAGCCGTGTACTCATCTAGATCCCGATCTTCGCCAAGCTCTCTGAACCTTTTGTACGCTTTCCTTTTCTTCGTGACTAGGTACAGCTCAGCTTTCGTGCACCACGGTTCCTTTAACTTACCAACACCACCCTGTCTGCTCGGAACGTTGTCCTGTAGAACTCTAGACAGACATTCCTTGAAAAACTGCCACCTCTCTTCAGTACATTTCCCCGAGAATACCTCCTTCCAATTTACTCCTCTAATTTGCTGCCTTATGTCTTCATATTTCCCCTTACTCCATATAAACGCTTTCCTAGCTTGCCTGATCCTCTCTTTTTCCAATGCAAGCATAAAGGAGATAGAGTTATGATCGCTCTCCCCAAGATGCTCTCCCACTGAGAGATCTGACACCTGTCCAGGTTCATTGGTCAGTATCAGATCAAGTACAGCCTCTCCTCTTGTAGGCTTGTCCACATGCTGTGTCAGGAAACCCTCTTGAACACACCTAACGAACTCCTCCCCATCCAATCCCCTTACCCTAGCGATATTCCAATCTATGTCTGGGAAAATAAAGTCCCCCATCACAACAACTCTGCTATTACTGCATCTCTCCAGGATCTGTTTCCCTATCTGCTCCTCCACCTCCCTGTTACTATTGGGCGGCCTATAGAAAACTCCCAGTGAAGTGATCGACCCCTTCCCACTCCGAACTTCCACCCACAGAGATTCTGTAGACAATCCCTCCACAGCATACACCTTCTCTACAGCTGTGACACTGTCCCTGATCAGCAGTGCCACTCCACCCCCTCTCTTGCCTCCCTCCCTGTCCTTCCTGAAACATCTGAATCCTGGCACCTGGAGTATCCAGTCCTGACCTTGAGACATCCAAGTCTCTGTAATGGCCACTACATCACACTTCCAGGCATCGATCCACGCTCTGAGCTCATCCCCTTTATTCACTATACTCCTGGCATTAAAGTAAACACATCTCAATCCTTTGGTCAGAGCTCTCCCCTTCTCTATCCCCCGTCCATCCTCCCTCTTGCACCGTCTATAACCATTCTCTGTTTGCGAGCTAACTTCCTCACTCCCAGTCACCTCGTCTCGATCCCCTCCCCCCAACCTATCTAGTTTAAACTCTCCCCAGTAGCCTTAGCCAACCTTCCCGCCAGGATATTGGTCCCCCTGGGATTCAAGTGCCACCCGTTTTGTGTGTACAGGTCACACCTGCCCCTAAAAAGGTCCCAATGGTCCAGGAACCTGAATCCCTGCCTCCTGCACCAGTCCCTCAGCCACACATTCATCCTCCACCTCACTCCATTCCTGCCCTCACCTTCCCGTGGCACAGGCAGCAATCCTGAGATTACTACATTTGCTTTCCTCCTTCTCAGCTGAATCCCGAATTCCCTATACTCTCTTTTCATGACCCCTTCCCCCATTTTTGTGAGAGTTCTCCTAATTATTCCCCATGATTTTGGTGGAACTTGCTTGAAGGTTGAGGCTGAACCACACCATTAGGGCAGGTTAGAAAGAATCCACGCTGTCCTAATTATGTTCACTGCAGAAACCACATAACTGCTGTTTGTGCTGTTTTTGTAGGGCCCTTCCACCAAAGTTACTGTGGAATCAGGAAAACATCCATGCAAATTTATCTTGCATATTTTGATGGACTTGAAGTGGAAAATAACTCCTGAGAAAGAATTCTGTTAATTATAAAAGATCGAGGAAAGTTGCCACAGACAGAGTTGCATGTTAACTTGAAAAATAGACAATAAATCTGGAAACTGTGGAGCTTCCACTGCATTCATTCACAATGCGTGGATTTTCATTGTCTTGCAAATGTAGCTTTTCTATTATGAATTTTGTGTTCAGACTTGGAGCTGGAAAGTGTTTCTTTCTCTTCCATCACTCAGTCCTTATACCAACCAGTCCAGGTCAGTAACGCATAATTAGATGCAGTACAAACTCCTTCTCTCTTTCTAATCAGCTCCACTCTCAATCTTAAAGCAGCAACCTCTATTGAAGCAATGTAGAACTTTCTGTTTCCCACACTAAGGGAGTGAATATCTGTAGGATGTTCCTGGCATTAATGTCTGTAGAGTCAGAGGACTTTCGGCCCATTTTATTCGCGCTGGCCATCAAGCACCTATCCGAATTCCATTTTCCGGTGCTTGGCCCATTGCGTTGAATGTTATGGCATTTCAAGTGATCATCTAACTACTTCTTAAATATTGTGAGGGCTCCCACAACTACCACCCTAGAGGTGCCACCAAATCCTTCAAAAAGTGTAAAAGTTGTTAATGGAATGCTTTTCCTGGGTTTCTGTTTTTTGGGATCTGATCATGAGAATGTCCCAACGAAATTCATATTCTGTGTCCTGTAAACTCTCTCAGCGAATTTATGGATTTACTACTATATAAAGGGTAGTTTTGTTGCATGGGTTTTGTCCAGTTGTAGTAAGAGTCCCAATCTAATTTCACATAGGATTTTGATAGCAGCAAACACAGGAATTGGTTTTTAGTACAATATACTTTTTCTATAACATTATTTCTTGAGCCACAAGTGTGTCCTGGGGCTGAGCACATTTTAAAGAGAGGTTTTGTATGTAAATTTAGAGAGATGGAGAGAAATAAAGAAAATGTTATCAATAAATAAGTTGGTGCAGACTCGATGGGACAAAGAGCCTCTTCTGCACTATGTGATTCTGTGAAATGGAAAGCTGCAAAGGTTGCTAATTGAACGTACTGACATTCTTAACTGCCTTTTCCACTTCTGGAGAAACAGTCTATAAAATTTACTCTTTTGTTACAGATTAGGACATATCCAAGATATCGGATGAAGAGTCATCCAGACTCAAAACATTAGCTCAGTTCTCTCTCCACAGATGCTATCAGACACGCTGAGATTTTCCAGCGTTTTCTGTTTTTGATGTTGATTATCATTGTGATGCTCCACTATGAATTAGGTTACCACTTGTCTTTCCTAATTTTTAAATTAAATATATTGGGAAAAAATTTGTAGGAAAATTATAACTGATAGATTTGAATTCATAATAAATCAATGATCTTCTGTAAGGAATGACAATCAGCAAATAAGGGAAATCAAATTATAGCTAATTTCAAAATAGATAGTAACTTTATCACACTGAATTTTTTGACGTGTGCAAGGGATGCATGCATATCTGGCAAGGCTAGATTTATTGCTCATCCTTAATTGTCTACGCCTTTTTGAAGCATCTCAATCCATGTGATAAATGTATACCTGCCAATGTTTTAGATGGGGAGTTGCAGGATTTTGACCAGTGACAATTAAGGAATGGAAGAAGAACATGCGATTGATGGTGTTCCTGCTGTCCTTCTAAGCGATAGCGGCCAACGATCTGGGAGGTTTTGCTGAAGAAGCCTTTGTAAGTTGCTGCCATGCATCTTACATATGGCAGGCACTCACTGTGCTCTGATGATGGTCAGAATCAATGTTTAAGTTGGTAAATAGCATACCAATCAAGCGGGCTGCTTTGTTCTAGAAGCTGTCAACCTTCAGTGTTGTTGGAACTGCACTCATTCAGGTAAATAGAGAGTATCTATCACTTTCCTGACTTGCGCCTTGCAGATAGTGGACAAGTTTAGGACCCTTAGGAGTATTGACAGGCAGGGAGATCTGGGCGTACATGTCCACAGATCACTAAAAGTGGCAACACAGGTGGATAAGGTATTCGAGTTTGGGCTCATAAGTGGCAAGAGATGCTTGCCTTCATCGGTCGGGGCATTAAATATAAAAATTCGCAGGTCATGCTGCAGCTGTACAGAACCTTAGTTAGGCCTCATTTAGAATATTGTGTACAATTCTAGTTGCCACACTACCAGAAGGATGTGGATGCTTTGGAGAGGGTACAGAAGAGGTTTACCAGGATGTTGCCTGGTCTGGAGAGTATTAGCTATGAGGAGAGGTTGGATAAACTTGGTTTGTTCTCACTAGAACGACGGAGGTTGAGGGGCGACCTGATAGAGGTTTACAAGATTATGAGTGGCATGGACAGAGCGGATAGTCAGATGCTCTTTCCTAGGGTAGAAAAGTCAAGTACTAGGGATTATAGGTTTAAGGTGCGTGGGGAAAAGTTTAAAGACGTGTGAGGCAAGTTTTTTTTATACTGAGGATGGTGAATGTCTGGAACGCGCTGCCTGGGAGGTGGTGGGAGCAGGTACAATCGTGGCATTTAAGGGGCAACTAGATGAATACATGAATAGGATGGGAATGCAAGGATACAGACTCTAAGTGCATACGGTTTTAGTTTAGGCAGGCATCATGATCAGCGCAGGCTTGGAGGGCCAAAGAACATAAGAACATAAGGAATAGAAGCAGGAATAGGCCATCTAGCCCCTCAAGCCTGCTCTGCCATTCAATAAGATCATAGCTGATCTGATAGTGGGTTCAGTTACACTTACCCACCCGCTCCCCATAACCCTCAATTCCCTTAATGGTTAAAAATCTATCTGTGACTTAAACACATTTAACGAGGGAGCCTCTACTGCTTCATTGGGCAGAGAATTCCAAAGATTCACTACCCTCTGGGGGAAGAAGTTCTTCCTCAACTCTGTTCTAAATTGACTCCCCCGTATTTTGAGGCTATGCCCCCTAGTTCTTGTTTTCATTGCAAGTGGAAATAACCTCGCTGCTTCTACCCTGTCGAGCCCCTTCATTATCTTATATGTCTCTAAAGATCTCCCCTCAACCTTCTAAACTCCAATGAGTACAGGCCCAGTCTACTCAATCTCTCCTCATAAGCTAACCCCCTCATCTCCGGAATCAATCTGGTGAACCTTCTCTGTACCCCCTCCAAAGCTAATATATCCTTTCTTAAATAAGGGGACCAAAACTGTACACAGTACTCTAGGTGCGGCCTCACCAGTACCCTGTACAGTTGCAGCAAGACCTCCCTGCTTTTATACTCCATCCCTCTCGCAATAAAGGCCAACATTCCATTCGCCTTCTTGATTACCTGCTGCACCTGCAAACTGAGTTTTTGTGATTCATGCACAAGGACCCCCAGGTCCCTCTGCTCAGTAGCATGTTGTAATTTTTCACCGTTTAAATAATAGTTCATTTTACCATTATTCCTTCCAAAGTGGATAACCTCACATTTATACTCCATCTGCCAGATCCTTGCCCACTCAATTAGCCTATCCAAATCTCTCTGCAGACTCTCTGTGTCCTCCACGCAATTTGTTTACCCACTCATCTTTGTGTCATCCGCGATCTTTGTTACCCTACACTCGGTCGCCTCCTCCAGATCGTCTATGTATATGGTAAATAGTTGAGGCCCCAGCACCGATCCCTGCGGCACGCCACTAGTCACTGATTGCCAACCGGAAAAGCACCCATTTATTCCAACTCTCTGCTTTCTGTTAGATAGCCAATCCTCAATCCACGCTAACACTTTACCCCCAACTCCATGTACCTTTATCTTATGCAGCAACCTTTTGTGAGGCACCTTATCGAATGCCTTCTGGAAATTTAAATACACCACATCCACCGGTTCCCCTCTGTCACCCGCACTCACTATATCCTGAAAAAATTCCAGTAAATTAGTCAAACATGACTTTCCCTCCATGAATCCATGTTGCGTCTGCTTGATTGAACCATTCTTTTCCAGGTGTTCTGCTATTCCTTCCTAAATGATAGATTCCAGCATTTTCCCAACTACGGATGTTAAGCTAACCGGCCTGTAGTTACCTGCCTTTTGTCTACCTCCTTTTTTAAACAGTGGCGTTACATTAGCTGTTTCCCAATCAGCTGGCACCTCCCCAGAGTTCAGTGAATTTTGATAAATTACAACTAATGCATTTGCTATTACTTCTGCCGTTTCTTTTAGTACCCTGGGATGTATTCCATCCGGACCAGGGGACTTGTCTACCTTTAGTCCCATTAGCCTACCCAGCACTACCTCTTTAGTAATAGTGATCGTTTTAAGGTCCTCACCCCCTACAGTCCCATGACCATCAATTATTGGTATGCTATTTGTGTCCTCCACTGTGAAGACCGACACAAAAAACTTGTTTAAGGCCTCGGCCATTTCCTCGTTTCCTATTATTAAATCCCCCTTCTCATCTTCTAAGGGACCAACATTTACTTTAGCCACTCTTTTCCGTTTTATATATTTGTAAAAACTTTTACTATCAGTTTTTATATTTTGTGCTAGTTTACTTTCATAATCTATCTTTCCTTTCTTTATTGCTTTCTTCGTAGTTCTTTGTTGTTTTTTAAAGCCTTCCCAATCTTCTAGTTCCCCACTAATTTTGGCCACTCTGTATACATTGGTTTTTACTTTGATACTCTCCTTTATTTCCTTAGTTATCCATGGCTGGTTATCCCTTTTCTTACATTCCTTCTTTTTCACTGGAATATATTTTTGCTGAGTACTGAGAAAAATCTCCTTAAAAATCCTCCACTGTTCCTCAACTGTCCCACCAATTAGTCTGTGTTCCCAGTCTACATTAGCCAGCTCCGCCCTCATCCTATTGTAATCCCCCTTGTTCAAGCAGAGGACACTGGTTTGGGACCCTACTTTCTCACCCTCCATCTGTATTAGAAATTCAACCATGTTGTGATCACTCATTCCAAGAGGATCCCTCACAAGGAGATCATTAATTTTACCTGTCTCATTACACAGGACCAGATCCAAGATAGCTTGCTCCCTCGTAGGTTCTGTAACATACTGTTCGAGGAAACTATCCCGACAGCATTCTAAGAACTCTTCCTCAAGTCCACCGCGTCTGACTTGAGTTGACCAATCAACATGGAGGTTAAAATCCCCCATTATTATTGCTGTTCCATTTTTACATGCATCTGTTTTTTTTTTTTGTTTATAACCCGCCCCACCTTGAAGTTATTATTTGGGGGTCTATAGACTACGCCGACCAGTGACTTTTTCCCCTCACTATTCCTTATCTCCACCCTCATTCATTCGACATTTTGCTCCTTAGAACCTACATCATCTCTCACTACTGCCCTGATGTTATTCTTAATTAACAGAGCTACCCCACCTCCTTTTCCTTCCTATCTATCCTTCCGAATTGTCTGATACCCCTGGATATTTAGTTTCCAGTCCTGATCACCCTGCAACCACCTTTCTGTAATGGCCACTAGGTCATACCCATTTGTACTGATTTGTGCCGTCAACTCATTCACTTTGTTTCGAATGCTACGTGCATTCAGGTAAAGTGTCTTTATGTTAGTCTTTCTTACCTGGACCCGATTTGTTAGTGCATTCCTTTGTTTGCATGCTCTGTCCCTTCCTGTCACAGACTGGTTATTCTTCCCCAGATCATCTCCTTGCACTGTGTTGACCACCTCCCTTCTCATGCTTGTCACCTTTTTTACTCTGCCTGAGGTTAGATTCCTGCCACCTTCCATACTCTCTGTTCTATTACGTGGTCTGGAAACTTTACTAACCTCTCCTGAGTCCTCGGCTCCTTTAACTAGTTGAAAGTCCTCATCATTAACCTGCACTCCTACCCTCTCCTTCATCTATGAATTTCTAATTCTCCATACAACTGAACCCTCCCCCCCACTATTTAGTTTAAAGCCTTATCTACAGCCCTAGTTATACGATTCGCCAGGACTCTGGTCCCAGCACGATTCAGATGAAGACCATCCCATCGGAACAGGTCCCCTCTTCCCCAATACTGGTGCCAATGTCCCATGAATTCAAACCCATTCCTCCCACACCAATCTCTGAGCCACGCATTTACCTCCTTAATCTTGTTGACCCTGTGCCAATTCGCTCGTGGCTCAGGTCCAGAGATTATTACCTTTTTGATTCTGCTTTTTAATTTTGCTCCTAGCTTTTCATATGCCCTTAGCAGAACCTCTGTTCCTGTTCTACCTATGTCGTTGGTACCTACGTGGACCACAACTGGATTTTTACCCCCCCACTCCAAGTTCCTCTGCAGCCCAGATGAGATATCCTGAACCCGAGCACCAGGCAAGCAACACAACCTTCGGGATTCTCGATCGGGTCATAGAGAACTGTGTCAATGCCCCGAACTATACTATCCCCAATTACAACTACATTTCTTTTTTCTCCCCCCACTTGAACGGCTCCCTGTACCACAGTTCTGTGGTCAGTTTGCTCATCCTCCCTGCAGTCCCCGTTCCCGTCCACACAGGGAGCAAGAATCTCAAACCTGTTGGACAGGTTCAGGGACTGAGGCTCCTGGAACTCTACCTCCTGGATCCCGCTACCTGCCTCACTCGCAGCCACACCCTCTTGTCCCTGACCACTAGCTGAATTCAAGTTAGTTAGTCCAAGGGGTGTGACTGCCTCCTGAAACACAGCGTCCAGGTAACTCACCCCCTCCCTGATGTGTCGCAGTGTCTGAAGCTCAGAATCCAGCTCATCAACCCTGAGCCGGAGTTCCTCAAGCAACCAGCACTTCCTGCAGACATGCTCACTGGGAACCACAATGGGGTCCACCAGCTCCCACATCATGCAGGAACAACACATCACCTGACCCTCCATCCTTATTTTATTTGCTTTGTTTTTAAGTTTTTAAAAACTAAGAACTAAACCTACCCTGCCTCGCCCGTTTCCTCCTAAGCCCGTTGAGCCAAAGCCCTTCAGCCTTCACTCCACCGCCCGCTCACAACGCTGCCCTCTGGATAGAGCGGCCTGCTTTTCAAAGGAAAAAAAAACTCCCCAGGTGTCACTGGGGCCTACTTCCGGTTTTACCCTCCCAGCTGCCTTAGAGAAAAAAAACACTCCGAAAATAGAGTAATTTAAAAACACCTCTTACCCACTAGCTCTCCTCTCCTGAAAACACCACTCTAGCTGCTCCACTGGAACAATGAGGGCATGTTCCTGTGCTGTACTGTTCTTTGCTTTGAGGAGTTAGCAGATGAATGATTTCCTTCAGAATTCCCAGCGTCTGATCTGCCCTTGTTGTCCTGGCATTTAAACTGGCTGTCCCAGTTTAGTTTCTGGTCAATGGTAACCCTTAGGATGTTGATCGCGGAATGATATTAATGACGTTGAATGTCAAAGGAAGACAGTTAGATTCTCTCTTATTGGAAATGGTTATTGCCTGGCATGTATGTGGTGCGAATGTTACTTGCCACTTATGAGCCCAAACTAGAATGTTGCCCAGGTCTTGCTGCATGCTTCAGTATCTGAGAAATCATAGAAATCATAGAAACCCGACAGTACAGAGAGAGGCCATTCGGCCCATCGAGTCTGCACCGACCACAATCCCACCCAGGCCCTACCCCCATAAGCACAAAATCACACTGGACACTGTGTAACGCATCAGCAAACTGCCCCACTTCCATCATCATGCTGGAGGGAAGGTCATTGATGAAGCAGCTGAGGATAGTTGAGGCTAGGTCACCTCACTGAGGAACTTTTGCAGCAGGGCCTGAGGTGAGTAGCCTCCAATAACCACAACCATGTTCCTTTGTTCTAGATATGACTACAATCGTTTTCCCTACAATTCCCATTGATATCAATTCTACTTGGATTCCTTGATGTTACACTCAATTAAATGGTGCCTTGATGTCAAGGCAAGTCGCTCTTGGCTTGCCTTAGGAGTGAAGCTCCAGCAGCACCTCACCTCCAGTCGTAACCTACCTCAGTCCACAATCCTGCTGAATCTAACTCAACCAAACCAGGCTCAGGTGGTGCTGCAAAACCTGAAAATGCTAGCACTCATCCTGTCTACCAACACTCTAGGCTCCCTTCACAGAAAACAGTGGACAATTAGGTGCAATTGTTTTGGTTTAGGTTGTAACATTCACATAACCTGGTTGGGGAAGGGGAAAAGGGGAAGAAACAATAAACATTGAGAGAAAAATGTTAAACAATTGTGTCTTGGCAGATGTACGAAGTTCATGAATCCCGCTATTCTCTCCCAGTTGTTTGGGTGGCTTGATTTTCCAGACATCATTTTCAGATATAATTAAGAACTGTCCGTGATTGGTCATGGTTTTACACTAATTCCCTGACTTAATATATTTACCGTGATTATTTCATGGCTTTCCCATAAACGGACCATAACAAAATTACAACCTGACAATAACTAATGAGATGATTGGTGTACTCTGTTCTCGAGAATGACCTCGATTCAAATGTTGCTGTCGTTCTATGGCTTTTCTTGTACATCATTAATAAAGAACAGCCAAAGCTGCCCTGGCAGATCAACGAATTTACCCGGCAAGTAGCTAAGTAGCGCAGACCAGGCCAGTCCTCCATTTAATCAGCAGTCCATGATAAATTAACTGGTCCAGTTGGGCAGTGGTAACGGTGCTATGGTCGGCTTCTGCATTCTCAGATTCCGAGGAATGAAAGTAGTCAGTGTTCCCATTCCTTTTTGCTATCTAGTAAACCCCACTAAAAGCCTGTTTGTGGATGTTTGAGTCGGGCTTACTCGGATCTTTGATTTGCCCAATAGCCGTTCTAATGGCATTACTAATAGTCAATTTCTGTTTATTCGTCAAAAATTGCTGCCGTGTGGAATGTTGATCCATTTGTTCCAAAGATCTACACGCGCACTAATCCACCTTAATCACTGTTGTAATTTCTTCTAAGTGTTGAAATGATTCCCCTTAATAATTGATATGATTTCATTGCCCGTGCAAACCGATATTTATCACATCAAATCTGTTAGTATTAGGAACGTTTGCAGAATTGTAGGCGCTAAACGGACACTGAATCCAGCGGATAGTGCCCGATTCAGGCAGTGCAATGTGCCGATTTTTAAAATGCTCCATATCAAGGATCCAATAATCCGAAAGTATCATTGAAAAATCTCGTTTAAAATAATACCTTTGTGACAAGAAACAAAACTCCACATTCAATATGCCTATGCTGAATTTGAGCTTAAGCTGTCTGCAAGTTCTGAGGGATTTTAAAAAGACGAGCAGGTAGAGCTTAAAACTCCAGCACAGATGTGTTGGGCAGAACGGCCTAAAATTCTGTCATTTTCTCTTGATCCCAGCCTTCCCCCTGGCGGTAAGTGAACACACTGCGCCCTCTGCAACTCAACTCTCCCAATGGGGAGTGAGTGATAATGCAGGAATTGATGCCTCCGCGGTACATCTGATCAAATCAATGAATCCTGGCATTATTTAGATCCCACGCCTAACTACCTAACGGGAAAGGTCTCAAAATTGCTGGCGACTTGAGGCCAATGATGCACTACGCTTAAACTCCCTTCAAGGCCGGCAGTTTATTTTTCAAAGCAAGGGATTGGGAATTTTTGCAATGGGATCCGGTTAATGTGTTACTAATTTGCACCAAGTTGTCAGTTAAATTCGCACGCACCGAAAACCAGCCATTTTATGAGTGAGGATTTTCTCTTTGCCATTGGACCTTGGGCCAGAATGAATGAAATCTCCACCTGGCTAAAATGTGACAAGTGAAGATAGTGTTCGTGGCCAACCTGTATATTAATCTTACACTGAGCCATTCATATCAACGTGACTTGTATGATTTATTAATAACACGAAACAAGACATCCCTGGAAGGATAGTTGAAACTTCAATCGTCTCCAAAATGAATGGCACGGACTGAAATGTGTGAGAGAAGCAGGGTTAGTGATGAGAAGGGTTTTGTCTCTAATGATTTCAGTCCCCATCTCCTTTCCAACCCCTCAGATAACCGTGACGTACATCGGATGCTTTGCTAAAGCCCAATTAACGTTAGCCACAAGAGTAAAAAGGAACTCGTGCTGTGCAGAGAACTAGCTGTGTCGCATTAATATTCATAATCCCCTCCAACACACATACACCGTGTCATTTGAAATGACAGCAGGAACACAGATCTGTAGAAATGTTTTATTCCAGAGCGCTGCGAAATTACCAAACGCCTCCGCACACCTTACAATTATCCAGTTCCGACGCAAACGGTTCTTTATTGCAAATAAGAGAGCGCTTGTCTTAGATTTTCATTTCCACGATCCAAGATGCATTTTTATTTGTAACTGGCATGAGCGTTGTAATAACGACACCACTCTCCCCCCCCCCCCTCCCCGCTGAAATCTAAGAACAGCAGGAATACACTGAACATCAGCAGTAGCCATCAATCTTCGCTTTCACAAACCAATTTCTAAAAAAGCTGCCTCGATTATATAATCAGAAACATGCATTCGGGAGCAAGGTGGCTCAATTTTTAAAAATGTAGCGACTGTTTGAAATCGCATTGTTTAAATTCCAATCAGGACACCATTCCCGAGCTCCTGCTTTTAGCTTTTGACTCGAGACAGGTTGTTATTTCTCAAATGTATGTAAATTAAGTCAATTTAGTTCCTGCAGCCTCGCGAAAAAAGAGACAACATCGCATCCAGCCAGTCGTTCTCAGCCAGCCCAGCATCCATTGAGACAATTGCACATCAAAGCCACACGGAACCACCAACAAACTCGACACAAAGCCAGTCAAAATGCACATATGGGACGCGACTTAAGGGTTCACATGTAATAAGCACAGTGGTTTGTATAACACCTCGGAGCGTCGACTCAGTAACTGGAAGAGATGCTTATGTAGCTCTCCTTTTATGATGCTTTGTGCTAATGTGGTGCAGTGAAATGTACGCACCCCCCCCCCCCTCCCATCAATCCATCAAACAAGATACTCTATTTTTAAAAAAAAGAATGTCTGAGTCACAGTTTTCATTCAGGAGGGTACAACTAACTCTCCCCTTTCTATTAAAAATCCGTGTTACAGAGAGCCACTCTGAGACAGATTGAGAGACTAACTCTGATGAATACAGACTCAATGAACTAAATGCTGGTTATACCACTGCAGTGCTATGACGTCAGCAGTGGATCACTGATGTGACCTCTTTTTGTGACTTTAGAAAGTTACAATAAACGATATCGGCTTCAATATTAGTTTTTTTAAAGTGAACATTGGTATACCGAGATTGGCTGACAATTAAATCCTTCCGATTTAATAACCCGCTGGAAACTCAGTCGTTCCTTAGTTATTGTGACACTGGTTCACTTAATAGGGATGTGACTCAAATAGGTGATACAGTGCTGGCGACCACTGCCATCCTGTTCCAAACAGCGAACCGACTGCCATTTGAGATACAACAAATTATATAACACTTCGAGTTCACCACGCACCAGGTTTGCAACTGGCGATTGGAATGAGCGTGTGATTTTTTTTCTCTCTAAATGCGACCTTCAATGCTCACAACACTACTTTCCCCAGACGTTACACGGTAAAAGCAGCCTAGCACAGACATACAACATCCAGCCAGTCATCAAGTTCAGGCAGATTAACATTCAAATAAAACGCGAGATGAGCTGTCCCTTCTCATGCTAAGGGACCCGAGCATTCCAATACACCTAACATTACCCTGCCTCGGTTTGAAAGAATACTTACACGCATTGGTTATGGCGAAGCTGTTTGCCACCTCCAAATTGTCAACATGGGGCGTCAGCCTCAGTTCATGCGAATTATGTTGAAAAATTCCTAAACGAAAGGCGCTGTATTCCTGATCTGCCCCTCTTGGGAATAGCCCTCCTGTAACCGAGGAACAACAATTGTTTTTATCCGGACTGTAATTCATTGAAGGAATCTTAATTGTGCAGCAACGCATTTATGCTTTGTGATCAAAATGGAATTAAGACGGTGGCGCAAACATATTTATATTGAAATCGTGAAGGCTGAAATATTAAGCGATTTAAGAATCTCCATTGGGAAAGTTTTTAAAAATTCTACCACTCTGTCAAGTCAAACATTTAATGACAGCGATTGCAGAAAGGCAGAAACGATCACTAGAATTATAACATTTCAGATATCAGAAAAAGAGACATTTGTAGTTTGCTTCCTAATTACGGTTGTTTTGCTTGACGATAACTCACCTATTTGTACACTGGTGGGAGAAGAGGCACCCAGCGCCAGTCCGCAAAACCAAGAAACCAGGAAGACGGATATATGCTGCATAATCTTTTGCATTGCCGAAAAAAATACTGCAAGCACGATATAATCCTTCCCTTTTCAGGATTTGTTGCAAGACTCAGATCCTTTGCATAACGCCGTTTCACGAAAGGGGAGAAGAAAATACAGAAAAAAACAATAAACACCTCGTTGGCAAACGCTGTCTCTCTCGGTTGAAAAGCAGCAAGCAGCAGCAGCAGGAGGAATATGTGAAAAGCAGTTTTAGCACTGCGCTTTACCCAGCATCACCTCTCAGCACAGCCACGCTGCCAGAGAGAGACATGTCTTGATTCTTAATAAATCCGAACACACGAACATCACCGATCATTGACCGAACACATGCACATTCCTCCCCACCAATCCAGAAAGGATTTCACTCGGATTCATTAGGCGTCCATCTTTTTCAGAATGTTTTTGCTTGTCCTATTCATTTGAATGTTATCATGGCCGATCTACATATTAACACCTCCATTAGAAAGGCTTACTTTAAATTATAAAGAATCGTATCCGTTAGTGAAAAATACGATGAGCAAAGGTCCTTTAGACGTCTATACTTTTAATTAATCTGTTGACAATGTCATTACTCGGCTTTATCATCAGCAACACGCCATTTATTAACCATAACATTAATACTTAGTTTTCAGACATCTACCAATAAATTCATATTAACTTGTGTTATTGATACGGCGCCATTTATTTGTACTTCATACCTTAAGGCCAACGTGACACCCGAATTTTAAGATTGCAGTCACACAATAACATTATTTTATTGAAGATCAGCATCACAGCTATTTGGAACTGTTCACACGGACAAAGCATCACATTCCTACATCAATAATGAAGCTTAGCCTTGTTGGCCAACCTTCCAAAGTGTTTCTTTTCCAGGATTCCTGCCATCATTAATAATATATCTGAGATCAAAAATTATAATATTTTCTCAGTTGTGACTGTTATGATTGGAAGATGAATTGGTTGACTGCAGCATTAAGTCATCAATGTTTAAGTTATCAGAGAGGTTTTTTACACTCACATTCCTAGTAATTGAGAGATACAAAGTTTAAACCAATGGAAATTTTCCTTGCTGTCGGGTCATTAATCTAATAGTCTTACCACGATGGATTCGGAGTCTTTACTGTATTATCAACATATTTTATCATAAACTTAAAATGTATCTATTAAGATCTCCATGATGATGTTTAGACGGAGGAGGCACCTTACCTGACCAAGCATTTAACAACTTTTCATCATTGAACGTCCCTGCTTATTTTGGTTCAATTATACATCTGATACTCAGGTTAAAATCAGATGGAAAAGGGCGCGGCATAACGAACGTGATTTCTGCACAGTAGTACCTCGGAAAGTGACTAACTCATTACATTTTAAGGTGTTATGTCAGTGGTATTAGAAACACTTCTCTTACAGTGAAGCCGACAGAAAACACGCATCAATCCTTTCTAACGCGTTAACTCAAGCAGTGATTAGAATTATTCGTGGGCGCCACCGAAAGGTACAAGTGTAATTTTAAACATCTTCGAAAACAAATAGTAACCCATTCTTTTCCTTCAAGCTGTGACTACTTTATTAAATAACGCCAAATGTAATCAGTATTTGATCATATAGACACTTTTACTTTCAAAAATAAAAGAGGGCTCTCTGAACAAGAGAGAACAGGTTTCAATGGAAACAATTGTTCAAAAACAGCTCCCATGTCCTCACTGACCAACTAAATAGAATAGGAATATACCCGTTTATCTCTCATTTCAATGATCTGTAAACAGATCATTGACTGATAGGGGTAACTAGCCTGGTTAGATTAATATTAATACTGTAACCGATAAATTGTTGCTTATATATTCACTTTGCATCTGCGATACATCGGATGATCTTAATTTTATCAGGGTATCATGTAAAACCTGGAGATGGAGCAGGCGAACTGTGGCCGGTTTCCTTTTAAACCATCACGTGTTTCGGTACCTATCAAATTCAGGGGGGGGGGGGGAGGGAAGGGGCAATGGCCAATTCGCCTTAAATGGGAATTGCCCAACTGGAATTGAAACTTAAATACCGCCCAGGACTGGCTCCAGATAACCAGATTTTGTCGTTTTGGTTAATTCAAATAATTGTTAATGCAACTTCAAAATTTAAATATAAATGCCTTCAAAAATGTTAACCAATATGGAAATCTATGGACAGATGCCAACGTCACCTCAGTTATTGAAATATTTTCCTAATCATTAGTGCACTTGACATAAAAACTGAGATTTTGCATTTAATCAATAATTTGTTTTTTTATAATTTAAACGTTCCCAAATTATGTTTATTATTTTATTCCTCCGAGGAAACCATTTTAGTGTTCTCATCTGTGGCTTACTGAAGCATTATCAATACCACTCACAAAAAAAGCCATGTCTTGATTTGCACATCAGTTTCTGAGATTGTAAAAGGTCAGCACATGAGTAAAAGCAGCCTGTCTGTATTAGTTGAGAGGAAAGTTGATAGGTGCACTAATTATACAGGTTAAACAGAGAGGTCTTGCAGTGCAGTGGGTATTGTCTCTGTCTGTCAGTCAGAAGCCCTGCCTCTGGACTTGGTGCCCAAGGAAGGTGTGTTCATAACAGGGTCAAAGAAGTTTAATATCAACCTGCAAATTCTTCCAACATTCTCAAATGGCAGGAGTAAGAGATTTCTGATCAGCCATGCGATGGAAAGAAAGTTGAAGCCTCTACCGTTGCGATCCACAAACCATACCTCCAGACTATAATATGCTAGTAAAAGTGCACTTTGCCACAGCAACTGGGACTCCTCGAGTGATCTGCAATGTACCACCACCAACCTGATCAAACGTTCACATGATGAAAAGCTGGAATGGAATTAAATGGTTTATCTCCTAATAAGATTATAGAACTGAAACTACAGGTTCTACTTATACCAAGACATTACCCTGGGCTATAGTTCATTTTAACAAATGTCTGGACCCATTTCCATGAACTAAAGCTTTCAATATAATTGCTCATTGCCAGAGTGTTTGATGATTTCTACTCTAATGGATTAGTGATTCCAGATGACTAGGTAGTCAGGCTTTGGAATTCCCCTCGTTACACTCCAGTGCCAAAAATACAGCTGCTCTGACCCAATCCTGATTCCAACCAAGTACTAGGGTCTGACTCATTTACTTGGAGAAGTCGTGTATCTATCCCACTAGAGGTTTTTGGGTATTGCTGTGTAACAATGGTGGTGGCATGTGGAATTTTGTCAAAGGCAGCTAGGTGCTCTGACGGAGCTGTCTACTTCTATCAAAAATGGATCTTAACATTTTTTTTTGCTTTTATTCCATTGGAACTTCTTAAATGTCAGATTATTTGCCTTTGCATCATTCAGGCACATGTTTCACTGGGACAATTGAGGCAGAATTGGTGATGGATGGCATAATTATGCCAATCACCTTCCCCACTCTAGACATTTAGGAAGGGGTGGAGGGTATTAAAAATTGCTTTACTCACTTCTGCCAGAAATTTGTGCTGGAGGAAAAAGAGGAGAGACTCAGTGTTACTGAGACCTGCTTCATATTCCAGCTCATTTATTCAATTTATTTTACCATGGCATCCTTCCATAGGGGGTGGCACGGTGGCACAGTGGTTAGCACTGCTGTCTCACAACGCCTGGGATCCAGGTTCGATTCCCAGCTTGGGCCACTGTCTGTCCGGAGTCTACACGTTCTCCCCATGTCTGTGTGGGTTTCCTCTGGGTCTCCAGTTTCCTCCCACATTCTGAAAGGTGTGTTGGTTAGGTGCATTGGCCATGCTAAATTCTCCCTCAGTGTACCCGAACAGGCACTGGAGTGTGGCCGGATTTTTACAGTAACTTCATTGCAGTGTTACTGTAAGCCTACTTGTGAGACTAATAGATAAACTTCTAAGCAATTTCAAAACTCAGGAATTTTAGTTATCTTAGAAAGAAGACATTTATTCAATCAATCTTAGTAAGATTTTCATTCAGTTCCCAAAGGAGAAAGAATGATACTCTAACCCATTACTTAACCCAGTCTTGAAGCAGTGTGTCCTTAATACTTCTCACTTTCATATGTAATAACATTTAATGACTTTCAAGGAGGGAGGAAACACAACTACAATCACTGAGAAAATTGGAAAGCCCAACTTTTTACCTTCTGGAATATTGATGAAGACCAATAGAGATATATCTATCATTAATTTTAGTGTTCAATAAGACGTCACTTCCACAGTTTAGATGAAACTTAACTAAAATAATAGTTGAAAACATGTTATTACCAATAGTCTCCTGCCTTATGTACATTATCTGCCTTTAGTACTTGCACACAAAGAGTATTTTTATTAATGGGATGAAAGTTAAGTCACATGCTAACGTACCATTTTTCTTCTAAGTAAACCTGAACTGCCTGCAGTATAAATGACTACTGTACTAAAGACTGTACCAGAATGAATGCATCCCATCCATCATAATTAAAGCACCACATAGACATAGCTACTTATACTTCTAAGAGTTAGCAAGCTGCCCATGCATGAGAACTGGTGATGTACTGGAGAAATCAGTGACAAGTTGCAGGCAAACTAAATGACAGATAAAAAGGCTATGTATCCTTATGAATATTAGTGGCTTAACGTCAAAGTTGAAATGTTGGGGCACCAGAAGAATGAATAGAATGTTCATGGCTCATTGTGGTGGATGAGAAAATGGAAAGATCCATTTCAATGATGAAGAATAACTTCCAAAATACATCTGGGCCAATAATGTGATGGCAGGTTCCCAAAGTACTAATGTGTGTCAGTCACTGCCTCTCTATTATTGGACGTGCAGATTTCATTGACTGCTATGAGCTCAACATGCATTATGCACTTGTACCACATACTAGGATAAGTTTGATTCAGATTAAAAGTCCTGCCCAAAATTGTATTTGTAGCATCTGGGCCACACTTCAAGCATACTGTACTCACTTACAATGTTAACTTCAGGGGAGTCCAGCGATACAAATCTTGCTTTATTTTTCTGCCCACCCTGCCCCACATATAAGTCTTATCGATTGGTCTCAAAAGGTCAGTGTGTTAATGAAGCTGTCGCAACCCATGCTGTTTCCTGCAATACAAGGCTTCCTCTGCTTTGAGGGCAGCAGGCAACCAATCTACAGCTGCTAAAGCCTAATATTTCAGCTGCTAGCCCCTGAAGCGACCAGCATTGTCACAAGATGTGAATTTTAAATTAGACCAAAAACATTTTGATATCCAAACATAATTGCATTCATTGCAGTTTAAAAATGTATTTTTGCATTTGATCCAAGATACAATACTGGCGAAGAGCAACTGATGGTTTGATGATAGACCAGCCACTCTCCCAGGAAGGATCACTGGAATGTTGATTGCAACAGGAATTATTTTGACTTTGAATTGTTGGAGACAGTTTGACTAACTGGACAGAAAACAGGGGACACCCTTCCAAATTTCCAATATGTGCTACCAGCAACTGAGATTATTTGCTGAAAGCAGCTTTTTGCACAGTTGCTTCTGCATATTAGAAGGACGTATTTTACACAGAGGGTGGTGGGGGCCTGGAATGCGCTGCCGGGCCAGGTGGTGGAGGCGGACACACTGGGAACGCTTAAGACTTATCTAGATAGCCACATGAATGGAGTGGGAATGGAGGGATACAAAAGAATGGTCTAGTTTGGACCAGGGAGTGGCGCGGGCTTGGAGGGCCGAAGGGCCTGTTCCTCTGATATGCAAGTTTGAAAATTGATAATCAGTTATTAACTATAAGGGGTTTGACTCCCTCAGTCTTCAAGTTGTCTGTAATCACCACAACCAGATCATGCAGGTGTATGTGAGGATTTCTGGACGGTGTTATGACTCCTACATCTTTAGATAGATCCAATTGGCTCAGCTCTTCAGGCCAACCAAACACCTTCATGGCTGGAGATTGGGTTCAAAAGCACTGAAGACATGGTTGCTGACCCCTGCACCCAACCACAAGACGCAGGCAGAGAAAATAGCCATTTCAATAGGACCTCAAGGGCAACTATTGTTTTTAAAACTTATTTATTAGTGTCACAAGTAGGCTTACATTAAAACTGCAATGAAGTTACTGTGAAAATCCCCTAGTCAAAAGAACAAAGAACAAAGAACAATACAGCACAGGAACAGGCCCTTCGGCCCTCCAGGCCTGCGCCGCTCCCTGGTCCAAACTAAACCATTTTTTTGTATCCCTCCATTCCCACTCCGTTCATATGGCTATCTAGATAAGTCTTAAACGTTCCCAGTGTGTCCGCCTCCACCACCTTGCCCGGCAGCGCATTCCAGGCCCCCACCACCCTCTGTGTAAAATACGTCCTTCTGATATCCGTGTTAAACCTCCCCCCCCCCCCCCTCACCTTGAACCTATGACCCCTTGTGAACGTAACCACTGACCTGGGAAAAAGCTTCCCTCCCCGTTCACCCTATCTATGTCTTTCATAATTTTATACACCTCTATTAGGTCACCCCTCATCCTCCATCTTTCCAGTGAGAACAACCCCAGTTTACCCAATCTCTCCTCATAACTAAGCCCCTCCATACCAGGCAACATCCTGGTAAACCTCCTCTGCACTCTCTCCAAAGCCTCCACGTCCTTCTGGTAGTGTGGCAACCAGAGCTGGACGCAGTATTCCAAATGCGGCCAAACCAATGTTCTATACAACTGCAACATCAGACCCCAACTTTTATACTCTATGCCCCGTCTTATAAAGGCAAGCATGCCATGCCTTATTCACTACCTTCTCCACCTGTGACGTCACCTTCAAGGATCTGTGGACTTGCACACCCAGGTCCCTCTGTGTATCTACACCCTTTATGGTTCTGCCATTTATTGTATAGCTCCCCCCTATGTTAGTTCTACCAAAATGCATCACTTCGCATTTATCTGGATTGAACTCCATCTGCCATTTCTTTGCCCAAATTTCCAGCCTATCTATATCCTTCTGTAGCCTCTGACAATGCTCCTCACTATCTGCAAGTCCAGCCATTTTCGTGTCATTCGCAAACTTACTGATCACTGCAGTTACACCTTCTTCCAGATCGTTTATATAAATCACAAACAGCAGAGGTCCCAATACAGAGCTCTGCAGAACACCACTAGTCACAGGCATCCAGCCGGAAAAAGACCCTTCCACACTACCCTTCCAAAGATGTGCGGGTTAGGTTGATTGGCCATGCTAAAATTGCCCCTTAGTGTCCTGATATGCGTAGGTTAGAGGAATTAGTGGGTAAATATGTCGGGATGTGGGGGTAGGGCCTGGGTGGGATTGTGATTGGTGCAGACTCGATGGGCCGAATGGCCTCTTTCTGTACTGTAGGGTTCCTATGATTTCTACCACCCTCTGTCTTCTGTGACCAAGCCAGTTCTCCACCCATCGAGCCACCTCCCCCTTTATCCCATGAGATCCAACCTTTTGCACCAACCTACCATGAGGGACTTTGTCAAACGCTTTACTAAAGTCCATATATATGACATCCACAGCCCTTCCCTCGTCAACCATTCTAGTCACTTCTTCAAAAAACTCCACCAGCTTAGTGAGGCTTGACCTCCCTCTCACAAAACCATGCTATCGTTAATGAGTTTATTCCTTTCTAAATGTGCATACATCCTATCTCTAAGAATCCTCTCCAACAACTTCCCTACCATGGACATCAAGCTCACCGGCCTATAATTTCCAGGGTTATCCTTCCTACCCTTCTTAAATAAGGGGACCACATTAGCTATCCTCCAATCCTCTGGGACCTCACCTGTGTCCAGTGACAAGACAAAGATTTGCGTCAGAGGCCCAGCGATTTCACAATCCGGCACCTGTAAATGTACACTGAGGGAGAATTTAGCATTGCAAATGCACCTAACGAGCACAACTTTCAGACTGTTGGAGGAAACCGGAGCACCTGGAGGAAACCCACACAGACACGAGGAGAAAGTGCAGACTCCGCACAGACAGTGACACAAGCTGGGAATTGGACCCGGGTCCCTGGTGCTGTGAGGCAGCAATGCTAGCCGTTGTACCACCATGCCAGCTATTAGCCTGAGGATTAGATGTCTTGATAGATCTGGGCGAGCCCTGCAAAATGCACACTCACCCCTATCATTGCCTTCTGTTGCTCACTGCAAAACCTGGCACTCTAGTGGAGAATAGTACTGGAGCCAGAGAAAGAAACTAAGTAAGTGGAACCCTCAAATGAAGAAGATGAGCACAAGGCACCTAAACAGGTACCAGCCAATTAAGATAGTATTGTGGGAACCAACTCACAAGACAGTGACATCCAAGGCAAGGATATTTGGACACTCCAAACAGAAGATGCTTCACATGCAGTCAAGTGCAAGAGGCCATTGAACCAAGGCGTTTTCTCCTATAGATGGCCATGCTTACCTATCATTTACCATCTCTATAACCAGTACCACTATATGCCAATAGCTTCTGTCAACACAGGCACTCAACTTTATAGATCGTCCATATATTTGTTTTCAGATCTAGTCACTATCAACAGCTGCATAAAATTAACTACATAATACACTATACATTGCATGTCAAGACCCTTAACTCTCATTAAACACCAGCACTTTCAATATTTAACAAATAATTTAGACTCAGTGAAATCCGAAGTCTGTGCTTTTACTTACTTATGGTTGCTTCTACTGGGTGCTCAGCTGGAGTTGACATGGGGACTGTTGTCGGTCTTTATTATTCTGGTGTATGAGAGTATGTGGATTCTGACCATTAGAGTCTGGGACACTTGGTGCCCATAGTGTGCAGGAGTCGTCTTAGTCATCAGACCAGCATACCTAATTGGTGTCACGATCAAGAAGCCAAGGTTTCTCCTACAGTAATCAAGGTGCCTTGAGAAGAGCCCCCAATACCTTCAGCCTGCCCCTCCTCAGCTTTTCAGCACTTGTGGTTACCTGGTGTGGTTCACCTCCTGGGAACATGGTTGGCCCATCTTGCCCACTCATTGTTTTTATAGCTGAGGCCATGCTTCGGAGGTCCGTGTATGTCCCTTTTATCCATATGTTATGCTCCTTATGTCTCTCCATCAGTGCTGTCACTCTCTCAATGGAGGATGAAAAAGACTGACAGGTTAGGAAAGTGGTACCACTCATGGCATAGATGGACTCCTCCATGCTTGTGCATGAGAGTGCACTGACACTGGAAACACTAACATATGCTCACATATTTGATTCTGCTGATTTACTGATGATATCCGAAGCTCACCACCTGCATGAAGCTGAGCATCGATTGGCCTCTCTTTATTTTTCTAAGGCATCTCTGCAGTACTTTTGTACATTAGTTTTATATAAGCAACAAAGCCCACTGCTTTGACTGTATCTACACTGGGCTTGGAAAGTGTCTTCAGATGGCATTGCACCATTTGAGCTTTCCAATGGAGAAGGAACCCTGCTGCTGTACCTGCTGGTGAGACATGAGTTCAGTGAAGCAACTGCCCTTTCAACCAATGCCTGGTGCCTCCTCTTGATCAGGATCATAAAGTGGTATTAAAGGTCCACACAGGTGCCCCAGACCACACATTTTCAAGAGAATATTGGACACAATGATTGTTTCACTCACTCCCCATTGCTTCCACATCTGTCTCAACCTCAGTGACAGGCTGCCCTGCCACAATTCATCCAATCCTAATGGCCTTCCCCTCCATTGACATCACCTTGCAGATGAGGCTTGGCTGGATTTAGACAGAATGCAGCAAATTGCTCCATTGTGGAATCGCTTTCATAAGACTCAACATGTAGCTCAATATGAATTCAGGAACAAAATCAAAGACAAATTGGCCCACCTTACCAAATTGCAGGGTATTATTAATTATTTATGTATAGTCATATATATGTCTACTCATAGCACTGAGACATACAGGAGCAGGACCACTTAACTCAATTCGAAAATTATTGTGACCAGCTCAAAATCATGGTAATCAATACTAACCAGGAGTTATATATGGTGCAGTTACATAGTGGGAATCATTTTTTACAGAGCTATTTGAAAGAGAAAGCCAAATTAAAGAAGGTTTCATACAGGAGTTTATCGATAGCCCACAGAACAACCAGACTGTTCATGAGCAAGCTTCTGGAATACCAAAGCAACTGTTTTATACTTGGATAACAAAAAAGTTTCCATACAATGCTAGTTTCTGAAAATTTACAAACTTGTTTCAGGATGCTGTATGTTGGACAATATAGCCACCCATTCACAAAAGCTTTACAATGGAAATGGGTTAGACGCGGAAAGAAGTCAAGGAGTAACAGGAGGTGAAGGTAGATGGCAAAGAGGATGGATTAGAAGACCACATAGTCCATGCTAGAGTGCAGGTGGGAGACAAAGTCCTCAAAAACAACAATATCAATGTAATAAAGTGTTCCAAACTGATCGTAAGGACATAAGAAATAGGGCAGAAGTAGACTATCTGAGCCATCAAGCCTGCTCTGCCATTCAATATGATTATAGTTGATCTGACTGTAGCTTTAACTCCATTGTCCTGCCTTGCCCATACCATGACCCCCCAAAATCCTTGGCTCTCTTGTAGAACAAAAATTTGTCTCACTCAATCCAACTCAAAATATATTCAATGATCCAGCCTCTACTAATTTCTGTGGAAGAGAATTCCAAAGACTAACAACGTTCTGAAAGAAGAAATTCTTCCTCATCTACATCTTAAAGGGAGACCCCTTATTTTAAACTGTGTCCCCATGTTCTAGATTCCCTCACGAGAGGAAACATCCTCTCAGCATCTTCCTTGTAAAGCCCCCTCAGAATCTTAGATTTATTTAAATAAGGTCATTTCTCATTCTTCTAAAGTCCAATGAGTATAAGCCCAAATTGCTCAACCTTTCCTTGTAAGACAAACTCTTTATCCCAGGAATTAACCTAGTGAACCATCTCTGAACTGCTTCCAATGCAAATATATCCCTCCTTAAATAAGGAGACCAAAACTGTTTAGTATTCTAGATGTGATCTCACCAATACCCTGTGCAGTTATATCAAGACTTCTCTACTTTTATGCTCCATCATGCTTCTGATAAAGGCCAAGATTTTATTTGCCTTTCTAATTAATTGCTGTGCCTGCATGCTAACCTTTTGCAGTTCATGTACAAGGTAACTAAGATCGCTCTGTACTGAGGCATTCTGCAATATCTCTCCATTTAAATAATATTCTGCTTTTCTATTCTTTCTGCTGAAGTGGACAACCTCATATATATTTCACGTTCCAAATGTTTGCTCATTCATTGAATCCATCCATATCCTTTTGCAGACTCTTTTTATCCTCCTCACAATTTGTTTTCCCACATATCTCTGCATCATCTGCAAATTTGGTGACAGCATAATAATATAAAAGCAAAATAGTGTGAATGCTGGAACTCTGAAGTTAGAACAGAAAGTGCTGAAAATACATAGCAGGTTTGGCAGACACAGAAACATGATCCTTCTTCAGAAACAGAAACATGGGCCGCGATTCTCCCATTGTGACCCACAATTTTTCTGGCGGGTTGGGGTGGGAGATGCGCGTCGCCGGCCTTGTAGCGGGATTTGCACACGTGCCGGGAACGCATGCGCATCTCTCAGAGCCGGCGAACAGTCGCCGATCAGACCACGCTGGAAACTGGCGGGAAGGCAGGTAAGTAATTTGAATCCTTTTCAAATGTATTTTAAATATGTTTAGCAGGTCATTATCGGGGACTTTCAGGTCCCGATCGAATCTCCCACCCCGCCAGGAGTACTTCATTCCGGCGGGGTTCAGACCAGCTCCCCGCATTCGGGGAACGAGTGGGAGACTCCGCCGGAATGAAGGGGGGGCAATCGGGGGCCCCCCAGGTGGTTGGGCAGCGGGAGGGTTGATGCCCCATGGGCACCTGGCAGTGCCCATGCCCAGGGGCAAAGTGTTCATGCCTGAGGGCACCTTGGCACTGCCCACTGGGCATCAGGAAATGCCAAGGGGGCAGGGCCCATTGTGGACGGGGCCTAGGGTGATCGGTGTGGGTGGGGGGTCCCACTGCCACTCTGCAGACAGGATCAGTCTGGGATGGAGGGAGGGCAGTGATGGGGGCAGACTATGGGGGTGGGGAGTCTGCCGGAGAGGGGGGAGGTCTGCCTCCTGCGGGGGGCGGGGATCTGACCCTGGCGGGGGGGTTCAGCGGGTGGGGGGATTTTCTGGCTGTGCTCGCCCTGAAACCAGAAAATCCCACCCGAGGTCAACGGACCTTTCCATGGTCCACTCGTCACCCACTACAATTCAAGTGGCAGGTGGAACGGAAAAATTTGCCCCGACATGTAATTATGTCTATAATTAGTTACATTATAAATGTAATGCAATACTTAAATGTCCCCGGTACTAGTTTAAATTACTGCCTTCGTTAACACAGACAAAAAATCCTTAAAACTCACCAGTCATCGATCTGCTCATTTAATTAATTCCTCCAGACCTCAGCTCTCATGTCTCACTCACTCTAGCTCCCTGTCTTGGGCCACACTGTTATTGTAAAAGACCACAGGCAGCACTCCCTTCCTTTTTACACCAAATTCCCTCATTACCAAATTTCCTTCAGGCAGAACTGTTGCTTTGTGCACCCAGTAAACTTCCTGCATATATACTAACTGAAATTCTATTGACCTGAGTCAAAGGTTACTGAGGTAACAATGCCTCAGCGGGAAGAGAAAACATTGCAGGAGATTTTCTGCATAGGACTGACGAGATAGGAATGGAATCAGTTGAAGGCATCCTAACCTGATGGAAATTGGAAGAGAGATAATGGAGAAGGATAGTGTGATCAACTATTTCAAAGACTACAGACAGATTGAGAAAAATGAGAATGGAGAGTGCAACATAGTCAGTTACATAGGTTGTAATTTTGTGACTTTGATAAGAGTCATTTCAATGCCATAGCAGAGTGAAAACTTAATTAGAAGAGTACAAATGGAGTTTCAGCAAGAAATTTCATAAATGAATTAGAGTGAGTTTTTTGAAGGGTAAACAAGAAATGCAGTTGATGTTGTCTACATAGACTTTAGCAAAGCCTTTGACAAAGTAACGCATGGTAGGTTGTTGCATGAGGTTAAATCTCACAGGATCCAGGGTGAGGTAGCCAAATGGATACAAAATTGGCTTGATGACAGAATAAGAAGTCTAACAACACCAGGTTAAAGTCCAACAGGTTTATTTGGTAGCAAACGCCACTAGCTTTCGGAGCGTGCTGCTCCTTCGTCAAGTGGAGTGGGAGATCCACTTGATGATAGAAACATAGAAACCCTACAGTGCAGAAGGAGGCCATTCGGCCCATCGAGTCTGCACCGACCACAATCCCACCCAGGCCCTCCCCCCACATATTTTACCCGCTAATTCCTCTAACCTACGCATCCCAGGACTCTAAGGGACAATTTTTAACCTGGCCAATCAACCTAACCCGCACATCTTTGGACTGTGGGAGGAAACCGGAGCACCCGGAGGAAACCCACGCAGACACGAGGAGAATGTGCAAACTCCACACAGACAGTGACCCGAGCATCGAACCCGGGACCCTGGAGCTGTGAAGCAGCAGTGCTAACCACTGTGCTACCGTGCCAGAGGGTGGTTGTAGAGGGTTGTTTTTCAAACTGGAGGCCTGTGAACAGCGGTGTGCCTCAGGGATCGGTGCTGGGTCCACTGTTATTTGACATTTATATGAATGATTTGGATGAGTATTTAGGAGGCATGGTTAGTAAATTTACAGGTCTGGGGGCAGTGTCCAGCAGTGCAGGGGGCAGTGCCAGGGGAAGGTCTGGGGGCAGTGTCCAGCAGTGCCAGGGGAAGGTCTGGGGGCAGTGTCCAGCAGTGCCAGGAAAAGGTCTGGGGACAGTGGCTAGCAGTGCCAGGAAAAGGTCTGGGGGCAGTGTCCAGCAGTGCAGGGGGCAGTGCCAGGGGAAGGTCTGGGGGCAGTGTCCAGCAGTGCCAGGGGAAGGTCTGGGGGCAGTGTCCAGCAGTGCCAGGAAAAGGTCTGGGGACAGTGGCTAGCAGTGCCTGGGGAAGGTCTGGGGGCAGTGTCCAGCAGTGCCAGGGAAAGGTCTCGGGGCAGTGCCCAGCCACTGCCAGGGTATGGTCTGGGCCCTGACCCTCTTCCCCCTGTAGGCTGTACTTATCAGTGCACTCCTGGTGGGGTCTGTTTACCAGTTCCCTGTTTGTCAAAATGTGTCACATCGGTGGTGGGGCGGGAGGGGAGGGGGGGTGGGGGGGGGGGGGGGGGGGGGGGAAGGGGGGGGGGACATGTGATACAACATGATACAGCACTTAATGTGTGTTAACATAGTTAAATGTGGTTTCTGTAATTGCATGGCAGGAACCTCATTATGTCATTGGTGGGGGTGCAGGGACAATTGAGGGCAGCACACAGTGGTTAGCACAGCTGCTTCACAGCTCCAGGGACCTGGGTTCGATTCCCGGCTCGGGTCACTGTCTGAGTGGAGTTTGCACATTCTCCTCGTGTCTGCATGGGTTTCCTCCGGGTGCTCCGGTTTCCTCCCACAGTCCAAAGATGTGCGGGTTAGGTTGGGATTGGCCATGCTAAAATTGCCCCTTCGTGTCCTGAGATGCGTAGGTTAGAGGGATTACTGGGTAAAATACGTGGGGATAAGGGGGTAGGGCCTGGGTGGGATTGTGGTCAGTGCAGACTCGATGGGCCGAATGGCCTCTTTCTGCACTGTAGGGTTTCTATGATTCTATGGTGAAATCCTGCCAACGTGTTGGGCATGAAAACCTGCCCAAAAAACAGATCTGGAGCTCTCCCATTTTCAGACTAGCTGTTCACTTAGAAAAAATCTCATAAAATTCTGCTGCAGATCTCAAAGCACCAGAGTGCCAGTATCAATGAAGACTGCAGCTATCAAGGGAGAGTGAGTACTGATTTGTGCATGATACGTTAGAACAAGCTGCAATCTATGGACGCCAGTCACATTGATGGTCAATATCACGTACAGCTTCTACACATCCAGCTACTTCCTGGGATTCACCCGGAATATGTACAAGATATCCCAGGCAGCTACAAACCGTTGCATTAATGAGGGGGCCAATGCATTGTTCAAGAGAGTTGGAAAGTTTGCATGCTACCGAATTGACCCTAACAGTCAGACAGAGAGGTCCACCAGCTTCAGGGCTAATGCAGGATTTCCTCAAGCGAAAGGTGTAATAGATTTCACCCATGTGCCCATCAAACCTCCCACAGACCAACCTCTGCCTTCATTAACAGGAAAGATTTCCATTTAATCAATGTTCAGCTGGTCTGCAACCATCAAGAACACATTCTGCATGTGTGCGTCAAAAGACATGTAAGCTTTGACTCCCCAAAGGTGCCACATCTGCTCTGCCCCCCCCCAGTGCATCTTCACAGGGCTGGATCCTCAAGGACCCAGTAAAGCCATGGTTACTGATGCCAGTGAGGAATCCTCGCTCTGCAGCTGAGGAATGATACAATACCTGCCACGGGTTGACCCAGATAGCAATCAAGCAATCCATTAGTCTTCTAAAAATAGTATTCTGTTGTCTGGATCAATGCAGAGGACAACTGCAATATGCCCCAGCATCATGCGCGGTGCTCTGCACAACCTGTAGAGGTGTGGTAGGCCTTGTATCTGGGAGTTTTAAAAAAAACATCTGTTCATTACATTTTAACAACAATCATGATGAATAACAGTACAGAAAATCAATTACCGTACAGCAATCTAATAAACCTACACTTGGAAGAGAAAGAGAAAAGGAAAGAAAAGTAGGAAGAAGGAGTAAAAAGGAAAGTAAAAAAGGATGAAAAATATCCTCCTTAGCCCAAAAACACAAATAATAAGAAAATCAACAATAATCATGAGGAATGATATAGGGCATGATTTTCCAGCCCTTCAAGCCAGTGGGATCTTCCAGTTCCGCCAAAGGCAAGTCCCTCCAGTAAGTTCCCTGGTGGTCGGCGGGCAGACCATATGAAACACTACAGACTTTGGCTAGACTGGTAATCCCCGCTGGCGGCCAAGGGCAAGCTGCCGGGAGGCTGGAAAATCCCAGCCATAGTTTCACAAGATATAATATATACAATATAGTTAGGGTCAGCTGTAGGAAAGTAGAGAGCTGTAAATCCTCAAAATAATCTGGGAAAGGTTACCAAGCTACATAAAATCCATCAGTGGAGCCTCTCAGTGTACTTTCTTTTTTCACATTTGAGGTTCTCCAAATGTATGTAACTAGTAAAAGAGGGCGGAGCAGACAGCTTCCAATTAAATAGAATAGCACATCAAGCCAATCGTATTGAAAAGATGAATGCAACAGTCTGAATTTTTATAAAAGAGATGACATTTGGTTCCACTCCAAAGAGTGCTGTAATAGGAGAAGATTCAATGTGACTATGAAAAATAGGAATATGATGTAAAAATCTTTGTTCTAAACACAGCCAATTTAGGACTGGACCAACACATATGAATGGGAGAGGCTGGAGCATTATGATGTTTATCACAGGTTAGATCAAAATTTGGATAAATCTGAGATTATTTCACTTTGAAAATGACGCAATGTAAGATTTTAAATTGTAGCAAACCAGATAGGTTGGAGGGAGGGGATCAAGACAAGGTGACTGGGAGTGAGGAAGTTAGCTCGCAAACAGAGAAGGGTTATAGACGGTGCAAGAGGGAGGATGGACGGGGGATAGAGAAGGGGAGAGCTCAGACCAAAGGATTGAGATGTGTTTACTTTAATGCCAGGAGTATAGTGAATAAAGGGGATGAGCTCAGAGCGTGGATCGATGCCTGGAAGTGTGATGTGGTGGCCATTACGGAGACTCGGATGTCTCAGGGACAGGACTGGATACTACAGGTGCCGGGATTCTGATGTTTCAGGAAGGACAGGGAGGGAGGCAAGAGAGGGGGTGGAGTGGCACTGCTGATCAGGAATAATGTCACAGCTGTAGAGAAGGTGTATGCTGTGGAGGGATTGTCTACAGGGTCTCTGTGGTGGAAGTTCGGAGTGGGAAGGGGTCGATCACTTTGCTGGGAGTTTTCTATAGGCCACCCAATAGTGACAGGGAGGTGGAGGAGCAGATAGGGAAACAGATCCTGGAGAGTTGCAATAATGATGTGGAGATCCGGCGTTGGACTGGGGTGAACACAGTAAGTCTCACAACACCAGGTTAAAGTCCAACAGGTTTATTTGGTAGCAAATACCATAAGCTTTCGGAGCGCTGCTCCTTCATCAGATGGAGTGGCCACTCCATCTGATGAAGGAGCAGCGCTCTGAAAGCTTATGGTATTTGCTATCAAATAAACCTGTTGGACTTTATCCTGGTGTTGTGAGACTTCTTACTGAGTTGCAATAATAGCAGAGTTGTTGTGATAGGAGACTTTAATTTCCCAAACATAGATTGGAATATCCCTAGGGTAAGGGGATTGGATGGGGAGGAGTTCGTTAGGTGTGTTCAGGAGGGTTTCCTGACACAGCATGTGGACAAGCCTACAAGAGGAGAGGCTGTACTTGATCTGATACTGACTAATGAGCCTGGACAGGTGTCAGATCTCTCAGTGGGAGAGCATCTTGGGGATAGCGATCATAACTCTATCTCCTTTATGCTTGCATCGGAAAAAGAGAGGATCAGGCAAGCTAGGAAAGCGTTTATATGGAGTATGAAATATGAAGACATAAGGCAGCAAATTAGAGGCGTAAATTTGAAGGAGGTATTCTCGGGGAAATCTACTGAAGAGAGGTGGCAGTTTTTCAAGGAATGTCTGTCCAGGGTTCTACAGGACAATGTTCCGAGCAGACAGGGAGGAGCTGGTAGGTTAAAGGAACTGTGGTGCACGAAAGCTGTGCGGGACCTAGTCGAGAAGAAAGGGAAAGCGTACAAAAGGTTCAGAGAGCTTGGCGAAGATAGGGATCTAGATGAGTATACGGCTTGTAGGAAGGGACTGAAGAAGGAAATTAGGAGAGCCAGAAGGGGTCACGAGAAGGCCTTGGCAAGTAGAATTAAGGAAAACCCTAAGGCGTTCTATAAATATGTAAAAGGATGAGACGTGAAGGAATAGGGCCTATAAAAGGTGAAGGCAGGAAAATCAGTACGGAACCAGTAGAAATGGCAGAGGTGCTTAATGGGTATTTTGCCTCAGTTTTCACAGTGGAGAACGACATGGGTGGATGTACTGTGGGCTTGCGGTGGACTGAAAATATTGAGTATATGGACTTTAATAAAGAGGTTGTGCTGGAATCTTTGAATGACATCAAGATAGATAAGTCGCCGGGTCCGGATGGCACCCCAGGTTACTGTGGGAGACGAGGGAAGAGATTGCAGAGCCTCAGGCGATGATCTTTGTGTCGTCGATGGAGACGGGAGAGGTGCCGGAGGATTGGAGGATTGCGGATGTGGCTCCTATTTTCAAGAAGGGGAATAGGGATAGCCCAGGAAATTACCGACCGGTGAGTCTAACCTCAGTGGTTGGTAAGCTGATGGAGAAGATCCTGACGGACAAGATTTATGAGCATTTAGAGAGGTTTAGTATGCTCAAGAATACTCAGCATGGCTTTGTCAAAGGCAGATCGTGCCTTACGAGCCTGGTGGAGTTCTTCGAAAATGTGACTAAACACGTTGACGAAGGGAAAGCGGTAGATGTGGTTTATATGGATTTTAGCAAGGCGTTCGATAAGGTCCCCCATGCAAGGCTTCCAGAAAATGTGAGAGGGCATGGGATCCAAGGTGCTGTTGCCCTGTGGATCCAGAACTGGCTTGCCCAAAGGAGGCAGAGAGTGGGTGTAGATGGGTCTTTTTCTAAATGGAGGTTGGTCACCAGTGGTGTGCCCCAGGGATCTGTTCTGGGACCCTTGCTGTTTGTCATTTTCATAAATGACCTGGATGAGGAGGTGGAGGGATGGGTTGGTAAGTTTGCCGACGACACGAAGGTTGGTGGGGTTGTGGATAGTCTGGAGGGATGTCAGAAGTTACAGAGGGACATAGATAGGATGCAAGACTGGGTGGAGAAGTGGCAGATGGACTTCAACCCAGATAAATGCGTAGTGGTCCATTTTGGCAGGTCAAATGGGATGAAGGAGTACAATATAAAGGGAAAGACTCTTAGTACTGTCGAGGATCAGAAGGACCTTGAGGTCCGGGTCCATAGGACTCTAAAATCGGCCCCGCAGGTGGAGGACGTGGTTAAGAAGGCGTATGGTGTGCTGGCCTTTATCAATCGAGGGATTGAGTTTAGGAGTCCGGGGATAATGATGCAGCTATATAAGACCCTCATCAGACCCCACTTGGAGTACTGTGCTCAGTTCTGGTCGCCTCATTACAGGAAGGATGTGGAAAAGATTGAAAGGGTGCAGAGGCGATTTACAAGAATGTTGTCTGGATTGAGTGGCATGCCTTATGAGGATAGGCTGAGGGAGCTCGGAATTTTCTCCTTGGAGAGACGTAGGATGCGAGGAGACCTAATAGAGGTATATAAGATGTTGAGAGGCATAGATCGGGTGGACTCTCAGAGGCTTTTTCCCAGGGTGGAAATGGCTGCTATGAGAGGACACAGGTTTAAGGTGCTGGGGTGAAGGTACAGGGGAAATGTTAGGGGGAAGTTTTTCACACGGAGGGTGGTGGGCGAGTGGAATTGGCTGCCGTCAGTGGTGGTGGAGGCAAACTGAATAGGGTCTTTTAAGAGACTCCTGGATGAGTACATGGGACTTAATAGGATGGAGGGTTATAGGTAGGCCTAAACGGTAGGGATATGTTCGGCACAACTTGTGGGGCCGAAGGGCCTGTTTTGTGCTGTAGTTTTCTATGTTTCTATGTTTCTATATCTTGCACAGATAGATGAGGAATGTACATGAAAGAGAATAGATTTCCAGAAATCTTTGGAGAAGTCTAAATCAAAATCTTGCTCCCAAAGAGTTTTTAATGTAGAAAGCAAAGACTAGTGTAGTGAAAAGATTAGAGAATATAACTTGGAAATTAACCCCCTATGAAAGTATTTAGTATTAATATAATGAGCGGAGTTTTCCCAAAAAAATTCTAAATGTAAAATGGGCTGTTTTTCCTGTGAGCTGAATTTTGATAATTTACGGCACTCTGTGCAGTACAGAGGGGATCAAGAGATTCGTGGCAGTAGGGGCATGGGCGGAGCCTAATCTTGTTAGGACGACTGGCTGCAGACTGCTTGGGGCACCAGAGTGCAGACGACCGATCTCCTAGTATACCAGGAGACCCTGTCTACCACTCCCCACCCCTTCCACGGATATGGCTGCTCTCCCCTGGACATCGCCGACCTCCAAGTCAGCATTCAGCTTAAAGTGAGCATCAGCAAAACTCTAGTTCAAATGACTGATTCCAAGTAAGTGGCAAGCTGTCCAGGTATTTGTCCCTCCCTTGCACTGAACCTGTGTCCTCTGTTAAAGGAAATGACCCTGATGCCCCTGGCCCTTCTGAAGTCGCCGCCCTCCCTACTGCCCCTGCCGAGACATCCCCCGGGCGTTTGGAGGACACCTTCGGAGGGAGGCCCTGGTGATTCCTCCGAGGGCAGCACCAGTCATTCGACACAGATATCCACCACACAATCCACCAGTGCAGCTACTATCACCACGGTGGGACATGTTAGCAATAAGGCTTCTGGGTCACTTACTGGTGCGCACAATACTGCCGATTTAAATATTAATGAAATGATTAACGTGTCATTAGCGAATCCCAGATGCTATCGTCTAGGCTCACTTGTATTAACCCCTTTGCCAGTCGAGCTTCACACTGGCGAGAATCACAGCTGATCTCCATCAGCATATATGATGGCCTCGCCCAGGAGTGGGGGGGGTGGGGGTGGGGGGAGGATTGGAGGCTATTGAAGCCCTCAGGTGATCAGGGCAGTGCCCATGGGACAGTGGCAGCTAGTACCCACCCTGGTAGTGTCCACCAGCACGAGTGGGGGGCAGGGCAATGATGGAGGGGAAGCACGGGGAGAGCTCTGCATAGGGAGGCAGGGGGGTTGGAAGCCCTGAAAGGAGGGAGGGGGGGGTGGGGGGGAGGCAATTTTGGGAGTTGGGGGGGGGGGGCGAGGGGGAGGCTCTGCAGAAGTGATGAAATTCTGCAGAAAGTGGGGGGGTGATTGGCAGGAGAGCTTTGCAGACGGGGGCTGATCGGCATGGGGAGGGGCTGGCACTGGGAGCGAGCAATCAACTGGGGGGTGGGGGAGGTGATGGGTAGGGATGTCTGTGTCGGGATGTGTTGGAGGGTGATCGTGGCAGGAGATCTCCCAGTGCACTGGGAGATTGGGCCACCTGAACAATGGCGCACACCAAACACTCTGCAGCCAGCTTCATCCGTGAGCTTCGGCTCCGCCCCTCCCTCACTGGCAAGAATCGCATCCGATCTCTTTTTTTGCACTCAGTGCCATAACATTGCGACTTGTGTGCTGAAAATCCTGTGACATTCACTCCCCTTTTCTCACTCACTCAACATTTAGAATTTTTTTGTGAGATCACACGCTGAAAATTTCTTTGGGCGAATTCCACCCCTTATTTGAACAAGATTAAGTGGTGTGAAGTGAGGTAAGACTTTTGTTATTGATAATATGAATGATCTGTCCGACTGACACCTTTATGGGCCTGTAAGGACAGCAATTCTTTTCAAAAGCGGGTTCTAAATGGATGTATTTTCATGAGTATTTCAAGATTTACCTCGGTTATTATTTAGGTCATTAACAAAGAACAAAGAACAATACAGCACAGGAACAGGCCCTTCGGCCCTCCAAGCCCGCGCTGCTCCCTGGTCCAAACTAGACCATTCTTTTGTATCCCTCCATTCCCACTCCGTTCATATAGCTGTCTAGATAAGTCTTAAACGTTCCCAGTGTGTCCGCCTCCACCACCTTGCCTGGCAGTGCATTCCAGGCCCCCACCACCCTCTGTGTAAAATATGTCCTTCTGATATCTGTGTTAAACCTCCCCCCCCTTCACCTTGAACCTATGACCCCTCGTGAACGTCACCACCGACCTGGGGAAAAGCTTCCCACCGTTCACCCTATCTATGCCTTTCATAATTTTATACACCTCTATTAAGTCTCCCCTCATCCTCCGTCTTTCCAGGGAGAACAACCCCAGTTTACCCAATCTCTCCTCATAACTAAGCCCCTCCATACCAGGCAACATCCTGGTAAACCTCCTCTGTACTCTCTCCAAAGCCTCCACGTCTTTCTGGTAGTGTGGCGACCAGAACTGGACGCAGTATTCCAAATCCGGCCGAACCAACGTTCTATACATCTGCAACATCAGACCCCAACTTTTATACTCTATGCCCCGTCCTATAAAGGCAAGCATATGCCTTCTTCACCACCTTCTCCACATGTGACGTCACCTTCAAGGATCTGTGGACTTGCACACCCAGGTCCCTCTGCGTATCTACACCCTTTATGGTTCTGCCATTTATCGTATATCTCCTCCCTACATTATTTCTACTAAAATGCATCACTTCGCATTCATCAGGATTGAACTCCATCTGCCATTTCTTTGCCCAAATTTCCAACCTATCTATATCCTTCTGTAGCTTCTGACAATGCTCCTCACTATCTGCAAGTCCTGCCAATTTTGTGTCGTCCGCAAACTTACTGATCACCCCAGTTACACCTTCTTCCAGATCATTTATATAAATCACAAACAGCAGAGGTCCCAATACAGAGCCCTGCGGAACACCACTAGTCACAGGCCTCCAGCCGGAAAAAGACCCTTCCACTACCACCCTCTGTCTTCTGTGACCAAGCCAGTTCTCCACCCATCTAGCCACCTCCCCCTTTATCCCTTGAGATCCAACCTTTTTCACCAGCCTACCATGAGGGGCTTTGTCAAACGCTTTACTAAAGTCCATATAGATGACATCCATGGCCCTTCCCTCGTCAACCATTCTGGTCACTTCTTCAAAAAACTCCACCAGGTTAGTGAGGCATGACCTCCCTCTCACAAAACCATGCTGACTATTGTTAATGAGTTTATTCCTTTCTAAATGCGCATACATCCTATCTCTAAGAATCTTCTCCACCAACTTCCCCACCACGGACGTCAAGCTCACCGGCCTATAATTACCCGGGTTATCCTTCCTACCCTTCTTAAATAACGGGACCACATTAGCTATCCTCCAATCCTCTGGGACCTCACCTGCGTCCAGTGACGAGACAAAGATTTGCGTCAGAGGCCCAGCGATTTCATCTCTCGTCTCCCTGAGCAGCCTTGGATAGATTCCATCAGGCCCTGGGGATTTGTCAGTCTTTATATTCTCTAACAAACCTAACACTTCCTCCCTTGTAATGGAGATTTTCTCCAACGGTTCAACACTCCCTTCCGAGACACTCCCAGTCAACACATCCCTCTCCTTTGTGAATACCGACGCAAAGTATTCATTTAGGATCTCCCCTACTTCTTTGGGCTCCAAGCATAATTCCCCACTTTTGTCCCTGAGAGGTCCGATTTTTTCCCTGACAACCCTTTTGTTCCTAACGTATGAATAAAATGCCTTGGGATTCTCCTTAATCCTGTCTGCCAAGAACATTTCGTGACCCCTTTTTGCTCTTCTAATTCCCCGTTTGAGTTCTTTCCTACTTTCTTTGTACTCCTCCAGAGCTCCCTCCGTTTTTAGCTGCCTGGACCTAACATATGCCTCTCTTTTCTTTTTGACCAGTCATTAGTACTGTACATAGGGCAAACTGCATGAATGGGCATGGAGGATGCAAGGGGGCATTGGAATATGAGGACATGGAGAGGGCATGAGGATAATAGGGCATGGAAGAGTTTTGAGAAGTACAGAGGGATCATAGGGAATCTGAGGGGACATGGAGTGGGCATGGGTGTATGAACAGGCATATTTAAGACCTTTTAAGCTTACCTGTGAAAAGGTTGTTGAATCCTGACTATGGTTCCCGACTCCATTGAGAGGCTGTGAATCGTATCTTACTGAAGGAGCCCGTCTCCACAGAAATTACAGGAGGGAGGGTGGGTGGAATGGAATGCTGACTGCGGGAGGGCTACCTACGTCCTTATCCCACACCAGCAGGAATAGCTGGACATGGGAATGAGGATGAGAATCATGGAATCAGATCCTGCCCATCATTTTTAAAGTGCTCCCGAGTTCATCTGAATCAGTGAAAATCTGGGCCTTACTGTCTGATAGAATAAATGAATGTGTATTCTTTTCAGGATACTTGCTCTCCCATCAGTGAGTGACTATTTCAGCAGAGAAACCTTTCTACACAGAATGCTGGAAATGGTAAGCTTTGTCTTGCACATGATTTCCTAATCAGTTAAATGAATCATTTTTGGAATATGCTCCTGGTCGGGTGAGGCTCCTGATTGGGAATGTGGAGTTGGAAGTTAACCCCTCTGACATGGTGATAGGTGGTGTAAGTAATCTTGGTACTTTGGGAATTTCATCTCAAATGTGAATCATAGAATCCTACAGTGCAGAACAAGGCCATTTGGCCCATCAAGTCTGCACCAACCACAATTCCACCCAAGCCCTATCCCCACAACCCCCTGCATCTATCCTAGCCAGTTCCCCTGACAGTAAGGGGCAAGTTACCATGGCCAATCCACCTAACCTGCACATCTTTGGACTGTAGGAGGAAACTGAAGTACCCGAAGGAAACTCACGCAGACACGGGGAGAAAGTGCAAGCTCCACACTGTGACCCAAGCTGGGAATCGAACCTGGGCCCCTGGCGCTGTGAGGCAGCAGTGCTAACCACTGTGCCACCAAACACATATGCTGTGTTTGTGAATTAACCTCCACTCACCTGATGAAGGAGCAGTGCTCTGAAAGCTTGTGATTCCAAATAAACCTATTAGACTTTAACATGATGTTGTGAGACTTCTTACTTTGGAATGTGGAAGAGAGGGCATTCTTAAAGCTGCATACAGAATACTTTGAGAGATGTTATACTTTACTAACTTATTTATAAATTTATTAAAGGACCATAACTTGCAATACACTTCAAGTGGATAAGTTCATTGCAGTGCTAAAGATTATAAATAAATGAAAAACATAACCTTCTCATGTGGAATCCAGTATTATAAAGGGCTCTTACTGTGCTACAGACTTGTACTGGAACCACCATCAATACTTAAAGCAAAGTGTTAGCTTAAGTTCCAAGAGTTCCAGCAATCCGATGAGCTGGCACTCCGGTGTTTCAACTCACTTTCAAATGGCCAACTCATTCAGCAGCCTCAGAAGCATTGACTGACAGGTTTCTGTTCAACACCTGCACCTCAGTTAACACAAAGCTTCTATTTTAGAGTTGATTGAATGAAATCACGTCATTCTTAGCAGCTTCTTTGTGTAAATGTCTCAACTTTTTTATAAGACTACATCATATCTAGTATTGACAATTATTTAATTGTTGAGGATTGCTTTATTATGTGAATATTGTTAGCATTTATCTGGTCATTAGCTGCTTTCAATGTATTCCAGCGGCAATGCCAATTACTGTCGACTTTTACTTCCTTCTTAATTTCATAATTTGTTTTTTATGAAAAGGGGTTTAAACCTTAAACTTCATTGCATGGTCAGCGCAAGATTCCTTTGTCCATGATGAGGTTCAGCAAAGGTTGAATCTTATAAGAATGATGTGCAATATTTCAATTAGTTGATTAATGATTTTAAATTAATTGATAATGATCTAACAGGATGTTCTATGCCATCTAGAGCCAATGTGTGCTGAATCCTTTTTTAAAAATGACAACACACCAGTGTGCCCTTTTGCAGATATGTTATGACAACATTTTAATATTTAGAAACATAGAAAACTACAGCACAAACAGGCCCTTCGGCCCACAAGTTGTGCCGAACGCATCCCTACCTTCTAGACCTACCTATAACCCTCCATCCTATTAAGCTCCATGTACTCATCCAGGAGTCTCTTAAAAGACCCTATTGAGTTCGCCTCCACCACCACTGACGGCAGCCGATTCCACTCGCCCACCACGCTCTGTGTGAAAAACTTACCCCTCACATCTCCCCTGTACCTACCCCCCAGCACCCTCAACCTGTGTCCTCTCGTAGCAGCCATTTCCACCCTTGGAAAAAGCCTCTGAGAGTCCACCTGATCTATGCCTCTCAACATCTTATACACGTCTATTAGGTCTCTTTAAAAAAATAAACCGTGTAGCATGTAGAATAGACAATGTTTAAAATGTTGGCTGGGATTCTCCGCTCCCATTTTTGGCAGGCAGCAAGGCCGGTAGGGGCGCAAAATCCAATGGGAATCCCCAAATGATTTTTACATCGATGGGATTTCACATTCCGTTGGTCCCTGCCCCCCTCCCCAAAGATGTAATAAGGTTCCTGTCAGGAACCCCATCACGATACATTTTCCCCATTGTATCATCCCCCGACATTAGGAGTTCCTCCCACCTCCTGCCTGCCAACTTCATATCACATTGGCAAAGTTTACAACAGGTACTGACAAACATGCAGCAAAGAGGGGACGCACAGGTAAGTAGAGCCCTGAAGGAGAAAAAGGCTGTGGAAGCGGGGCAGCCTTCCATTAGGGACATATGCAGGGGAAGGGGAACCCCAGGTCCCTGGGGAGTGTGGTTTCCCATGCCTGTGGCAGAGTGGGGATGGGTTCCTGTGTTCCGGGGAGAGGGTTCCCTTGGGTTGGGGTGGGAAGGGGCTGTGGAGGGGGACCCTGTATCAGTGGTGGGTGGGCGGAATCTTTTTATTTATTTATTGATTGAGGCATCCTTTAAAAATGGCCAAGGTTCGCTTAGAAATCATAGAAACCCTACAGTGCAGAAGGAGGCCATTCGGCCCATCGAGTCTGCACCGACCACAATCCCACCCAGGCCCTACCCCCACATATTTACCCGCTAATCCCTCTAACTACGCATCTCAGGGACAATTTTTAACCTGGCCAATCAACCTAACCCGCACATCTTTGGACTGTGGGAGGAAACCGGAGCACCCGGAGGAAACCCACGCAGACACAAGGAGAATGTGCAAACTCCACACAGACAGTGACCCGAGCCGGGAATCGAACCCGGGACCCTGGAGCTGTGAAGCAGCAGTGCTAACCACTGTGCTACCGTGCCGCCCTTCCTGATAGAGCAGGTTCATTCAGAGCCTACCCCACCAGCATGACATCCTGGGATCCAGCAGCAGCACTGTTTTTAACTCATGCAAGTTTTACAGGAAGAAATACAACAATTCACCAAGGTGCCTTTGATAGTGCCTTTATATTCTGTGACATATATCATCTAGAAGGAGAAAAACAGTAATGTCATAGAGCTTCATCACCTCTGATCTCTCTCCTCCAATTACCCATCAACATATATCACCATTCCATCATCGCAACTGCCTCAAAATCCTGGAATTTTAACACTACTGTGGGAGTATTATCACCATAAGGAATGTAACAGTTCAAAGTGAAAACTCAGAATCAACTTTGCAGGACAACAATGATGACAACAGATGCAACTTTGTTCCTGACATATATTAGAGAAGATTTCATGAAGCACTAAAAAATCAGGAAGGTCACATTGTTATTTTAATATGATGTTTTTGGCACCTGCCCCACCTATTGTGTTACTGGGCAGCTCAGGGGTGGCCAGGAATATGGTGGGTTGGACATCCCTTGCATTTTACATATCAACCCACTGAAAACACACCCCAAGGAGGGCTGTAAAATCCAGCCCTCTGTATGAGAAAGTGAATGGTGCACTGAAGCAGTGCAGGAATCCGTGATTGTCTTTGGAAGCGAGATAAATGATTTTCTGTCTTCTGATGAATAAGGGTGTAAGGCATTTGTATCTCGGTGTGATCTATGCAAGCAGTTTCAGGCCACTGGTATGGAATGGAACAATAATTCAGTTGGAAACTGAACAAGGAGAGCTGATGGCATGAATCTTTGGGCCACTTGATGTTGGGAACAGAAGCAGATGAGGGCATGAAAATTGCAAGGCCAGCCGGAACACTGATTCCCTGATTCCTTGACCCTATTGCTAATTTTGGCCATTTTGACCAATGCAGACTTGGGGCCAGACATGAACTGGGTAGGCAATTAAGCGAATTATGAACCTGGTTAAGGGTAAGTCATGGAAGCTGACTGGAATTTTTCGGTCTGCCTTCAGTTTCCCAATGTGATGGTTGAGGGGTTGGGGGGCAGGGGTGGGAAGGCAGTGTTCTCAACAAGCCGAGAGGCTTTGTCTGCTTATCTGGATGCAGCAGTGTTATTTATATATTTAAGTAGTTGGAAATTGCGTCAAGAGCTGATCACATGATTTGATGGTGATGTCATTAGGTGTTGCAGAAGGTGCCGTTTTACTTTCAGTTTGTACTTTGTACAGACAGGTGCTCTATAATAACTCCACGGAGGCATAAAGTCCCGCCACCAAGTTACTTTATTTACACCATACATCTGTACACAGCCAGCTCTCCAGTTGCTCCCTGCTGAATGCAGACTGGGAGTCTGACATACCTGCTTTAAATAGGGAGCATGAGGCTCCCTGATTTAATCATCAATTAGGACTCATCAGGTAGCTCTTTCGGGTACCAACGTAATAAACGAACTCAAATTAACTTAGGGACAAAGTAAAAGGGGCGGCTCCCCAAAAGGAAGGGGGGAACAGCCCGAACCAAAAACAAAGTCGAAAGGAAACTTAAAACATCAAACCAAAAGGTGATTATCGGGGTCGATAATACACCCCAGCCCCTGCGGCGCCCAGCGGTCGCGGAAGGCGTCAACCGCGCCCGTAGACACTGCATGCTCCCTCTCCAGGGACACCTGGCCGCGAATGTAGCCGCGGTAGAGGGGCAGACAGTCGGGATGGACGGCCCCGTCGATTGCCTGCTGCCTGGACCTATTGATGGTGCGTCTTGCCAGGCCCAGGAGCAGGTTCACGAGGAGGTCGGCATCCCGACCAGCCCCTCTCCGCACCAGGTGCCCGTAGATCAGGAGCGTGGGACTGAAGTGCAAACAAAACATCAGTAAAAGGTGTTTGAGGAAACCAAAAAGGGTGTGCAGTCTAAAACACAGAACGTAGACATGGTCCACGGACTCCACGAGGCCACAGAAAGGGCAGTCTCGGGAGCCCGTGTACCGGAAAAACCTACGGTTGCACGGCACTGCTGCGTGCAGCACCCTCCACCCCAGGTCCCCGAGATAATTGGGGGAGATCCCTCCGTAGAGGGACCTCCACTGGGGACCTCCGCCGCCCGGCGGCAACAGGGCCCGCCAAGGTGTATCCGGGCGACGCGGTAGTGAAAGGTGTGCAGCAGCAGCCCGTACAGGAAACGCCTCCGCGCAGTGGAAAAGGGCACGGAGGGCATTTCCGCGAGGCGGCACACGCAGTGGGGCACCTGACCGGGGGGGGGAGGTCTAGGCTTCGGGCCAATGTGGAATTCCGTCCGAGCAGGGGAACGCTCGGGCGGGATCCCACCGCACGCCTGCGCCGCCTCCAGACCGCGTGTGCACTCGGGGCCGAGCACGACCGTCCTAAGGTCTCGGATGGCTTTGGCCGCGCGACAGACGGCCACCCCCGCGCGCTCAGCCAGCACGTGGGGGCTCATCCAGCCCGCTCCTCCGCCATCCAGCACGTCCCTGATCCTGGTCACCCCGGCGTCCACGGCCCTCCTCTCCGCCAGCCACCTGAAGTCGTAAGGCTGGAGGTGCGGATTCCTGAGCAGCGGCTCTCGCACGAGAGCCGCTACTCCTGACGGGGGAGAGCTGCGTCGCGAGGCGACCGTGTTCCAGACCGTGAGGAGGTCCTGGTAAAAGACGGGCAACTCCCGCAGGGAGGTGGGGATACGCCCCAGGTTGATGTGCAGGAGCTGCACGTCGTAATTGAGGCCGTGCAAGTGGCGGAAAAAATACGTCGCCATCGCACGCCATCGTGGAGGAGGCTCGACGTAAAGGTATCGCTGCAGGGTCTGGAGGCGGAAGGTCGCTACCTGCGTGCGGAGGCACACCAGACCTTGTCCGCCCTCCTCAATCGGGAGATGCAGCACCTCGGCAGCGACCCAGTGCAGTCGGTTGTCCCAGAAAAACCGCACCAGGGCTTTCTGCATATCGGTGACAAAGCCAGGGGGAGGGGTCAAAGTGACCAGCCGGTATCACAGCATGGAGGCGACCAGCTGGTTTATGACGAGAACTCGGGCCCTGTAGGACAGCACTCGGAGCAGTCCTGTCCAGCGACCCAGGCGGGCGGAGACTTTGGCCTCCAACTCCCGCCAGTTCGCCGGCCAGGATTCCTCGGCTGGGCAGAGATGGACCCCCAGGTAGAGGAGGTTGGTCCTGCTCCAGGTGAAAGGCCTGAGCTCCTCCGGAAGGGGGTCCGTCTCCCACGGACCGACCAGGAGTCCGGAGCACTTGGCCCAGTTGATCCTGGCGGAGGACACGGCGGAGTACACCGCCTGGCATTCTCGCATCCTCCGCAGGTCAGCCGGGTCCGTGAACACGAGGAGCACGTCGTCGGCGTAAGCAGACAGGACCACCCCTACGTCCGGGCCGCGCAGAGTCAAACCCGACAACCTCCTCCGCAAGAGGCGCAGGAATGGCTCCACGCATACGGAATACAGTTGGCCGGACAAGGGGCAGCCCTGCCGTACTCCTCTCCCAAAGCGAAGGGGCGCCGTCAGGGACCCGTTAACCTTAATCAGACACTCTGCGGCAGAGTAGAGTAATCGGATCCGGGCGACAAACTGCGTCCCGAACCCGAATGCCCGCAGAGTCCCGAGCAAATACTCGTGCTCCACCCTGTCGAACGCCTTCTAAGGACAAGAAGGCGCTCGACAGACCAGCCCTCTGGGAATGGTGGATCAGGTCCCGGACCAGATGGAGGTTATCGTGAATCGATCGGCCCGGGACCGTGTAGGACTGGTCAGGGTGGATCATGTGGTCCAGCACGGACCCAAGGCGTGAGGCTAAAGCCCTGGCAAAGATTTTATAATCCGTGCTGAGGAGGGAGACTGGGCGCCAGTTTTTAAGGCACCGGAGATCCCCCTTCTTTGGCAGCAGGGCAATGACGGCCCTGCGCCACGAAAGGGGCATCTCCCCGGTGGCGTTGCTCTCCTCCAGGACCCCCGCGTAGTCGCCCCCCAGGACGTCCCAGAACGCCCTGAAGAACTCTACCGTCAGCCCGTCCAGCCCCGGGGCCTTCCCCCGACCGAGGCCATTGAGGGCGCCGGTCAGCTCGGCCACGGCGATGGGGGTCTCGAGCCTGCCGACGCCCTCCGGGCTGACTTGCGGAAGGTCCTCCCACAGAACTCTGCGGGCATCCTCGCTGGACGGATCCGGAGAGAAGAGGGAGGTGTAATAATCCCGGGCGATTGCCCGGATGCCCTCCGGATCCGAGACGGGGAAACCGTCATCGGCCAGCAGCGTAAGGAGCTGCTGACGGTTAGCCCGCCCTTTTTCCAGCGAGTAGAAGGGGGAGCCGCGGTCCAGATCCACCCGGAACTGGAGCCGCGACCTCACGTACGCGCCGCGGGACCCGACCAGTTGCAGGTCCCGCAGCGCGCCCTTCTTCTCCCTGTACTCCAGCCGCAGGGTCGGGTCCGCGTCGGGCTGATTGAGACGTGCCTCCAGGTCAAAAACCTCCTTCTCCAACTCCTCGAGCCTGGATTTCCGCCTCCTCGTCGACCCCCTCGCGTACTCCTGACAGAAGGTCCGGACGTGAGTCTTGCCCACGTCCCACCATAGCCTCAAGGAGGGGAAGCCTCCCCGCTTCCTTCTCCAGCCGGCCCAGAATCGACGGAACGAGTCCAGGAAGCGCTCGTCCTCCAGCAGCGTGTTGTTGAAGTGCCAGTACGCGGACCCCCCCACCGGACGCGAGACGGAGCAAACTCCGCCCACACCAGGTGGTGGTCCGTGCACGGCACCTGCCGTATGGAGGCCGACGGCACGCCGGACACGTGCGCCCTCGAAATGTAAAGGCGGTCGATTCTGGACGCTCCGCCTCCAGGCTTCACGAAACTGAAAGCTCTGGAGCCAGGATGGAGATGTCTCCAGGCGTCCACCAAGTCGTGGGTCCCGAGCAGGTCCCGCAACTTCATCATCGCCGGGGTGCGCTGCCAGAAGCCGGTGCGGTGTCGTGCCTCGAGGGTGCAGTTGAAATCCCCCCCCCCCCCCCACCCGAGGACGATGCATTCGCCCCCAGCGATGGTGTCGAGATGAGCGGACACTTTCTCGTAGAAAGTCGTTTGCTGCGGTCTGGCGGTCGGGGGCTAGACGTTCAGCAAGTGAATGACCACGCCCCCCACACGGACCGTCAAGTGCAGCAACCGGCCTGGCACCGGCTCCTTGACCCCCAAGATCTCCAGCTGAAAATTCGGGGCCAACAAGATAGCCACCCCGCGAGAAGTGAGCGTGAGGTGGCTCATGTAGACCCCCCCTCGCCACTCCAGGAGCCATCGGGCTTCGTCTCCCGGAATGGTACGGGTTTCTTGCAGGAAGCACACCGCATACTTCCCGTCGCGGAGGACCGAGAAGTTCTGGAACCTGCGGAGTGGCTCGCTGCTGCCGTTGACGTTGAGGCTGGCTATAATTACCTTCATGTCAGTAGCATTGTGCCACCGTCACCACTTATCTAAGTCCGTGGGGGGGCGCTGGCGCAAGACGCGCCAGTCCGCCCCCCCTCGAGCCCGTCGAGGAACTCCAGTACCCGACGCCGCTCTCTTTCAGTCAGGTCCGGCGCGGCCTGGGAGCAGGCCTGCGTGGACCGGACGAGCAGCGCCAGGTCTGACCAACGGTCGAGGGCCAGTCGGACGCTGTCAGGGCGGTCAGAATGGTCTTTGATAAAGGCCCTGAGTTCCCCAGAGGGGATGAGGGGCGACTCGGTGTGGGGCACGAGGGAGTCCCCCGCCTCGCTACAGGTGGACCCTGAAACGATCCCCGTGCCCACCACCGAGCAGCTTACCTCCTCGGGGCCGTCGCCCTTCGACTGCGAGTCCCCCGCCGCAGGGCGTGCGGCGGGCGGCATGGAGCCGCCGACTAGTCCTGACTCCCCCCCGATCCCACCCCCAGGATCGGCGGAGGAGGGGTTCCCCTCGGGCTCTTGACCCAGGGTTTGTGGGTCCGTGGGCGGCGGCGGCTCCGTCCCCCCCCCCTGCCCCGAACGCCTGGACACCCCCCAAGCCCGGAGAACCCTCCGGATTCACGTTGGGGGTGCCCAGCATCAAAGGTTGGGACAGAGAGGGGGAGATAAATTCCTCGCCACCGCCGCCCAGGGACCCGAAAATTGGGGTGCTGCTCCAGTCCCCCGGCAAGCTGTAGAAGAACGATGGGTCGAATTCGACCGCGCTGAACGGAGCCACGAAGGCCCCGCCCACACCCGGCCTCGGGGAGACCCGTCCGGGGGACTGCAGCAGCACGTGTTTTGTTTTAATTTTTTTCTTCTTGCCCCCGGTCTGGGGGCAAGGTGTAACAAACAGGCGGGGGTGGGGGCGTGGCCGGCGATGACATGAACGGGGGGGCGGGGCGCACAAACCTCGAACCCACGGCTCCCGAGGGGCAGCGCCTCTTCTTGCTGTTGCGCCCGTGGGTGGGGCCTCCAGGGGGTCCACCGCCAAGAACATCCTGCCCACCGTGAGCCCCTTTTCCAGGGCGAGGTGGACCGCCCGCTCGGCCTTCAGGAAGAATACGGCCTTGCCGTACATCTTAGAGGCTGCGACAATGGCTGAGGGGCCGACAACCCCAGCCATTGCCCGAACGCACGCCTCGATGGTCATGTCGGGGTGGGCGTAGCACTTTACCCCGAGTTGTTTTGTGATTAATTTGAATGGCGGCAGGGCCTTGGGAGCGGCGGGGGCTCTGGCCGCCGTCACACCCGCATAGGTGGGCCTAGACGGCCCTGCCACTGGCGACGGTGTCTTGGTCGCCATGATGTTAATGGGTGCTACGTCCACCCCGAGACTGGCCAGATGCACGGCAGGACGTATTTGTTTTGATTTGTCCGTGGGGTGAGGGGTGCAGGGAGGGTTGAGTAAGGGGCCTCCCTGTCCTTTACGTGAGGCACAGAGAGGGGGGGTAGAGAGGGAAGGGAGTATGGGTGTGGAGGGGTGTCTCTGCCCTAGTATTGGGGGACAGAGAGGGAACGTGGGAGGACGGGGGACAGGGCACCGAGGAGGGCTGGTGCCCCAGTCAGAAGGAGGGAGGGGGGGGGGGGTTGCCGGTGTTGAGGCAGCAGCAGCAGGTGGGTGGGGGGGGGGGTGACTTCTAATCTTCAGCACTGTTGGGCCAGCAATAAAAGAAGTCCGGGTGTCTTCACCCCCACCCCTGTAGATGGTAGGGAGCTTCCTGTGGTTCTTGCACCCCCCCTCTCCCTTCCAGGCACGGACCTTGGATAACTGGGGACACCAGCCCAACAACTCAGCCCTTTGATGTTGAGAGTCTTCCTTTGTGGAGTGCTGTCCTCCCTCCTGCAGGCAGAGAGCGTCTCTTTCTCACACACTCTCTCCCTCTCTCCTCCCAGGGAGAGAGCACCTTCCGATGGTTCCCCGTGCAGACGGGACGATGGTTCCTCCTTCTTGGCCTTCCTTCCTTCCTGTGAAAATCCTTAAAGGGAAGGGAAGCAAAGGAGCCCTCACCCAGCCTTCTTCTTCTTCTTCTTTCCAGCAGCAGCACCAACAGTCCACTTCTCTGCATCCACACAGCCAGCTCTCCAGGTACGACCTGCTGAATGCAGACTGGGAGACTGCCACACATGCTTTAAATAGGGAGCATGAGGCTCCCTGATTTAACCATCAATTAGGACTCATCAGGTAGCTTTTTCGGGTACCAACGTAATAAACGAACTCAAATTAACTTAGGGACAAAGTAAAAGGGGCGGCTCCCCAAAAGGAAGGGGAGAACAGCCCGAACCAAAAACAAAGTCGAAAGGAAACTTAAAACGTCAAACCAAAAGGTGATTATCGGGGTCGATAATACACCCCAGCCCCTGCGGCGCCCAGCGGTCGCGGAAGGCGTCAACCGCGCCCGTGGACACCGCATGCTTCCTCTCCAGAGACACCTGGCTGCGAATGTAGCCGCGGTAGAGGGGCAGACAGTCGGGATGGACGGCCCCGTCGATCGCCCGCTGCCTGGACCTATTGATGGCGCGTCTCGCCAGGCCCAGGAGGATTCATCAGGTATGTCTTTCAGGTGAGGATTCATCAGGTATGTCTTTTCACACCAACCAAGTAAACAAACTCAAATTAACTTAGGGATAAATTAAAAGGGGCGGCTCCCCAAAAGGAAGCGGGAACAGCTCGAACCAAAAACAAAGTTGAAAGGAAACTTAAAACATCAAACCAAAAGGTGATTGTCAGGGTCGATAATACACCCCAGCCCCTGCGGTGCCCAGCGGTGGATTCATCAGGTACTTCTTTTTGGGGCTTCTTTTTGGGAATACTCATCAGGTACTTCTTTTCTGGTACCAACATAATAAACTAGAACATAGAACATAGAACAGCACAGAACAGGCCCTTTGGCCCACGATGTTGTGCCGAGCTTTATCTGAAACCAAGATCAAGCTATCCCACTCCCTACCATCCTGGTGTGCTCCATGTGCCTATCCAATAACCGCTTAAATGTTCCTAAAGTGTCTGACTCCACTATCACTGCAAGCAGTCCATTCCACACCCCAACCACTCTCTGCGTAAAGAACCTACCTCTGATATCCTTCCTATATCTCCCACCATGAACCCTATAGTTATGCCCCCTTGTAATAGCTCCATCCACCCGAGGAAATAGTCTTTGAACGTTCACTCTATCTATCCCCTTCATCATTTATAAACCTCTATTAAGTCTCCCCTCAGCCTCCTCCGCTCCAGAGAGAACAGCCCTAGCTCCCTCAACCTTTCCTCATAAGACCTACCCTCCAAACCAGGCAGCATCCTGGTAAATCTCCTCTGCACTCTTTCCAGCACTTCCACATCCTTCTTATAGTGAGGTGACCAGAACTGCACACAATATTCCAAATGTGGTCTCACCAAGGTCCTGTACAGTTGCAGCATAACCCCACGGCTCTTAAACTCCAACCCCCTGTTAATAAAAGCTAACACACTATAGGCCTTCTTCACAGCTCTATCCACTGGAGTGGCAACCTGTAGAGATCTGTGGATATGGACCCCAAGATCTCTCTGTTCCTCCACAGTCTTCAGAACCCTACCTTTGACCCTGTAATCCACATTTAAATTAGTCCTACCAAAATGAATCACCTCACATTTATCAGGGTTAAACTCCATTTGCCATTTTTCAGCCCAGCTTTGCATCCTATCTATGTCTCTTTGCAGCCTACAACAGCCCTCCACCTCATCCACTACTCCACCAACCTTGGTGTCATCAGCAAATTTACTGATCCACCCTTCAGCCCCCTCCTCTAAGTCATTAATAAAAATCACAAAGAGCAGAGGACCAAGCACCGATCCCTGTGGCACTCCGCTAGCAACCTGCCTCCAGTTCGAAAATTTTCCATCCACCACCACAAAGAACAAAGAACAATACAGCACGGGAACAGGCCCTTCGGCCCTCCAAGCCCGCGCCGCTCCCCGGTCCAGGATTGAATCCTGAATCCAGGATCCCCGCCCAATTTTCCAGCCTATCTACATCCTAATACCCTATCCACCGAGCTGTCCCTCACAGCTACGATGCTTTGTTCATCACAACCTATTAACTCACCCCCACCCCCCTATTCCAGACCATGTGGTCTCCAGGGAGAGGCGAAAACCCAGAGTGAAAACCCCAGGGCCAATCTGGGGAAAATAAAAATCTGGGAAATTCCTCTCCGACCCCCTGTGGCGATCGAAACAAGTCCAGGAGATCACACTGGCCCTGATCAGAAAATGCTTCCCAACCCTATTCATTTCCACTTCTGCTTTACGAACACCATCTGAATTCCCTGCCCCCGAGACAGGTTCCCAACTATCCACAGTCTCGCTCTGTACTGGCACCAGCAAGATGATCATAGAATGAAGCCTTGAAACGAGAAACAAAGAACAATTAGCCCGCGCCGCTCCCTGGTCCAAACTAGAACACTCTTTTGTATCCCTCCATTCCCACTCCGTTCATATAGCTGTCTAGATAAGTCTTAAACGTTCCCAGTGTGTCCGCCTCCACCACCTTGCCCGGCAACACATTCCAGGCCCCCACGACCCTCTGTGTAAAATATGTCCTTCTGATATCTGTGTTAAACCTCCCCCCCTTCACCTTGAACCTATGACCCCTCATGAACGTCACCACCGACCTGGGGAAAAGCTTCCCACCGTTCACCCTATCTATGCCTTTCATAATTTTATACACCTCTATTAAGTCTCCCCTCATCCTCCGTCTTTCCAGGGAGAACAACCTCAGTTTCCCCAATCTCTCCTCATAACCAAGCCCCTCCATACCAGGCAACATCCTGGTAAACCTCCTCTGTACTCTCTCCAAAGCCGCCACGTCCTTCTGGTAGTGTGGCGACCAGAACTGGACGCAGTATTCCAAATGCGGCCGAACCAACGTTCTATACATCTGCAACATCAGACCCCAACTTTTATACTCTATGCCCCGTCCTATAAAGGCAAGCATGCCACCCTCTGTCTTCGATCAGATATGATGTGGGGATACCGGCGTTGGACTGGGGTAAACAAAGTAAGAAGTTTAACAACACCAGGTTAAAGTCCAACAGGTTTATTTGGTAGCAAAAGCCACACAAGCTTTCGGAGCTCTTAGCCCCTTCTTCAGGTGAGTGGGAATTCTGTTCACAAACAGAGCTTATAAAGACACAGACTCAATTTACATGAATAATGGTTGGAATGCGAATACTTACAACTAATCAAGTCTTTAAGAAACGAAACAATGTGAGTGGAGAGAGCATCAAGACAGGCTAAAAAGATGTGTATTGTCTCCAGACAAGACAGCCAGTGACCTGCAGAGTTTCACTGGCTGTCTTGTCTGGAGACAATACACATCTTTTTAGCCTGTCTTGATGCTCTCTCCACTCACATTGTTTCGTTTCTTAAAGACTTGATTAGTTGTAAGTATTCGCATTCCAACCATTATTCATGTAAATTGAGTCTGTGTCTTTATAAGCTCTTTTTGTGAACAGAATTCCCACTCACCTGAAGAAGGGGCTAAGAGCTCCGAAAGCTTGTGTGGCTTTTGCTACCAAATAAACCTGTTGGACTTTAACCTGGTGTTGTTAAACTTCTTACTTCGATCAGATAGCCAGTTACCTATCCAATCGGCCAACTTTCCCTCTATCCCACACCTCCTTACTTTCTATTAGCCGGGTCAATGTGTGGGATTTTGGGGATAGGGCCTGGGTGGCATTGTTGTCAGTACAGACTCGATGGGCCAAATGGCCTCCTTCTGCACTGTAGGGTTTCGATGATGATTATCTGCAAATAAGGCTTTCCGCGGTTGCAAACAATTCACAATGACGAGAAAGCAGCAAACTAATAGAAACACAATACTGACAGTTAACACGCTGCCCTTAAGGCAGTAACAAACAACTCCCTTTCAGTGAGAATGGGGTCTGTTGTGAGTTATCCGCAACCTTCCAGGGCTTCGCCCTCCGTATTTTCCCCTTCGTGGGGTTTCGCCTCCCAGGGTTCTGCTCTTAGGGTTGCACTTTCCGAGGCTACACCTTCCGGGCGTTACGTCATAAAATAATAAAACAACAATCTAATATAAACACAGTGCTAACAAATAGTAAACCCTCCTTAATATGGTAACAAACAACTCTACTACAATGAGAATGGAACATTGGGAGTTATCTGTAACCGTCTGGGCCTTCGCCTTCCGGATTTCTGCCTTCTGGGGGTTTGGTCTCCCGGGGTTTGCCTTGCCAGGGCTACATCTCCCGGGGGTTACAAAAAAATCACAATGATCAAATAATAATACAACAAACTAATATAAATCCAGTACAATCAAATAATAATACACCAACAGCAACTCCCTTGCAATAAGAATGTAATTCTTTATAAGTTACCTGTAACCTTCCAGAGGTTTCGCCTCTCGGGGTTACAAACTGTTCATCAAAATACTTCCAAGGTTCCACCCCTTCGGGCCAGAGCTTCCGGGGTTACATCTTTCAGGGTTACAACTTTCTAGGTTACGCCTTCCAAGGTTGCACACTCCAGGGTTATGCCTTCCGGGGTTATGTCTTCCAGGCTGCACAAGCCCCAACTGGAACATCACCTCTCACATAGGTCCCAGCTGGGATAATAGTTCTTACATGAGTCCTAAACAGTTGGAAACAAAATTTGGCTCTCAGAAAGGAAGCAAAGGGAGGCCCAGGAGGAGGGATCACTGAGGCCCAGTGGCTTTGACTGCGCTTCATGGAAATCACAGGCCTTGAAACTGTGGCCAAGTATCAGAGCAACAAACAGCTCCAACAGCACCTGTACTGGGAACAAAAACCTCACTCCAAAATCCCCCATGATACCAAACAACTGACCCAACATCCCAATGCACCCCAGTACCTTCAATATCCACTCTCTCAGTGTCTTACAGTGCATTCAAGATCCACTCCCTCAAGTTGTCCCAGTCTCTTCAACATGCAGGCTCTCATTGTGTTCCAGAGGATTTAGCATACTGTATTGGGAATATGACAGCAATTAACATAGTGTATCAGGAATATGAGAGCAGTTAGCATACTGCACATCAGGAGTATGAGAAGAGGTAACACACTGTCTATCAGCAACATGACAGCACTTAACACACTGTGTAACAGTAATATGAGAAGAGTTAACACTGTGAAACAGCGATATGAGAGGATTTAACACACAGTATCGCAGGACTATGAGAGAAGTTAACACACTGTCTGTCAGGAATATGAAAGGAGTTAACACACTGTGTATCAGGAATATCAGAGGAGGACACCCTCTTCATCTCGCTGCCCCTGAGATGCCCCGAAGTCAGGAAAGGGGGAACCAGAAAATGTAGCCACAGCCACAGTCTCGGGGCAAAAGGCCCAGCAAGGGCTCAAACCCTTTCTCCTCCCTCAGGGTTCCGGTGGGCCCCCAGGTCACTCCATGGAACGGCGGTGCTTCTGCAGTGAGCTCCTGCCAGTCCTGGGGGACCACCTGAATTCTAGCCATGGTGGTTGAGCACTCTGCGATGGCCACCTGAGTCGGGGACTACCTATCAATGGTCGCAGCAAGTGCCCTCTGAGACTGGGCCACGCTCTGCAGCCCTCAGCCATGACCCTCTGTGAATAGGCCACATTCTCAAGGGCTACAGCCATAGCCCACTGTGCCTCAGCGCTGTCCTGCTGGGTCTCCTACAATTTCTCGAGCCTCTCAGCCATGGGTGACAGAACCTCGAGAATCCTGTTGAGTCCCTCAACTGTGTCCTGCTGTGACTTGGCCATCGCTTGGAGCCTGCCACTCATGGTGAGGATTCCCTGCCCCAGGCTTTCCACCATGGACACCACCCTTCCAGTGTTGGCCTGGGAACCACGCAAGACAGGCAATAGCTGGTCCGCCTGAAAGCTTTGGGACTCCTTCCAACAGATTCGCAGTTGGTCCAGTGTGGTTGTCAGCCCCTCTTGCTTTCCCTGGCTCTGTTGCTGCATCCCCAGCAGCTGAGGGAGAAGTGATCTCAGAGGCCCAGCATGTAGCCTGGAGCCAGCTGAGTCCTCGCCTCTGGCTGGCCCCCGCGCATCAGAGGCCTCGGACGTTCCCTTCTCCACCCGATGTACATCAGCAGATGTGTTGTGCTCACCAGAGAGTGACCCAGAAGACCCACCACTAACTGGACCCACCGATGTGAGAGTCTCTGGGATGGTGAGTTGTGAGGTGGAAGCTGACGCCAAAATGGTGCTACCCTCAGAGGCCCTTCATCCGCTTCTCCCGAGGACTTGACAGAGGTGTCAGGTGCAGGATGGGTAGGAGCCTCGATGCCAAATGGCCCCAGAACATCCGGGTCCCTTCCTGCAACACAGGACACAAAGGAGGGAGAGGAATCTGGGATACAGGCAACTTACTGGACATTTCTCCATTGAACATAGGACAAAGAAAATTACAGCACAGCACAGGTCCTTCGGCCCTTCAAACCTGCACCAACTATGCTGCCCGACTAAATTAAAACCTGCTACCCTTTCGGGGACATTATCCCTCTATTCCCATCCCATTCACATATTTGTCAAGATGCCCCTTAAAAGTCCAAATGTATCTGCTTCCACTACCTCCGCCGGCAGCGAGTTCCAGGCACCCACCACCCTCTGTGCAAAAAAAGCAGCCTCTTACACCCCTTATAACTTAACCCCTCGCACCTTAAACCTATGCCCCCTTGTAATTGCCTCAAATTGTGTGGAGGATTGACAGGTGCTCACTTCTCAACTCCAGACCAACAATGCTGTCGCTGATGGCCCAGATGTCCTCCTCTTGAAAGCTCCAGCTCCCGCTCCTCAAAGGGGGTGAGGACTCAGAGGTCAGGCTCATCACTCCTTGTCTTTGCCCTCTCCTAACAATTATGGGCATTCTTCTCCTGTGGGGACAGAAGGAGCCATGAAAACAATGATGGCGTGACACCTGCCGAGTATCAGGGAGTGGCCCTCAGAGGCCAAGCGCTGTGATATTCGGTGGGTGGGGAGATGCTTAGTGGTCAGGGGCTGGAAGCATGCAGGTGCTTAGGGTGGGAGGGTTTGGGGGATGATGTTAGATGGGGTTAAACACTCAACCTTGCTGCCCAGATGAGGTCATTGACCTTTTTGCGGCACTGCTTCCCTGTTCTCTGGGCAGTGCCATGGCACTAACAGAGGCAGCCACTGCCTCCCAGGCCGCTTTCCCATCACTCCCCCTTGGACGACGTCCTGCTGGGGGGAAGAAGGTTCTCTGCCTTGCCTCGACAGCATCCAACAACCTGCTCAGGTCCGTTTCTCCAAATTCAGGTGCTGCCTCCTTAGACATTTCTTCCTGCACTGCCTGCCTGCCTGTCCAACCTTGGGGTTTTCATAGAGCTGCCCCTCGCTAGGACAGATCAGCTGCAGGCAGTTTGGCAGAGCATTCCAGCAAGTTACATGCTTGTGAGCATTGAGGGGAAGGCAAGTGAGCACTTGCAGGTGTGCTGATGGGGGGGGGAGTTGCGGGGGGAGTTGGCGGCTCAGTGCTTCTATGATGATTGAGGTCGGGGGAGAGAGAGGGAGGTGTCGTACAGCTATCGGGGTCAGGGGGAGATGGGGGCCATGTGCAGGCGAATCCGGGGTGGGCGGGAGGGGGAGGGTGTTGCCACTCTGAATGCAATCGACAGGGGCGGGGGGAGCCACGATTGGTCAGGGCGGCAGGGCAGGGGGGATAAAGAGGTTCAGTAATGTTGGGAAGCAATGTCTGTGGGATCGAGGGGAGGCATTATCTGCTGCGGGAGGGATCTGGCAGGGGAGCTGCTTTATTTTATTTCTTTGCTGCACATGTGCAGTTGGCGGCTCCAATCAGAGCTGCAGGCTTTCCGGCGCGTTAACTCCTGCCCACAGGCTTCTGCAGCGAGCAATGGACTCGCTCAACATTTTGCAGCCAGAGTGCAGATGAGAGGGCCTGAAAGCGCATCCAAAAAATGGACCTGGAACTCTCCCAGTTAGACAAAAGGTGGTAAAATACCACCTTGTATATCAGGAATATGAGAGGAATTAACACAGTGAATAAGGAATATGAGAGGAGTTAGCACACTGTACATCAAAGAACAAAGAACAATACAGCACAGAAACAGGCCCTTCGGCCCTCCAAGCCTGCACTGATCATGTGTTCTGAACTAGCCCATCCGTTTGTATCCCTCTTTTCCCAGTCTGTTCATGTGGCTATCTAGATAAGTCTTAAATGATCCTAGGGTGTCTGCCTCAACCACCTTGCTTGGTAGTGCATTCCAGGCCCCCACCACCCTCTGTGTAAAATACATCCCCCGCATATCCGTCTTGAACCTTGCCCACCTTACCTTGAACTTGTGACCCCTTGTATTTGTCATTTCTGACCTGGGAAAAAGCTTCCAACAGTTCACCCTATCTATGCTCTTCATAATTTTATAAACTTCTATTAGGTTGCCCCTCATCCTCTGTCTTTCCAGGGAAAACAACCCTCGTTTACTCAATCTCACCTCATAGCTAATACCCTCCATACCAGGCAACATCCTGGTAAACCTTTTCTGCACTCTCTCCAAAGCCTCACCATCCTTCTGGTAGTGTGCTGAACCGAACCGGACGCAGTATTCCAGATATGGCCTAACCAATGTTCTATATAACTGCAACATCATATGCCAACTTTTATACTCTATGCCCCGCCCAATAAAGGCAAGCATGCCATATGCCTTCTTCACCACCTTTTCCACCTGTGCTGCCACCTTTAAGGATCTGTGGACTTGCACACCCAGATCCCTCTGTGTGTCTATATTCCTGATGGTTCTGCCATTTATTGTATAGCTCCCCCTGCATTAGATCTACCAAAATGCATCACTTTACATTTATCTGGATTAAATTCCATCTGCCATTTCTCCACCCAATGTTCCAGCCTATCTATATCCTGCTGTATTCTCTGACAATGTTCATGACTATCCGCAACTCCAGCAATCTTTGTGTCGTCCGCAAACTTACTAATCAGACCAGCTACATCTTCTTCCAAATCATTTATATATATCACAAACAGCAGAGGTCCCAGTACAGAGCCCTGCGGAACACCACTAGTCACAGACCTGCAATCAGAAAAAGACCCTTCCACTGCGACCCTCTATCTTCTATGGCCAAGCCAGTTCTGTCCCCATCTAACTAGTTCACCTTTGATCCTGTGAGATTTAACCTTTTGCACCAGCCTGCCATGAGGGACCTTGTTAAATGCTTTACTAAAATCCATGTAGACGACATCCACGGCCCTTCCCTCGTCGATCATTTTTGTCACCTTCTCAAAAAACTCAACCAAATTTGTGAGGCACGACCTCCCTCATACAAAACCATGTTGTCTATCGCTAATGAGACTATTCAGTTCTAAATGTGTATAGATCCTATCTCAAAGAATCTTCTCCAACAATTTCCCTCCCACGGACATCAAGCTCACTGGCCTATAATTACCCGGGTTATCCTTGCTAACCTTCTTAAATAACAGGACCACATTTGCTATCCTCCAATCCTCTGGGACCTCACCTGTGTCCAATGAAGAAACAAAGATTTCTGTTAGAGGCCCAGCAATTTCATCTCTTGTCTCTCTCAGTAATCTAGGACAGATGCCATCTGGCCCTGGGGATTTGTCTACCTTAATGCTTCCTAAAACACCTAACACTTCCTCCCTTGTAATTGCGATTTGTTCTAACGGGTCTACACATCCCTCTGAGACACTACCAATCAATGTGTCCCTCTCCTTTGTGAATATTGATACAAAGTATTCATTTAGGATCTCACCTACTTCCTCGGGTCCTCAGCATAATTCCCCTCTGTTCTTGAGAGGTCCGACCCTTTCTCTGACAACCCTCTTGTTCCTACCGTATATATTAAATGCCTTGGGATTCTCCTTAATCCTGTCTGCCAAGGACATTTCGTGACCCCTTTTTGCCCTTCTAACTCCCTGTTTGATTTCTTTTCTACTTTCTCTGTATTCCTCCAGTGCTTCATCTGTTTTTAGCTGCCTGGACCTTATGTATGCCTCTTTTTTCTTTTTGATTAGACCCACAATTTCCCTGGTTATCCACGGCTCTCGAATCCTACCTTTCCTATCCTTCCTTTTTACAGGCACATGCCTGTCCTGCAGTCCTATCAACTGCTCCTTAAAAAACTCCCACATGCCAGATGTGGATTTACTCTCAAACAGCCTCTCCCAATCAACAGCCACCAAATCCTGCCTAATCCGGCTGTAGTTAGCCTTCCCCCAATTCAGCACCTTACCCATAGGACAACACTCATCCTCTTCCATGACGATCCGAAGGTTTACAGAATTGTGGTCACTGTTCGCCACATGTTCCCCCACTGGAACTTTGATGACCTGACCGGGCTCATTCCCCAGTACTAGGTCCAGTATAGTCCCCTCTCTAGTTGGACTGTCAACATATTGTTCCAAAGAACCTTCCTGGACACATTTTACAATTCCTACCCGTCCGGACCCCCAGCCCTAAGCGATTTCCCGTCTATGAGGGGAAATTAAAATCTCCCACTACAACAACCCTATTTTTTCTGCACCTGTCCAGAATCTCCTTACATATCCGTTCCTCAACTTCCCGTGGGCTGTTGGGAGGCCTGTAGTATACCCCAGTATAGTGACTGCGCCCTTCCTGTTTCTGAGCTCCACCCACAGTGTCTTGTTACATGATCCTTCCAAAATGTCCACCCTCTGTACCGCTGTAATATGCTCCCTAACCAGTATTGCTACTCCCCCACCTCTTCTAACCCCTCCTCTGTCTCGCCTAAAATGCTTATACCCCAGAATATTCAGCTGCCAGTCCTGTCCTTCTTTTAACCAAGTCTCTGTCATTGCAACCACATCCAAGTTTCACGCATGCATTCAGGCTCTAAGTTCATCTGTCTTGCCCGTTACGCTCCTTGCATGGAAGCAGATGCACTCCAGACCTCCAGGCCTACCGAGTTCATCCTCCCCCAGATTGCTCTTCCTCTTAGGTAGCCTTGTCTTGGCCCCATGCTCGTCCTCAGTCTCTACGCTTGCTGACCTATTGTTCTGATCCCCACCCCCCTGCCACATTAGTTTAAACCCACCCGAACCACACCAGCGAACCTCCCAGCCAGGATATTGGTGCCCCTCCAGTTCAGGTGTAACCCGTCCTCCTTGTACAGGTCTTGTATCAGGAGTATGAGAAGAGATGACACACTGTCAATCGGGAATATGACGTGGAGATGCCGGCGTTGGACTGGGTAAGCACAGTAAGAAGTCTCACAACACCAGGTTAAAGTCCAACGGGTCCACCAGGTAGGACAAGCCCTTGGAGCGCTGCCCCCCTCATCAGGTGATCGCCTGATGAATGGGCAGTGCTCCGAAAGCTCGTGCAACCAAACAAACCTGTTAGACTTTAACCTGGAATCGGGAATATGACAGCACTTAACACACTGTGTAGCAGGAATATGAGAGGCAATAACGCATTGTGTAACAGGAATGTGAGAGGAGTTAACACACTGGCCGCTATTTTACCATTTTTATTCGAAGTGCTGGGCGGACTTGAAACTGGGAGTGTTTCAGATCCATTTTCTGGGCCTGTTTTGAGGTGCCCCCAAATGCACTCTACCTGCAAAAATGTCAGTGATTCCATATTGCACTGCACAAGCCTATGGGTGGGGCCTAACACGCCCAAAACTGTGCAGCTCCGATCGAAGCCTCCAACTGCGCACGCACAAAATAAAAGAATGCTGCTCCCCTGCCACATCCCTCCTGGGCCAGATAATGCCTCCCCCTGTCTCCCACGGACACTGTCATCCCCCAACATGACTGACACCCTTATCCCCACCTCCTCCCGCCACCCAGATTGATTGCGGCCCCTTCCCCCAACCGTTTTCAGGAAGAGTGACAGCGGCCCCCTTTAACCACCCCCCCCCCCCCCCCGCCCCCCAGCAATCGCAGGCAGAGTGAGCCTCACCCCCCACCCATCTCAGGTAGAGTGTTCCCTCCTCCCCCCACCTATCTCAGAGTGATTACCTCCCCCCCACCCCAGACCCTCCCGCACAAGGCCGCCATCTCCCCCTTACTTTGATGGCTGTGTGACACCCCCCTCTCTCTCTCTCCTGTCCCCAATCATTGAGGCACTGCTTCACCACCCGCCGCCCCCCCCCCATCAGCACACCTGCAAGTGCTCACTTGCCTTCCCCTCAATGATAACAAGCAAACTGCATGTAACTTGCTGGAATGCTCTGCCAAACTGCCTGCATCTGATCTACCCAAACAAGGGGTAGCTCCATTAAAACCCCAAGGGTGGACAGCCAGGCAGGCAGCACTGGAAGTAATGAGCACACGGCCAGCACCCCCCCCCCCCACCCCCGATTTACTGAGGGCAAAGGGCAAAGAACAAAGAAAATTACAGCACAGGAACAGGCCCTTCAAGCCTGTACCGACTATGCTGCCCGACTTAACTAAACTTGCCCGAGTTGCCCTTCCAGGGACCATATCCCTCTATTCCCATCCTATTCATCTATTTGTCAAGATGCCCCTTAAAAGTCACTATCGTATCCGCTTCCACTACCTCCCCCGGCAACGAGTTCCAGGCACCCACTACTCTCTGTGTAAAATATCTCCCTCGTACATCTCTTTTAAACCTTGCCCCTCGCACCTTAAACCTCTTCTACCCTGGGAAAAAGCTTCTGACTATCCACTCTGTCCATGCCCCTCATAATCTTGTAGACTTCTATCAGGTCTCCCCTCAACTTCCGTGAGAACAAACCAGGTTTCTCCAACCTCTCCTCATAGCTAATGCCCTCCATACCAAGCAACATCCTGGTAAATCTTTTCTGTACCCTCTCCAAAGACTTAACATCCTTCTGGTAGTGTGGCGACCAGAATTGAACACTATATCCCAAGTGCGGTCTAACTAAGGTTCTATTAAACTGCAACATGACTTGCCAATTTTTAAACTCAATACCCCCGCCGATGAAGGCAAGCATGCCGTATGCCTTCTTGACTACCTTCTCTACCTGCATTGCCACTTTCAGTGACCTGTGTACCTGTACACCCAGATCCCTTTGCCTATCAATACTCCTAAGCGTTCTGCCATTTCCTGTATATTTCCTATCTGTTTTAGACCTTCCAAAATGCATTACCTCACATTTGTCCTCACATTTAAGGGTTCTGCCATTTACTGCCACCTTCTGCACCAGTCTGCTATGAGGGACCTTGTCAAAGGCCTTACTGAAGTCCATGTAGACAATATCCACTGCCCTACCCTCATCAATCATCTTCTTCACTTCCTCGAAAAACTTGATCAAGTTCGTGAGACACGACCTCTCCTTCACAAAACCATGTTACCTCTCACTAATACGTCCACTTATTTCCAAGTGGGAATAATCCTGTTTCGAAGAATCCTCTCCAATAGTTTCCCTACCACTGATGTAAGGCTCACCGGCCTGTAATTACCTGGATTATTCTTGCTACCCTTCTTAAACAAAGCAACTTCAGGAGGCTGCTGGATGCGGCAGATGCAAGGTGGGACACCCTTTTTCCTCCAGCAGGATGCAGACTCAGGGGGGGCAATGTGGCCTGGGAGGCAGTTGCCACTTCTGTCAGTGCCATGGCACTGGCCCCCAGAACAGCGAAGCAGTGCCGCAAGAAGGTCAATGACCTCATCCGGGCAGCAAAGGTAAGTGCTTCACCCCATCTAGCATTTCCCCCAGATTCCCCCACCCCCAGCACCCTGCATACCATAAAACCCCTGATCTCCAAGCACCTCCCTCCTATCCCCAAGAGCAGCACTTCACTTGTCCTCTGAGGGCCAACTCCTGATACCCTGCAGGAATCACGCCATCATTTCTTTCATGGCTCGTTTTGTCTCCACAGGAGAAGACCGACCATAACACCAGAGAGAGGGTGAAGACAGAAGGTGGTGAGACAGACCTCCGGGTCCTCACCCCCTTTGAAGAGCGGGCACTGGGGCTGTCAAGGGAAGAGGAGATGCGGGCTGGCAGCGACAGCATGGCCGGGCTGGAGTCAAGAAGTGAGCACTTGTCAATCCTCCACTCAATTTGAGGCAATTTCTCAGGGCCATGGGTTCTGGGTGCGAGGGGCAAAGTTTAAAGGAGATGTCCGAGGCATGTTTATTTGCAAAGAGAGGGTGAGGGGTTCCTGGAACTTGCTGCTGGGGGAGCTTGTGGAGGCAGATACAAGAGTGACCTTTCATTGAAACATAGAAACAGAAAACTACAGCACAAAACAGGCCCTTCGGCCCCACAAGTTGTGCCGAACATATCCCTACCTTTTAGGCCTACCTATAACCCTCCATCCTATTAAGCTCCATGTACTCATCCTGGAGTCTCTTAAAAGACCCTATTGAGTTCACCTCCACCACCACTGACGGCAGCCGATTCCACTCACCCACCACCCTCTGTGTGAAAAACTTCCCCCTAATATTTCCCCTGTACCTACCCCCCAGCACCTTAAACCTGTGTCCTCTCGTAGCAGCCATTTCCACCCTGGGAAAAAGCCTCTGAGAGTCCACCCGATCTATGCCTCTCAACATCTTATATACCTCTATTAGGTCTCCTCTCATCCTACGTCTCTCCAAGGTGAAAAGACCGAGCTCCCTCAGCCTATCCTCATAAGGCATGCCACTCAATCCAGGCAACATCCTTGTAAATCTCCCCTGCACCCTTTCAATCTTTTCCACATCCTTCCTGTAATGAGGCAACCGGAACTGAGCACAGTACTCCTAGTGGGGTCTGACGAGGGTCTTATATAGCTGCATCATTATCCCCGGACTCCTAAACTCACTCCCTCGATTGATAAAGGCCAGCACACCATACGCCTTCTTAATCACCTCCTCCACCTGCGGGGCCGATTTTAGAGTCCTATGGACCCGGACCCCAAGGTCCTTCTGATCCTCTACCGTACTAAGAGTCTTTCCCTTGATATTATACTCCTTCGTCCCATTTGACCTGCCAAAATGGTCCACTACGCATTTATCTGGGTTGAAGTCCATCTGCCACTTGTCCGCCCAGTCTTGCATCCTATCTATGTCCCTCTGTAACTTCTGACATCCCTCCGGACTATCCACAACCCCACCAACCTTCGTGTCGTCGGCAAACTTACCAACCCATCCCTCCACTTCCTCACCCAGGTCATGTATGAAAATGACAAACAGCAAGGGTCCCAGAACAGATCCCTGGGGCACACCACTGGTGACCAACCTCCAATTAGAAAAAGACCCATCTACACCCACTCTCTGCCTCCTTTCAGGGAGCATCTTTACAGCTACGGGAATGGGATGGGAAAAGAGGCATATGGTCCCCGGAAGGGTGGGGGTTACAATTTAGCTGAGCAGCCTGTTCGCTGCAGGCTTGGAGGGCCAAAGGTTATTTTCCTGTGATGTAATCTTCTTTGTGCTTTGTTCTATGTTCAATGGAGAAATGTGAATCACATTTTTTGCACCCTGGATTCCTCCCCCTCCCTTACACTCAACCTTGTGTTCTGTGTTGACGGAACAGATACGGACACCCCGGGGCCTTCTGGCATCGTGGCCCCACCACTGCAGCTCCTGCCCTCTTCAGGACAGCTTGGACAGGTCCTCAGAGGATATGAGTGAAGAGACCTCCAAGGGTGGCATCGTTTTGGCGTCAGCTTTCACCTCGCAGTTCACAATCCCAGACACTGACACGTTGGTGAATCCAGTTTGTGGTGAGGCTTCTGGCTCACTCTCTGGTGAGCACGACGCATGTGCTGATGTACATCAGGTGGCGGAGGGAACGTCTGAGGCCTCTGGCACACAGGGGCCTGCCGGAGGCGAGAACTCAGCTGGGCCCAGGTTACATGCTGGGTCACTTGAGATCACTTCTCCCTCAGCTGTTGGAGATGCAGCAACAGAGCCAGGGAATGCAGGAGGGGGATCACTGGACTAAAAAGGTAATGGCAGAACCAAAAAGGTAATAATCTCTGGACCTGAGCCACGAGCGAATTGGCTCAGAGTCAACAAGATTAAGGAGGTAAATGCGTGGCTCAGAGATTGGTGAGGGAGGAATGGGTTTGAATTCATGGGACATTGGCACCAGTATTGGGGAAGAGGGGACCTGTTCCGATGGGATGGTCTTCATCTGAATCGTGCTGGGACCAGAGTCCTGGCGAATCGTATAACTAGGGCTGTAGATAAGGCTTTAAACTAAATAGTGGGGGGGAGGGTTCAGTTGTATGGAGAATTAGAAAATCAAAGGTAAAGGAGAGGGTAGGAGTGCAGGTTAATGATGAGGACTTTCAACTAGTTAAAGGAGCCGAGGGCTCAGGAGAGGTTAGTAAAGTTTCCAGACCACGTAATAGAACAGAGAGTATAGAAGGTGGCAGGAATCTAACCTCAGGCAGAGTAAAAAAGGTGACAAGCATGAGAAGGGAGGTGGTCAACACAGTGCAAGGAGATGGTCTGGGGAAGAATAACCAGTCTGTGACAGGAAGGGACAGAGCATGCAAACAAAGGAATGCACTAACAAATCGGGTCCAGGTAAGAAAGACTAACATAAAGACACTTTACCTGAATGCACGTAGCATTCGAAACAAAGTGAATGAGTTGACGGCACAAATCAGTACAAATGGGTATGACCTAGTGGCCATTACAGAAACGTGGTTGCAGGGTGACCAGGACTGGAAACTAAATATCAAGGGGTATCAGACAATTCGGAAGGATAGACAGGAAGGAAAAGGAGGTGGGGTAGCTCTGTTAATTAAGAATAACATCAGGGCAGTAGTGAGAGATGATGTAGGTTCTAAGGAGCAAAATGTCGAATGAATGAGGGTGGAGATAAGGAATAGTGAGGGGAAAAAGTCACTGGTGGGCGTAGTCTATAGACCCCCAAATAATAACTTCAAGGTGGGGCGGGTTATAAACAAAAAAAAACAGATGCATGTAAAAATGGAACAGCAATAATAATGGGGGATTTTAACCTCCATATTGATTGGTCAACTCAAGTCGGCCACGGTGGATTTAAGCAAGAGTTCTTAGAATGCTGTCGTGATAGTTTCCTCAAACAGTATGTTACAGAACCTACGAGGGAGCAAGCTATCTTGGATCTGGTTCTGTGTAATGAGACAGGTAAAACTAATGATCTTCTTGTGAGGGATCCTCTTGGAATGAGTGAGCACAATATGGTTGAATTTCTAATACAGATGGAGGGTGAGAAAGTAGGGTCCCAAACCAGTGTCCTCTGCTTGAACAAGGGGGATTACAATAGGATGAGGGTGGAGTTGGCTAATGTAGACTGGGAACACGGACTAATTGGTGGGACAGTTGAGGAACAGTGGAGGATTTTTAAGGAGATTTTTCTCAGTACTCAGCAAAAATATATTCCAGTGAAGAAGAAGGAATGTAAGAAAAGGGATAACCAGCCATGGATAACTAAGGAAATAAAGGAGAGTATCAAATTAAAAACCAATGTATACAGAGTGGCCAAAATTAGTGGGGAACTAGAAGATTGGGAAGGCTTTAAAAAAACAACAAAGAACTACTAAGAAAGCAATAAAGAAAGGAAAGATAGATTATGAAAGTAAACTAGCACAAAATATAAAAACTGATAGTAAAAGTTTTTACAAATATATAAAATGGAAAAGAGTGGCTAAAGTAAATGTTGGTCCCTTAGAAGATGAGAAGGGGGATTTAATAATAGGAAACGAGGAAATGGCCGAGGCCTTAAACAAGTTTTTTGTGTCGGTCTTCACAGTGGAGGACACAAATAGCTTACCAATAATTTACGGTCATGGGACTGGAGGGGGTGAGGACCTTAAAACGATCACTATTACTAAAGAGGTAGTGCTGGGTAGGCTAATGGGACTAAAGGTAGACAAGTCCCCTGGTCCCGATGGAATACATCCCAGGGTACTAAAAGAAACGACAGAAGTAATAGCAAATGCATGAGTTGTAATTCATCAAAATTCACTGGACTCTGGGGAGGTGTCAACTGATTGGAAAGCAGCTAATGTAACGTCATTGTTTAAAAAGGGAGGTAGACAAAAGGCAGGTAACGACAGGCCCGGTTAGCTTAACATCCGTAGTTGGGAAAATGCTGGAATCTATCATTATGGAAGAAATAGCAGGACACCTGGTAACGAATGGTTCAATCAAGCAGACGCAGCATGGATTCATGAAGGGAAAGTCATGTTTGACTAATTTACTGGAATTCTTTGAGGATATAATGAGTGCGGTTGACAGAGGGGAACCGTTGGATGTGGTGTATTTAGATTTCCAGAAGGCATTCGATAAGGTGCCTCACAAAAGGTTGCTGCATAAGATAAAGGTACACGGAGTTGGGGGGTAAAGTGTTAGCGTGGATTGAGGATTGGCTATCTAACAGAAAGCAGAGAGTCGGAATAAATGGGTGCTTTTCTGGTTGGCAATCAGTGACTAGTGGCGTGCCGCAGGGATCGGTGCTGGGGCCTCAACTATTTACCATATACATAGATGATTTAGAGGAGGGGACCGAGTGTAGGGTAACAAAGTTTGCGGATGACACAAAGATGAGTGGGTAAACAAATTGCGTGGAGGACACAGCGAGTCTGCAGAGAGATTTGGATAGGCTAAGTGAGTGGGTAAGGAACTGGCAGATGGAGTATAACGTTGGTAAGTGTGAGGTTATCCACTTTGGAAGGAATAATAATAAAATGGACTATTATTTAAACGGTGAAAAATTACAACATGCTGCTGTGCAGAGGGACCTGGGGGTCCTTGTGCATGAATCACAAAAACTCAGTTTGCAGGTGCAGCAGGTAATCAAGAAGGCAAATGGAATGTTGGCCTTTATCGCGAGAGGGATGGAGTATAAAAGCAGGGAGGTCATGCTGCAACTGTACAGGGTACTGGTGAGGCCGCACCTAGAGTACTGTGTACAGTTTTGGTCCCCTTATTTAAGAAAGGATATATTAGCTTTGGAGAGGGTACAGAGAAGGTTCACCAGGTTGATTCCAGAGTGGCGTCCATGGTGGAAAACCTGGGGCAGCATATCGTCACCATGAGTGGCAGGCTCCAAGCGATGGCTGAGTCACAGCGGGCCACAGCGGAGTCCCAGAGGGCCGTGGCTGAGTCACAGCAGGCCACAGCAGAGTCATAGCCGGCCACAGCAGAGTCACAGCTGGCCACAGCGGAGTCACAGCTGGCCACAGCAGAGTCATAGCCGGCCACAGCGGAGTCCCAGAGGGCCACAGCGGAGTCACAGCTGGCCACAGCAGAGTCATAGCCGGCCACAGCAGAGTCACAGCTGGCCACAGCGGAGTCCCAGAGGGCCACAGCGGAGTCACAGCCGGCCACAGCGGAGTCATAGCCGGCCACAGCGGAGTCACAGCCGGCCACAGCGGAGTCACAGCCGGCCACAGCGGAGTCATAGCCGGCCACAGCGGAGTCACAGCCGGCCACAGCGGAGTCACAGCCGGCCACAGCGGAGTCACAGCCGGCCACAGCGGAGTCATAGCCGGCCACAGCGGAGTCACAGCCGGCCACAGCGGAGTCATAGCCGGCCACAGCGGAGTCACAGCCGGCCACAGCGGAGTCACAGCCGGCCACAGCGGAGTCATAGCCGGCCACAGCGGAGTCACAGCCGGCCACAGCGGAGTCATAGCCGGCCACAGCGGAGTCACAGCCGGCCACAGCGGAGTCATAGCCGGCCACAGCGGAGTCACAGCCGGCCACAGCGGAGTCACAGCCGGCCACAGCAGAGTCACAGCCGGCCACAGCGGAGTCACAGCCGGCCACAGCGGAGTCACAGCCGGCCACAGCGGAGTCCCAGAGGGCCACAGCGGAGTCACAGCCGGCCACAGCGGAGTCATAGCCGGCCACAGCGGAGTCCCAGAGGGCCACAGCGGAGTCATAGCCGGCCACAGCGGAGTCACAGCCGGCCACAGCGGAGTCACAGCCGGCCACAGCGGAGTCACAGCCGGCCACAGCGGAGTCCCAGAGGGCCACAGCGGAGTCCCAGAGGGCCGTGGCTGAGTCACAGCAAGCCACAGCTGAGTCCCAGAGGGCCACTCACATTGTCTGTACCTTTACGACTTGATTAGCTGTATTAGCATTGATTAGCTTGATTAGCATTCCAATCATTATTCTGTAAATTGAGTTTGTGTCTTTATATGCCGTTTGTGAGCACATCTCTCACTCCACCTGACGAAGGGGCAGCGCTCCGAAAGCTAGTGGCATTTGCTACCAAATAAACCTGTTGGGAGTTTAACCTGGTGTTGTTAGACTTCTTACGGAGTTCCAGAGGGCCACAGCGGAGTCCCAGAGGGCCACAGCTGAGTCATAGCTCGTGACAGCTGAGTCACAGAGGGCCACAGTGGAGTCCCAGAGGGCTACAGCGAAGTCCCACAGGGCCACAGCAGTGCCACCCAGCAGCAGGTGTCCTGTAGGCCCACTGTGTCACACAGCCTGGCATGGCATCCCCAGCCCCAACGGACCCTGGAAAGGTGCCCCCTCACCCCAAACCAGCTCCATTGTCCCACACCTGGGAAATTGAACCGGATAGTTGAGTCCCCGGCTCTCACTCAGACATGGAATCGGGTGCCTGTGTGCGGTCATAGAACAGATGGTAGTCAGACATGTGTGGCACCGGGGCTGCATCACAGCGTGCCGCATAGCAAGTCGCTGTCACCCTCCTGCCTGGACCAGTAAATCACTAACACGGCCAACCCATGCCCATCCCCCTGGTGTTCTGTCAATGGGACCCATTGCAGGAGTGTTGACAGGGTGTTAGGAACTGAGAGGAAGCGAGTGGCGGGGGGAAGAGGGGGTTGTTTGTAGACTCACAGGGGGTGGGGGTAGGAAGTAAATCAGAGAACCCTACAGTGCAGAAGGAAGCCATTGAGCCCATCAAGTCTGCACCAACCACAATCCCACCCAGGCTCTATCCCCCTAACCCCACATATTTACCCTGCTGGTCCCCCTGACACTTAGAGGCAATTTAGCATGGTCCAAACAACCTAACCCACACATCTTTGGAGTGTGGGAGGAAACCAGAGCACCTGGAGGAAACCTACGCAGACGCGGGGAGAATGTGCAAACTCCACACAGACAGTGACCCAAGGCCGGAATTGAACCCCGGTCCCTGGCACAGTGAGGCAGCAATGCTAACCATTGTGCTACCGTGCTGTCCCCGGGTGGTGGATTGCACAATCCCTAGTCATAGAACCTGTCTGTGAGGACCTGACATAGGTGCCACCCCATCTCCTTGCTGAGCCGGAGCCTGTGGCAGCACATGTCCGTCACCTCATTGAAGGACATGCATATCCTGAACGAATGGGGTTTCTGTCTCTTCTGTGCCCTGGCCCCCCTTTCTGGCCGATAAGCATCCACCTCCTCCCCCTGACCAGCGCCTCCCTCTCCTCCTGCTGCAGTCTCTCCTCGCTCCTCCTCCTCTGCAGCAGCAACAGCCACAAGAATAACCGCCAAGTCTATTGACCATATTTCCAAACTCCATCCTTGCTCTGGAGAGGGAAGAGAGAGAAAGAGTCTGTGAGGTTATCCATCCCGGGACCTGCGCTCCCTCCCAGCACCTGTGTCCCACTGAGTGTAGACGGTAGCAACCCAACACCATCTCCGGTGCCATGCGCCATCTCAAAGGGTTGGCGACCGTCACTGCACCCTCACCATGGGGGGCATGGAGAGCATATGGGTGGCTGTGTGGGGTCCCCATTGGGAACCCCTGAAGCATAGGCATGGGATCAAGATAAAGGTGGACAAACATATGAGAAACTCCATGCGGGCATTACTATAAGAAGGCAAAGATTAATTTTTCTTGATCCATTGTCTCTGAAGAGGGCAACAAGGATAAAAGCTTTATGGATCATTTCTCGGTGAGTATTCCTCTGAAAATGTAGGAACTTATAGTTATAATGCTTATTCCTTCATTCAATTATACAGTTAGGTATGTGTACAATATCACAGGTAAGCTTTCACTACAGTTGTTGACTTCTGTTCTCTCAGTGCCAATGAAAACACTTGATAGAACATAGAACATAGAACATAGAACATTACAGCGCAGAACAGGCCCTTCGGCCCACGATGTTGCACCGACCAGTTAAAAAAAAACTGTGACCCTCCAACCTAAACCAATTTCTTTTCGTCCATGAACCTATCTACGGATCTCTTAAACGCCCCCAAACTAGGCGCATTTACTACTGATGCTGGCAGGGCATTCCAATCCCTCACCACCCTCTGGGTAAAGAACCTACCCCTGACATCGGTTCTATAACTACCCCCCCTCAATTTAAAGCCATGCCCCCTCGTGCTGGATTTCTCCATCAGAGGAAAAAGGCTATCACTATCCACCCTATCTAAACCTCTAATCACCTTATATGTTTCAATAAGATCCCCTCTTAGCCGCCGCCTTTCCAGCGAAAACAATCCCAAATCCCTCAGCCTCTCCTCATAGGATCTCCCCTCCATACCAGGCAACATCCTGGTAAACCTCCTCTGCACCCTCTCCAAAGCCTCCACATCCTTCCTGTAATGTGGGGACCAGAACTGCACACAGTACTCCAAGTGCGGCCGCACCAGAGTTGTGTACAGTTGCAACATAACGCTACGACTCCTAAATTCAATCCCCCTACCAATAAACGCCAAGACACCATATGCCTTCTTAACAACCTTATCTACTTGATTCCCAACTTTCAGGGATCTATGCACACATACACCTAGATCCCTCTGCTCCTCCACACTATTCAAAGTCCTCCCGTTAGCCCTATACTCAACACATCTGTTATTCCTACCAAAGTGAATTACCTCACACTTCTCCGCATTAAACTCCATCCGCCACCTCTCGGCCCAACTTTGCAACCTGTCTAAGTCTTCCTGCAAACTACGACACCCTTCCTCACTGTCTACCACACCACCGACTTTGGTGTCATCAGCAAATTTGCTAATCCACCCAACTATACCCTCATCCAGATCATTAATAAATATTACAAACAGCAGTGGCCCCAAAACAGATCCCTGAGGTACATCACTTGTAACCGCACTCCATGATGAATATTTACTATCAACCACCACCCTCTGTTTCCTATCCGCTAGCCAATTCCTGATCCAATTTCCTAGATCACCCCCAATCCCATACATCTGCATTTTCTGCAGAAGCCTACCATGGTGAACCTTATCAAACGCCTTACTAAAATCCATATATACCACGTCCACTGCCTTGCCCCCATCCACCTCCTTGGTCACTTTCTCAAAAAACTCAATAAGGTTAGTAAGGCACGACCTACCTGCCACAAAACCATGCTGACTATCACCTATCAATTCATTACTCTCCAAATAACTATAAATCCTATCCCTTATAATTTTTTCCAACATCTTGCCGACAACAGAAGTGAGACTCACCGGTCTATAATTCCCGGGGAAGTCTCTGTTCCCCTTCTTAAACAATGGGACAACATTCGCTAACCTCCAATCTTCTGGTACTATACCAGAGGCCAACGACGACCTGAAGATCAGAGCCAGAGGCTCTGCAATCACTTCTCTTGCCTCCCAGAGAATCCTTGGATAAATCCCATCCGGACCAGGGGATTTATCTATTTTCAGACCCTCCAGAATATCCTGCACATCCTCCTTATCAACTGTAATACTGTCTATTCTACTCCCTTGCAACCCAGTGTCCTCCTCAGCTATATTCATGTCCCCTTGCGTGAACACCGAAGAGAAATATTGGTTCAATGCTTCACCAATCTCCTCCGGTTCCACACATAACTTCCCTCTGCCATCTATAACTGGCCCTAAACTTGCCCTAACCAACCTTCTGTTCTTGACATACCTATAGAACGCCTTAGGATTCTCTTTAACCCTATCCGCCAAAGTCTTCTCATGTCCCCTTTTAGCCCTTCTAAGCTCGCTCTTCAACTCCCTCTTAGCCAATCTAAAGCTTTCTAGTGCACTACCCGAGTGCTCACGTCTCATCCGAACATAAGCCTCCTTTTTCTTTTTAACCAACAAAGAAACTTTTTTGGTGCACCACGGTTCCCTAGCCCTACCAATTCCTCCTTGCCTGACAGGGACATACCTATCACAGACTCGCAGTAGCTGCTCCTTGAAAAAACTCCACATGTCGGACGTTCCCAGTCCCTGTAATCTCCTAGTCCAACCTATGTTTCCTAATTCTCTCCTAATAGCCTCATAATTACCCTTCCCCCAGCTAAAACCATTGGCCCGAGGTTCATGCCTATCCCTTTCCATCACTAAGGTGAACGTAACCGAATTGTGGTCACTATCACCAAAATGCACACCAACTTCCAAGTCTAGCACCTGGTCTGGCTCATTTCCCAGCACCAGATCCAATATAGCCTCACCTCTAGTTGGCCTGTCTACATACTGAGTCAAAAAACCTTCCTGCACGCTTTGAACAAAAACTGACCCCTCTAACGAGCTAGAGCTATAACAATTCCAGTCAATATTAGTCAAGTTAAAATCCCCCATAACAATTGCCCTATTACTTTCACTCCTAAGCAGGATTGACTCCGCAATCCTTTCCTCAACCTCTCTAGAACTTTTAGGAGGTCTATAAAAGACTCCCAACAGGGTGACCTCTCCTCTCCTATTTCTAATCTCCGCCCATACTACCTCAACAGATAAGTCCTCATCAAACCTCCTCTCTGACACTGTGATACAATCTCTGACCAATAATGCTACCCCTCCCCCTCTTCTACCTCCTTCCCTACTTCGACTAAAACATTTGAACCCCGGGACCTGCAGCATCCATTCCTGCCCCTGCTCTATCCATGTCTCTGAAATAGCCACAACATCGAAGTCCCAGGTACTGATCCACGCTGCAAGTTCACCCACTTTATTGCGAATACTCCTGGCATTGAAGTATACACATTTCAAACCCTGCTCCACCCCACCTCTGCAATGCCGTGCATTGCAGTCCCCATCCATGCATCCCTCACTTTCAGCCCCACTACTCAGGATCCCTCCCCCCCCCCGAATCAGTTTAAACCTCCCTGCATGGCCTTAGCAAATTTACCCCCCAGGATATTGGTCCCCTTCTGATTAAGGTGTAGACCATCCTTCTCATAGAGGTCACACCTTCCCCAGTACGAGCCCCAATTGCTTAAGTACCTGAACCCCTCCCTCCTGCACCATCCCCTCAGCCATGAATTCAAACCTTCCCTCTCCCTATTCCTCTCTAAACTATCCCGTGGTACAGGCAAGAGTCCAGAGATAACCACTCTGTCAGTCTTGGCCTTTAGTTTCCACCCCAACTCCATAAATCCCTGCCTAATATCCCCTTCCCCTATCCTCCCTATGTCGTGTGTCCCCACATGTACAATAACTTGTGGTTTATCTCCCTCCCCCCTAAGAGTCCTGAATACCCTGTCAGACACATCCCGGACCCCAGCCCCTGGTAGGCAACACACCAACCCTGAGTCCCTACCTTTAGTTCCGACCCTCCTATCTGTCTCCTTAATTGTGGAGTCCCCAATCACAAGGCCCAGTCTTTTACAGCCCCTAACCACCTGAGCTTTCTCACTCGGCTCACCCCCAGAGATCTGCTCTCTATGCTCAGTTGATTCCTCCTCAACTGTAGCCTCCAGCACCGAAAACCTATTATGGAGGGGAACCGCCCCAGGGGATTGTCTTCCCGATTGCTTCTTACCCCTCCTCCTGGCATTGACCCAAGCCTCATTTCTAGGAGTTACTATTTCTCTATAACTCCTATCAACTTCCACCTCCTCCTCCCGAATTATGCTGAGTTCCTCTACCTCCCCCTCCAGCTCCTTTACACGCTCCTCCAGAAGCTGCAATCTAATGCACTTCTTACAACTAAAATCTCCTGAAACACTACTGGATTTCCTCACCACATACATCCCACAGGAGATGCAGCATACTGCCTGAACTGCCATCCCTGAAGCCATTACCAGCAAGAAAAAAAGAAAACAAAAAAAAAAACTTCCCCACACTTCCCCAACTGTCACTCTCCACTGCAGCCCGAGCAACACTCCCTCACTGAGACACCAACTGTCACACTCAGATGGCCAGAATCTTCCAAGGAATGGCAGTGACTATCCAATTGTCATTTTGCTCTCACTTTTCTCCACTTCTCTGGAGCTCCACATTTCTGGCTGGGACATCCAATCTCAGCTTCTCCAGAAATGTGGAGTGTATAGTCATCTGGAGAGCTTCATCGTAATGCCGGAGCACCAGTTTGCAGTTTCTGATCTGATCCTGAACAACGGGTATAATCCAAGAAGGTTAGCAATTCTCATCATCCCAAATTTTACAATAGCCCCCTCCAACTGTGAGTTGGTGTCACTTACCCAGGGAATACTAAACAGATTAAAACCTAGTTGAACATCTGGGCCTCCCAACTCCACCTGACTCCTTGACAACTTGACCCCCAACTCCCCGACCGATCGACTATGCCCACAAACCTTTGATCTCTCCCCGACCCTCTGACTAACCCAACAACCCCCATGACTATCCGGAAACAAGAAGATCTGTGAGAATAAGTTAGTCCATTGTTCAATGTTATCCATGATTGCTTGGCTTTAATATATCAACCATTCAATTAAAAGTGGTGTATTTCCCATTGATCAAGAGAAAGGTGGACAAACATATGAGAAACTCCATGAAGGCAAAGATTCATTTTTCTTGATCCATTGTTTGCTTCTGAAGAGGGCAACAAGGATAAAAGCTTTATGGATCATTTCTAGGTGAGTATTCCTCTGGAAATATAGGAACCTATAGTTATAATGCTAATTTCTTAAAGGAATCATGCCAAAGAATTGAGTGTTAAATGTGGAGTTCAGTTAGTTTAATGAACTTAAAATATTTATTACATAAAGTAAGTATATTTAAGCAGAGTTCTTGCGATATTATATCGTATAGGCCACCTGCAGCATTGTGTATTCCAAGTACCCCTGTGGTCTGCATCGTACACTACTCATACATCCTAAACTAGCAGAATGTATATTATGAGATGCAGATAGAATATACAACAGCAAGTAGATTCTATCTGGATAGATGTATGAAATAAAAACATCAAAAACACAATCTGAGACTAATTTCATTCTCTTCTCTTTCATCTTCATTTTGGGGATATAATCCACATAATTTACTACCATCAAATTTATTTTTAGTTGATTTCAGAGCAGATATCGGTGAACTTCCACACAACTGACATATGCCCATTTATGTGAACAATTATTGAAGCAGAAATTAATGCAGGTATACAATTAATATATTTATTTTGACACTGGAACATCTCAATAATACAATCACTTAAATAAATGATTTGATAATTTAAATATGATATCAAAATTTCACATTGACAGGAATGGGTTGTACTATTTTCTGTCATTTAAAAACGAAGGTGGTAAGAACTACAGCTCACATTTGATGAAGAAAATACTGAGGTACTTTGTTTTTGGAATACAATTTTAAGTTAAAACAAAACTATCAAAGTGTCTACTCTTTACTATTTGGAAGATATAGAATTTTTTATAATTGCACACATAGTCATACTTAATTTGTATCTCAGTAACATTAAACGTGCATGTGTAAGTATCAGACATCAGAAAGATTGCAGCTCATTTTAAATGACCCATCACAACCCCATAAATATGTTATTTTTTAGAGTTGTCGAAAGATTGTAGTGTAGTTTATCCTTCATGATCTCCAAAGCAGACTGGGTGCTGTACAGCTATATACAACATTGTCTGGTTATAGTGTACACATTGCAATTGCATGCTTTCATTCAAATTTGACATAAATGCATCTGGTTCCGATTCAATTTTCAATCACAGAGCATTTACAATGAAAAAAATATGCTTATGAGATATGGGGAGAGGTTTCAATGATATCTGACATATCTCTTACAATGAAAACCAGCGGTGGAATGATCATAGATAAGCAGACCAATATATCACATTAAAGAAGAGGAAACAGAATGGAAACACAGCTCTTGCGTAGAGGTCAATTCGCTTTGCTTCAGCTGTGATGACAGGCTTTGGAGGTGGAGGCTTTTTATTATTTTTTAACTGGAGCTTCCCAAGGCTGTTGTTAACTTCTATGGGTTTTCCATAGCAGTCATAGTTAGACAATTCAAAGTCACGTGGCAAGCTTCCAACGATGCTGAAGTCATTGGATCGCAAATCAGATTTAGAAGTACAAACCTTTTTGCACCTTGTCTCTGCAACCTAGAAAAACACACAGTATAATTATTGATGCTGCGCATTATTGTCATCAACACTATCATAATCATAGGTACCGCAGGATTTACACAGGATACACTTGACAAATACAAGTGTTTGGTTTAAATTAAGTCTGACAGGAAAATAGGGCAGTGATGCAATACATTGCTAAACCAATATGTGGCGCCACAGGGTAGCAGATTGAAGATGACCCATCTCAGTCAGAATAAAGAATAGCTAAAATTGATTTCTGCATCAACTGCCTGGGACAATTTGACAGCTTCAATCTTTCCAAAACATTTTCTTTCAAGGACAAGGCAGTACCTTCAGGCTTAACATTTAAAACAAATTGCAAAACTGCAGGAACAAATTTAGGGACAGTGATTTGACAGAAGTAATGTTAACTTTAATTGCTTTGCTTGCAAAGAAATGGCTTCTCTTGGAGTTGCAATTCCTCTTTTGGAGATGAAAAATGTGTTAAGCAGTGACTTAAAAATCTGTCACTGCAATAAACTGTAGGAGTTCATTGTCTTGAACAATGTGTATTTTGCGACAACGATATTAAGGAACCAATCAGAAGGTGCCTGCAATTACACTTTTAATGATATAAAGCGTGTAACTTTCATTAATCCGGCAACATGGGTACAATATTGTGTGGAAATGGAGCACAGGAGGATACAAACTAAAGCACGTTTTAGAAATGTAATTCCCAATTGCTAGAAGATGAGATCACAATAGGTGTAAGGAACTTCATAGAATCATAGAATCCCTACAGTGCAGAAAGAGGCCATTCGGCCCAATGAGCCTGCACCGATCACAATCCCACCCAGGCCCTATTCATGTAACCCCTCATATTTACCCTGCTAATCCCCTTGACACTAGGGTTAATTTAGCATGGCCAATCAATCTAACCCACACATCTTTGGAACAAAGAACAATACAGCACAGGAACAGGCCCTTCGGCCCTCCAAGCCTGCGCCGCTCATGTGCCCAACTAGACCATTCATTTGTATCCCTCTATTCCCAGTCTGTTCATGTGGCTATCTAGATAAGTCTTAAACGATCCCAGCGTGTCCGCCTCAATCACCTTGCTTGGGAGTGCATTCCAGGCCCCCACCACCCTCTGTGTAAAATATGTCCCCCTGACATCTGTGTTGAACCTTGCCCCCTCACCTTGAACCTGTGTCCCCTTGTGTTCGTCACCTCCGACCTGGGAAAAAGCTTCCCACTGTTCACCCTATCTATGCCCTTCATAATTTTATACACCTCTATTAGGTCGCCCCTCATCCTCTGTCTTTCCAGGGAGAACATCCCCAGTTTACCCAATCTCTCCTCATATCTAAGACCCTCCATACCAGGCAACATCCTGGTAAACCTTTTCTGTAACCTCTCCAAATCCTCCATGTCCTTCTGGTAGTGTGGCGACCAGAACTGGATGCAGTATTCCAAATGTGGCCTAACCAACGTTCTATACAGCCGCAACATCATATGCCAACTTTTATATTCTATGCCCCGTCCAATAAAGGCAAGCATGCCATATGCCTTCTTCACCACCCTCTCCACCTGTGCTGCCACCTTTAAGGATCTGTGGACTTGTACACCCAGGTCCCTCTGTGTGTCTATACTCCTGATGGTTCTGCCATTTATTGTGTAGCTCCCCCTTACGTTAGATCTACCGAAATGCGTCACTTTGCATTAAACTGGATTAAATTCCATCTGCCATTTCTCCGCCCAATGTTCCAGCCTAACTATATCCTGCTGTATTCTCTGACAATGTTCATCACTATCCGCAACTCCAGCAATCTTCGTGTCGTCCGCAAACTTACTGATCACACCAGCTACATCTTCCTCCAAATCATTTATATATATCACAAACAGCTGAGGTCCCAGTACAGAGCCCTGCGGAACTCCACTAGTCACAGACCTCCAACCGGAAAAAGACCCCTCCACTGCTACCCTCTGTCTTCTATGGCTATCATGATGTGGAGATGCCGGCGTTGGACTGGGGTAAGCACAGTAAGAAGTCTCACAACACCAGGTTAAAGTCCAACAGGTTTATTTGGTAGCAAATACCATAAGCTTTCGGAGCAATGCTCGTTCGTCAGACGAAGGAGCATTGCTCCGAAAGCTTATGGTATTTGCTACCAAATAAACCTGTTGGACTTTAACCTGGTGTTGTGAGACTTCTTACTGTTCTATGGCTATGCCAGTTCTCCACCCATCTAGCTAGCTCACCTTTTATCCCGTGGGATTTAACCTTTTGCACCAGCCTGCCATGAGGGACCTTGTCAAACGCTTTACTAAAATCCATATAGACGACATCCACGGCCTTTCCCTCGTCAATCGTTTTTGTCACCTCCTCAAAAAACTCAACCAAATTTGTGAGGCATGCTGTCTATCGCTAATGAGATTATTCAGTTCTAAATGCACATATATCCTATCTCTAAGAATCTTCTCCAACAATTTCCCTACCATGGACGTCAAGCTCACCGGCCTATAATTAGCCGGGTAATCCTTGCTACCCTTCTTAAATAATGGGACCACATTTGCTATCCTCCAATCCTCTGGGACCTCACCTGTGTCCAGTGAAGAGACAAAGATTTCTGTTAGAGGTCTAGCAATTTCATCTCTTGCCTCCCTGAGGAGTCTAGGATAGATGCCATCCGGCCCTGGGGATTTGTCTGTCTTAATGTTTCCTAAAAAACCTAACACTTCCTCCCTTGTAATTGAGATTTTTTCTAACGGGTCAACACATCTCTCTGCGACTCTACCAGTCAACATGTCCCTCTCCTTTGTGAATACTGATGCAAAGTATTCGATTAGGATCTCACCTACTTCCTTTGGTTCGAAGCATAATTCCCCTCCTTTGTCCCTGAGAGGTCTGATTCTTTCCCTAACAACCCTCTTGTTCCTAACGGATGTATAAAATGCCTTAGGATTCTCCTTAATCCTGTCTGCCAAGGACATTTCGTGACCCCTTTTTGCCCTTCTAACTCCCTGTTTGAGTTCTTTTCTACTTTCTCTGTATTCCTCCAGTGCTCCATCTGTTTTTAGCTGCCTGGACCTCATGTATGCCTCTTTTTTCTTTTTGATTAGACCCACAATTTCATTGGTTATCCACGGCTCTCGAATCCTATCTTTCCTATCCTTCCTCTTTACAGGCACATGCTTGTCCTGCAGTTCGATCAACTGCTCCTTAAAAGACTCCCACATGCCAGATGTGGATTTACCCTCGAACAGCCTCTCCCAATCAACAGCCACCAAATCCTGCCTAATCTGGCTGTAGTTAGCCTTCCCTCAATTCAGCACCTTACCCATAGGACAACACTCATCCTTTTTCATGACGATCTGAAAGTTTACAGAATTGTGGTCACTATTTGCCACATGTTCCCCCACTGAAACTTTGATGACCTGACCGGGCTCATTCCCCAGTACTAGGTCCAGAATAGCCCCCTCTCTAGTTGGACTGTCAACGTATTGTTCCAAAGAACCCTCCTGTACGCATTTTATAAATTCTTCCCCGTCCAGGCCCCCAGCCCTAAGCGATTTCCAGTCTATGTGAGGGAAATTAAAGTCTCCCACTACAACAACCCTATTTTTTCTGCACCTGTCCAGAATCTCCTTACATATCCGTTCCTCAACTTCCCGTGGGCTGTTGGGAGGCTTGTAGTATACCCCCGGCTTAGTGACTGCGCCCTTCCTGTTTCTGAGCTCCAACCACAGTGACTCGTTACCTGACCCTTCCATATTGTCCACCCTCTGTAATATGCTCCCTAACCAGCATTGCTACTCCCCCACCTCTCCTCGCCCCTCCTCTGTCTCGCCTAAAACACTTATACCCTGGAATATTCAGCTGCCAGTCCTGTCCTTCTTTTAACCAAGTCTCCGTCACTGCAACCACATCCAAGTTCCGTGCAAGCATTACGGCTCTAAGCTCGTCTGTCTTGCCCGTGACGCTCCTTGCATTGAAGCAGATGCACTCCAGACCTCCAGGCCCACTGAGGTCATCCTCCCCCAGAATGCTCTTCCTCTTAGATAGCCTTGTCTTGGCCCCAACCTCGTCCCCTGTCTCTATGCTTATTGACCTATTGTTCTGATCCCCACCCCCCCGCCCCATTAGTATAAACCCACCCGAACCGCACTAGCAAAACTCCCAGCTAGGATATTTGTACCCCTCCAGTTTAGGTGCAACCCGTCCTTCTTGTACAGGTGCCATCCTCTCTTGAAGACTTCCCAGTGATCCACGAATTTGAAACCCTCCCTCCTGCACCAGTCCTTTAGCCACGCGTTCAGCTGTACAATCTCCCTGTTCCTAGCCTCACTAGCTTGTGGCACTGGGAGTAGTCCAGAGATCGCTACCCTAGAGGCCCTGCTTTTCAGCCTACTACCCAACTCCCTGAATTGCTCTCTCAGGACCTCCCTGCTCTTTCTGCCTACATCATTTGCACCAATGTGGACAATGACGTCTGTCTTGTTACCCGCCCCTTTTAGGATGCTTCCTACCCACTCAGAGACAGCCAGGACCCCGGCACCAGGGAGGCAGACTACCATCCTGGAGTCTCGTTCGCGCCCACACTGGGGGAGGACTGTGGACTGTGGGAGGAAACCGGAGCACCCAGAGGAAACCCACACAGACACGGGGAGAATGTGCAAACTCCACACAGACAGTGACCCAATGCCGGAATTGAACCCGGGTCCCTGGCGCTGTGAGGCAGCAGTGCTAACCACTGTGTCACCATGCTGCCCATGCTGTGCCACTGTGCCACCCAAACTTGATAAGTTTGGTGCATGGGTTTGGTGCGCATGTCCAATATGTGCCATGGACAAAACAATCTCCTGTAGTTTGTTTTTATTATCTTATGAAACTGAGGATAAATTTTCCTGAACTTGGCCAATTATTTTTTCTTTTTTATGTGTTCTCAGTATGTAGTATTATTTGAAATTCTGGCAGGTAATGCACAAAATTTAAGGATCTAATGGATAGGTTGAACATTGATGGAGCTCATGATCTTTTCAAACCCTTCTTTATAGAATTGGAGATGGTAGGAAATTGTAAAAGTCAGGCCGACATGACTGTATAGCTTCAATTTTCTCAAAGTGTAATTCTGAACTTTTATGTGAAGTACCATGAGAACCCATATATAGAAATAGCTGGAAGTTTTAGGTGAAAAAGTTATCTGCCTAAATGCCTGTAAATACAACCAGAACTGTCAACATAGATTTATAGAATACGATCATAGAACTGCAGCTAGCAAGTCATGCCATAAAGATCGAACAATCTTTGATGTGAGAGAGATGATGCAGTGGGTTTGCATCATTAGTTTAAACTGTCAGTCCACAGACACTCTGAATCAGTACAGACAGACTTGTTAACAAGAAATTTTATATTCACTTCGGAGCACCAACTTGCAGATTGCAGAACCCGAATTTAATCAATGATTTTGCAAATAAGCCAAAGCAGCTGTGGTGGTGGCAAAGGAAAATTGAGTCAGTGGCATTCCCATTCACAGCAATATTTATCATTCAAAGTTATGTTTGACACCAAATAGGACAACTTTAGCTCTCCACAGTGGGCAGCAGGAGGTCAAGAGTGATGGTCATTTTTAAAAACCTAAACTTGACCCCAATCCTCCTTGAACTCACGCACTTCTAGTTTTATAGGCAGTTGGGAAGAGGGGGGGGGGGGGTCTAAACTGCTCTCACTTGGCAAGTCATTTCTGTACATTACTGAGGCTACATACCTCAAATTTTAATAAACTTTCTGAGTTACTTTTTGTGTGCCAGGTTTCCAAAGGGTCTGGGAAGCAGGCAGTTGAATTAAGGTGAGAAAGGCCAGATCCAGTGCCTTCCCAGCACAGCTTCTGACAGAGATGCTGATGTATGAGAAAAAGATGAGACACTGACCACTGTGGTAATGAAACAGTGTTCATGGATGAAAAAGGCTAATACTGGGCAGAACTCCAACATGTTGATTACCTGCTGTATCACATTCAAGCCTCATAGGCCCAGATTTCAAGTGGAAAGAAAGTACACCTTCACCAACTAACTCGATTAATATATTGGAAAGAAGTGTGAGTGATATTTCAGAATATCAAAACTGAGTGATGTTATCACAGTGCAGAATTCTCCACTGAACATACAGTGCCTCTGCTTATTTGCAAAATCGTTGATTAAATTTGGGTTCTGCCATCTGCAAGTTGGTGCACTGAAGTGGATATAAAATTTCTTGCTAATAGTTAGCAGGAGACAGGCCATATTCTCCAGTTTTGCCATACCCCAAACTTTCTAAGATTTTAATGTCCATTCTGTCCAATATTGAAATAATCAATGCTATGGGTGGGATTCTCGGGCCGCGCTCGCCCCAAAATCAGAGAATCCCACCCGAGGCCAATGGACCTTGGTGTGGTACGCCACTCACTGAATAGTGCGCAAGAAACAATACTTTTCACTGTATCCCAATACATGTGATAATAATAAATCAAATCAAATGACAATCCTACTTAGAGGGTGCAGTAGTGCACTTATGTTACTGGCAGGGTATTGCAAAGGCTGAGACTAATGATTTGGAGAACATAAATTCAAATCCCAACTGGGGTTTTTAAATTCAGTTCATTATACAAACTAGGAATGAAAGCTGGCATCAATCAGAGTAACCGTAAAACAACAGGATTGTTGTGAAAACCCATCTGGTTCACTAACTTCCTTTAGAGAAGGAAATCTACCACCTTCACCTAGCAAAGAACAAAGAACAATACAGCACAGGAACAGGCCCTTCGGCCCTCCAAGCCCGTGCCGCTCCCTGGTCCAAACTAGACCATTCTTTTGTATCCCTCCATTCCCACTCCGTTCATATGGCTGTCTAGATAAGTCTTAAACGTTCCCAGTGTGTCCGCCTCCACCACCTTGCCTGGCAGCGCATTCCAGGGCCCCACCACCCTCTGTGTAAAATATGTCCTTCTGATATCTGTGTTAAACCTCCCCCCCTTCACCTTGAACCTATGACCCCTCGTGAACGTCACCTCCGACCTGGGGAAAAGCTTCCCACCGTTCACCCTATCTATGCCCTTCATAATTTTATACACCTCTATTAAGTCTCCCCTCATCCTCCGTCTTTCCAGGGAGAACAACCCCAGTTTACCCAATCTCTCCTCATAACTAAACCCCTCCATACCAGGCAACATCCTGGTAAACCTCCTCTGTACCCTCTCCAAAGCCTCCACATCCTTCTGGTAGTGTGGCGACCAGAACTGAACACAGTATTCCAAATGCGGCCGAACCAACGTTCTATACATCTGCAACATCAGACCCCAACTTTTATACTCTATGCCCCGTCCTATAAAGGCAAGCATGCCATATGCCTTCTTCACCACCTTCTCCACCTGTGACGTCACCTTCAAGGATCTGTGGACTTGCACACCCAGGTCCCTCTGCGTATCTACACCCTTTATGGTTCTGCCATTTATCGTATAGCTCCTTCCTACATTATTTCTACCAAAATGCATCACTTCGCATTCATCAGGATTGAACTCCATCTGCCATTTCTTTGCCCAAATTTCCAGCCTATCTATATCCTTCTGTAGCTTCTGACAATGCTCCTCACTATCTGCAAGTCCTGCCAAGTCCTAGCCTAGCCTGGCCTCTTTGTCACTCAGACCCAGAGCAATGTGGATAACTCTTAACAGCCCTGTGAAATAGCCTAACAAGCCACTCAGGTGAATTCAAGAAGGTGGATCACACCACCTTTTGAAGGGCAGTTAGAGATGGTCCTGCCAGTGACCAATTTAGTCCCACATTCTAGCTCTTTCCCCACAACCAAGCTAATTCATTCTTTTCAAATGCCCATCCAATTGCCTCTTGGAAGTTCCTGTGAGATCTGATTCCACGATCCTTTCAAGTAGTGCTTTCCAGATCATACCAACCCTCCGTGAGAAATCATTTCTCCTCACTTCCCCTCTAGTCCTTTTGCCAGTTATTTTAAATCAATGATTTCTGGTTATTGACACACTTGCCAGAGGAAATAATTTCTCTCTACTTGCTCTATCAAAACTACTCACAATTTTGAATACCTCTCAACCTTCTTTACTCCATGAAAAGTAATCCAGTTTCTCCAATCTGGGCATAAAGGTGAGGTTCTGCATCCTTGGTATCATCTGGTAAACCTCTGCTCTACGCCTTGATGTTCATCCTAAAGTAGTGGTAAAAATTGTAAACTGTGCTCCAGCTGAGGCCTAAGCAACGATTGTAAAGTTTTAGAATGACTTTCCTGTTTTCTTATTCATAGCAGCACAGCTAGCAGCACAGCCAAGTGTCCCATACACTTCCTTAACTTGCCCTGCCATATTTAAGGATTTGTGAATATGCAACCAGGTCTTTCTAATCTTTGTTCCTCAAAATAGGGGAGGCGATGCCTGGTGTATCGCTAGTCTATTAATCCAGAAACTAAGCTAATATTCTGAGGACCCGGGTTCAAATCCCGCCACGGCAGATGGTGAAATTTGAATTCAATAGAAAATATCTAGAATTAAGAATTACTGATGACCATGAAACCACTGTCGATTGTGAAAAACCCATCTGGTTCACTAATGTCCTTTAGAGAAGGAAATCTGCCAGCCTCACCTGGTCTGGCCTACATGTGCCTCTGGAGCCAAAGCAATGCCAGTGATTCTTAACTACCCTCCAAGGCCAACAAGGGATGGGTAATAAATGCTGGCCAGCCAGTGATGTCCATGCCCCACGAATGAATAAATAAAATAGTAAATTTTAGATGATACTGTTTGTCTAGGTTGTTTCTCAAAGTGCATCACTTCACATTTTACCTGCATTAAACTGCATTTGAAATGTGTCTGCTCATTTCAACACTCTATGTTCTCCTGAAGTTGCATCACTACATATAACATAATCAAGTTTTGTGTCATCTTCAAACTTTAAAATTGCTTGTCCGATACCCAAATCTAAATCATTTTTACATTGATTTACATTGCCAATACAATGGGGGGGGGGTGGATTTTCCACATCCGTTTTTGGCAGGCAGGACAGGGCGGAACATTGAGGGAGAGTCTCAAAACTGCTTTCACGCTTGTGGGATTTCCCTGCTCCCCCCACCAACCCCTGTCAGTGATGTAACTGGAGGGAACTCCATTTGAATTAATTTAAATGGGGTTCTCCTCGTGTCTGCATGGGTTTCCTCCGGGTGTTCCAGCTTCCTCCCACACTCAAAAGATGTGCGAGTTAGGTTGATTGGACATGGCAAATTGCCTCTTGGTGTTAGGAAAAAACAGAGTAAATATGTGGGGGTATGGGGATAGAGCCTGGGTGGAATTGTTGGTGTAGGCTTGATGAGCCAATAGTCTCCTTCTGCACTGTGATCTATGATTCTATAATTAGCAGGCCCTACCACTGGAAAATCCCCCCATGTACGATATGTTCCTGACAGGTTTTTACGAACAAGGAGCTGGCATTCGTTTGGTGAAGTTCGGGTTGGGGGACAGGGTTGCGTGTTGATGAGTGGGGTTCTTTTTTTTTATTCATCAGGGTGCCCTCTGGAGCTAAGGATGCTAGGGAGTCTGGCTCATTCAAAGCCCACCCCACCAGCGTGATGTCATGGGGCCCAATTCCAGGAATTTCTTTTCAGTATTAAAAAATTGAGCAGGTGAAGCCAGCAGCACAGCCATTAGACTACATAACGCTTTTCCTCACCTGAATTGACACATTGAAAAAAAGGAGAAAATTCTGCTCAATGGTTCTGATATCGTGCCCTTGGGCCTCCACTGTATTCTTTTTTGGACTGCATTGAACAGAGTACATTGAAAATGGTGAAATGTTAGAAACAGCTCATGTGGCTTATGAGAAGTAGCTCATGTGGAGAGAATCTGTACTTCAGATATCAATGATGAGAGTTCAGTCCTGTATTGACTGGGGTCTTTTTTGGGGCCTGCCTCATCTCCTAGCTCCATTGTGATATCACAGCAACATGGCGAAACTGCTGTAGGTATAGAGAGCCATGATTAGCAATCCTCAAATAACTGAAGATGTCACTTAAAGGGAGAGCAAAAAGCTAGAAACAGTAGAAATCCAAAGAGACTTGAAGGTGTTGGCACATAGATCATTAAAATGTAATGAAAAGGAACAGAAAATAGTCAGAAATGCTATTGCCTTTACAATTAGAGATCTAGAATATAAAGGGATAGAAGTCATGTTTAAGCTACACAAAGCCCTGATTAAACTATCACTCAAGTATGTCGGTGCAGACTTGATGGGCTGAATGGCCTCCTTCTGCACTGTAGTGTTTCTATGATTCTAAGACCTGCATGTGCCACATATCTGCCCACTTTACCAACTTGTCTATGTCCTCGTGAATTTCTACACTGTCCTCCTCACAGGTTACAATACTTCTAAGTTTTCTATCATCTTCAAACTTTGAAATGTTCCCCTGCCCACCAAGATCTAGATCATTAGTAAATATCAGGAAAAGCACGGTACCCTGGGGAACACTACTACAAACCTTCCTCCAGCCCAGAAATATCCATTGTCCATTACTCTCTGCTTCCTATTATTCAGCCAATTTAGTATCCATGTTGCTCCTGTCCTTTTTACTCCATAAGCTGTAACTTTTCTCACAAGTCTATTGTGTCGCACTGTAACAAATGCCTTTTGAAAGTCCATGTACACCAGATGAACAACATTATCCTCTTCAACCCTTTCTACTACCTCTTCAAAAACTCCAGTAAATTAGTTAAACATGCTTTCGCCTTGAGAAATTTATACTGGCTCAACCTAATTAACCCAAGTTTTTCCATGTGATTACTAATTCTATCCTGAATAATTGTTTCTAGAAACTTGCCCATCAATGTTCAATTGATTGGTTACATGGGTAAGATTAGTATAGAGAGATATAGGCCAAATGGGCAATTGGGACTAGTTTAATGGTTAAAAACTGGGCAGCATGGACGAGTTGGGCCGAAGGGCCTGTTTCTATGCTGTAAACCTCTATGACTCTAATAACTGTGAGCAGATCTGAACACCACACCTTAGGGAGGATATGCTGGCCTTATAAGGAATGCAGCATAGATTTATCAGAATGATACCTGGACCTCAAGGGTTAAATTATGAAGAAAGATAAACTATTGCTGTATCTCCTGGAAGTTCAACGGTTAAGAGGTTATTTGATTGAAGTTTACAAGATCGTAAGGGGAACAGAATGGGTAATTAGAGAGGAACTGTTTCCACTGGTTGGGATTTTAGAGCTAGAAGGTATTGTATAAGAATCTGAATCAGACTTCTCAGGAGTGAAATGAGGAAAAACTTCTACACAAGGATGATAAAAGTTTGGAACTTTCTTCCTCCAATAACAATTGATTCTGGATCAATTGTAAATTTTAAATCTGAAATGATGGATTTTTGTTATCCAAAGAGATTAAGGGATATGAGACAGTAACATGAGGAGGATTTTCTACTCCCTTTTGCAGGGGGGAAGGAACCCCCCCCAACACAAAAGTTGGTGAATTTGCGGATAGCGATGAGGACCATCAGAGGATACAGCAGGATATAGATCAGTTGGAGACTTGGGCGGAGAGATGGCAGATGGAGTTTAATCCAGACAAATGTGAGGTAATGCATTTTGGAAAGTCTAATACAGATAGGAAATATACAGGAAGTGGCAGAACCCTTAGGAATATTGATAGGCAAAGGGATCTGGGTGTACAGGTACACAGGTCACTGAAAGTGGCAATGCAGGTAGAGAAGGTAGTCAAGAAGGCATACGGCATGCTTGCCTTCATCGGCCGGGGTATTGAATTTAAAAATTGGCAAGTCATGTTGACGCTTTATAGAACCTTAGTGAGGCTGCACTTGGAATATAGTGTTCAATTCTGGTTGCCACACTGCCAGAAGGATGTGGAGGCTTTGGAGAGGGTACAGAAAAGATTTACCAGGATGTTGCCTGGTATGGAGGGCATTAGCTATGAGGAGAGGTTGGAGAAACTTGGTTTGTTCTCACTGGAGCGATGGAGGTTGAGGGGAGACCTGATAGAAGTCTACAAGATTATGAGAGGCATGGACAGAGTGGATAGTCAGGAGCTTTTTCCCAGGGTGGAAGAGTCAATTACTAGGGGGCATAGGTTTAAGGTGCGAGGGGCAAGTTTTAAAAGAGATGTACGAGGCAGATCTTTTACACAGAGAGTGGTGGGTGCCTGGAACTCGTTGCCGGGGGAGGTAGTGGAAGCGGATACGGTAGTGACTTTTAAGGGGCATCTTGACAAGTACATGAATGAGATGGGAATAGAGGGATATGGTCCCCGGAAGCGTAGGGGGTTTTAGTTAAGTCAGGCAGCATGGTCGGTGCAGGCTTGGAAAGCTGAAGGGCCTGTTCCTGTGCTGTAATTTTCTTTGTTCTTTATTCTTTGAACAGTGAGGGAGTGGAGAATTGAACAGAAGTCCAAGATTGGCTATTACACTGGTGGGATTTCCCCACTCGATTGTCCCTGTACCCCACCAATGATGTAATGGGAATCCCAACTTTAAAAGTCAAGGGCCCAACGTGCACTCTTTAACTATGCATATCTGGATTTTATGGCTGGAATTTTACCATCCCGGCCACTACGGGAATCAGAGCAGGTGAGGGACGGACCATGGGAAGGACCTTGGGTGGGATTTTATGGTTTCCGGACAAGAGAGGCAGTAAAATCCCGCCCTATGTCTACGTTAAATTGTCCATTCACATCGGTGTGGGGGCACGCCAACAGGAACCATGACAGGTCCCCCACTACATGTACCTGGTGATCACAACCAGGTGATCACAACCAATGGCACACAGGTGAGTTCAGCCTCCAATGGGGAGAGCGTTATACTCTGGCACTGCCCAATGGGCAGTAATGGGGGTGGGGGAGGGGGTTCAGTGGGAATGTGCCAGGAAGTTCAGTGGTGGAGGTGGAAGTGGGGGTGGGAGTTTCATGGAGTGGGAAGGGTTCCACTTTAATTTTTTTATATTGGGGTGCCCTTTTTAAACGCTGAAGTTGCTGTTGAGACAGGCTCTGAATGAGTGTGATGTCATAGGACCTGCCCCCTTTATTTTTTCTGTCAGTGTCGAAATACGGCGAGAAAAGCCAGCTGCACACCCGACAGGCTGCCCTCTACTTTACCTTCCCGAGTTGACACTTTGACAAAGAATCAGTAAGTTCTGCCTGTGGAGTTAGTAGCAGATCAGTCATGATCTGATTAAATGATGAACAGGCTGTAGAGGTGAAAAGGCCTACACCTTTTCCTATGTCCTATATTTCTCTCCTGTCAAAACAGCGTCAGTTCACCATTATTCATAGCCTCCTATCCCTTCGCCAGTTACTTATGCTCTGGAGACCAGTGTTCAAATCTCACCATGGTACATCTGGAATTAAAAGTTTTACGATGACAATGAAACCGTTGTCATCCTTTCGGGAAGGAAACCTGTGACAGCAATGTGGTTGACTCTTAAATGGCCTAGCAAGCCACTCAGTTGTATTCAACAGCTTCAGAGGAAACAAAAAGGAATGAGCTGGGCGAAGTACATGGCAATCTGTAGCTCACCACCACCTTTTCGCGGGCAACTGGGAATGGGCAATAAATGCCGGCCTGAACAGTGACACCCAGATCCTGTAAATTTTTAATAATTACAAAATATTACACTCATACTGTAGTCATGGGAATGTAATAACTTGGCTTTTCATTTTCAGCTCTTTTAAAAACTGAATAAAAATTCTCAAAATGCCATCAACACAAAAATCAAACAAAAATGCTAGAAATATTCAGCAGGCCAGGCAGCAGCTGTGGATAGAGGCAGACCTTTCAAGTTGACTGCCTTGGCTCACCTGCTCTGGGTTATTAGACCCGGCATCTGGATTATTACTCCAGCGATGTAAACAATATACCAATGTACCACAATCAGGTCATAAATTATTAATGCCATAGCCGTATGTGGAGAGTGCTGTGTTTCACTGACTACTGCTCGGAGAACAAGGGTGGAGACTTTTCAGAAATCCATACTCTCTTTTTCAAACTCGAGGCATATACTGGGTTCTTGTACTCTGGGAAGCTCCTTTTCATCGGGAGAAAAACAGAATGTCTCAAGAAATGGCAGCATGCATTTTTTAAGAAAAAGCAAAAATTGAGCATTTTGCAAGCTATGGTTACATTCTCGCTGAAGAAAGGAAACCAATGGAAGATAATCTCTTGGAGTTTTGTTGTTGATGTCGATGAGGTCAAAGTTACCTGGCCACATTATGCTGCATTTTGAGTCTGATGTGATGAAATTGGTTTCACGCACTGATCTGGCTCCAATCCCAGTACCTAAAGTGCATTATAATGAAGAGAAGATGCAACAAAATGCTGGTCGGTACAGTAAATGCTGATTTGGTTGTAGCGTTAAGGATTGCTGATTCAATAGGTAGTCAAGAACCAATTGTTGTCCTTACAGTCCTATGTGTATGTATGCAGCCTAGTCAGCATTTGTGCTCCTCCCTTCAAATCTTGCTTTCAACTCTTCTATAATCATGCTACACTATGGTTAAAACAAAGAAAATTATACACAAGAACAGGTCCTTCAGCCCTCCAAGCCTGCACCGACCATGCTGCCTGCATGAACTAAAACCCCCTATCTTTCTGGGGATGATATCCCTATATTTCCATCCTCTTCATGTATTTGTCAAGATGCCCCTTAAAAGTCACTATCGTATCTGCTTCCACTATTTTCTGCACTACTCTATTTCTACTCTATTTCTCTTACTATCTTTGCTCATCTCTTGCTTGTCTTTACAGCTGCATTCCATGGCCTGAATATAATAAATCTCAGAGCACTGGATATCTCAATGCATGCTCGCTAAGAAAACATTGATGTTGCTTCCACTGAAATGAATGGTCAGAAATGGAGTGTCCCTTACAATGCACCTGGGGACAGACCCAGGAAAATATCGTCTTATGAAAGTAAACTGAAGAATTCATCAGTTTCAGAAAATTGTGAGGTTGATCTCAGATAGTAATGTTTGTCTGATGAAAGGACATGGGCCTGACACATTGGGCTGAATTTTACACCAGCTTTGGGACTTTGATGTCAAGCTGAAAAGCAGACCCTGAGCCTACCCTTGTCAGCAGAAGGACTTTCTAACTTGGCAAGTTCTGTTCAATTAAAGACGGTGAAGTTGGTCTCCTGTCTGTGTGCCAGGCTAATGTTGGGGTCGATGACCTTTCATCAGAATTTTGAAAGGTTAAAGGTCTAACAGATTTTAAGCTAAAATCTCCACAAATGCAGCAGGCTGCTGCTTCCAATTTCCCTGACTTCCAATCTCCTGCAGAGGCTCCTCCAATCTTCATCAAAAACTGACCATTCATATTTTCCCACCATTCCCTTACAATGCAGCCTGCAATTTCTCCTTCCCTCCTCTCCATTTCCTGGCTACAGACTGGTACTCCAGAAGGAAAAAAACAGTAAAAAAGGTTAAATAAAATACTGGTCCTAACTGGTATTGTATACCTTAAAATGAAATACCAGTAAAAATGGGAAATAGGAATACTGGGTTCAAACTGTTTTTCTCCTATTGGGTGAGGAAGGCCTACTCCACAGACAGCCAGGAAATCATAGAAACCCTACAGTGCAGAAGGAGGCCATTCAGCCCATCGAGTCTGCACCGACCACAATCCCACCCAGGCCCTACCCCCACATATTTACCCGCTAATCCCTCTAACCTACGCATCTCAGGACTCTAAGGGGCAATTTTTAACCTGGCCAATCAACCTAACCCACACATCTTTGGACAGTCTGGCGTGGCTGCAGCTGGGAAATTGAGACACACAGGGAAACTTGTTCTTCTTTAACATCAAATCAGACCTTCCTCCCTCCAGGCCTCTGAGATAATATCAGGCCAAGTTTGTCCTTTCCTTTGTTTCAAATGTGTAAAGGCCTGTCTGATGAACATTCCTAACATTTTTGGGGAAGTAATATCATAAATGTATAATTTCTAACAAAACTTGCAACTTCAACCAAACTTGAATATGATGAAAGATACTTATCCAAAACCTCAATCTGCTGTTACTATATTTGGATGCTGACAGACTGACTAAGCACTTAGGTTTTTGCAGCCTTTTTTTCTAATTTGCAAAAAGAAATCTATATGCAGATCATTAAATCTATCTCTATCTGACAAGAGTCTGTATTCCTAATTCTTGGCTGGAATCTTATCACTGTTCATCCCGGTAGGATTTTCCCATCCCTCTGCAGTGAATGGAGATTTTGTTGCAGCAGGAACGTGGCATGAACAGCAGATGAGATTGTGCCCTTCATCTCCATGTTACGTGCTTTAGCCTTCTCCCTGGCCCTTTGTTTAATTCAGTACCATAAATAGTCTTGCTTATCTTCCACTTTTCAATTGCAACAGAGGATTTACTTACACCTGTTGTAATGTGTTTTTTTCAACCTCAGATGCTTACAGACAAGCATTTTCTGTTTTTATTTTATGGTTCTGTGCAGATTGGCTGAGAGACTGTAGTGGTTGAAATGAGCTGCTTTATTGCTAAGATAAAGAAGGAATTACAGAATTGCAAACAATAGATGACCCTTGGGTGGTCTTAATTTGATCATAGTGCATGCCGCTTTTACTTACTCACTCATGTTTATATAGAACAAAGTGCTGGGAAACAATAGTCACTGTGCATTTAATATTTAACTATGAATTTTTTTCTGTATAAATATTGAACTAAGGCTCAACACTATTTATTCTAATACGATAATGTCTGCCTTATAAAGTAAAGTTTGTAAAAATTATGTAACACTACAAGAGTGCCAAAGATACTTTGCAGTTTGCAGTCATTTTCTGAGCTCCACATCATGTAAACAGAACTGTGAAGCTTGTAAATATATATTTAGATCAATGCTGAAGTATACTGTGATTCATTTGAAATGGAGCAAATGAAGTTACAATAGATTTCAATGGAAATTGGGACTTCTAGAAAAATGTTGGATACAATATCAAGAATCATAGAATCCACGGCATGGAGACAGGCCCTTCAGCCCAAACTGGTCCATGCTGACCAAAATGCCCATCTAAGCTAACCCCATTTGCCCGCATTTGACCCATATCCCTTTAAACCTTTCATATCCATGTATCTGTCCAAATCTCTTTTAAATGTTGTCAATGTCCCTGCCTCAACCACTTCCTCCGGCAGCTCATTCCACATACGTACCACCCTCTGTGTAAAAAAGGATATCCTATAGCATTTGACTTTCTCTAAAATGTTTTTCATCTTTTGACCATTATTTTAGTTAATCAGACACAAGTACAAAAACAAAAGCATATCCATTAAAACCATTTTAATATGGCCTTGCTCCATACAAAATCAGCAAAATTGGCATGTATGCACTGAGCCTACAGGATTCTTTTGAATCACTGTAACTCAAATTTTCAAAACTTAATTGAAAACTAACCATACTTATACTTAGTGCCTTTACTTCTCTGTTTTCATAGTTAATGCTGTTTCTGTGTAAGTGCAATTCATTCAGAGTTCAATTTATTAGTTTACAATTAAACCAAGTAAACCACAAAGCCTTTTTACACAGCTATTTTCACATTTTGTAAAATACTGTGATTGTGTTATGTCAGGAGAAAATACTTCTTGGATACTTTGCACTCACTTTTAAGTCATTAATAAAGATTGATAATAGCTGAGGCCCAGCCACTGATCTGTATGGCACTCAACTAGTTACAGCCTGCCATACCAAAAATGACATGTTTATTCCTACTCTCTGTGCCCTGTCTGTTAACCAATATCAATCCATGTTAATATGTTACCTCCAATCTCTTGACCCCTGAACATGAAGGTGAGGCTGATTAGAGGTTGTCATGAGCTTTATTCACTTATTGTAGGAAACTATTTAGAATTCAGTTATTTTCATGTTGTTGCAGCAATTCTTCATGCCATAGGCTTTAGCAATTGTAATAGTTGACATACTTCTCCAAAAAGAACTGAGGGCAGAATTCTCTGTTTTGTCTCTGATTTGCCATCCTGCCAACAAGTTAGACAGCTGAGGATTGGGACACCAATTTTATAGGATATCCCATTTTAGAACGAGCAAACTAGTTCACATTGGAACTCTCTCTCTCACCAACCCCGCCCACTGCCCCCCCTCCCAGCACTACCCAGACACCCCATGGCTCTACCCAGGCACTGTCTCCTGGTACTGCCCAGGCAACACTGGGGTAGTGCCTGGACAGTGCTGGGAGTACTGCCCAAGCAATGCTGGGGATGCTGGGGATAGTGCCAGGGCACAGTGCCAACGAATGCATGGGCAGTGCCAGGGGATGCCTGGGCAGTGCCAGGGGATGCCTGGACAGTGCCTGGGCATGGTCCTCTCCCCTCTGTGTGCAGCACTCACCTGTGCTCCCCTTGGAGTTCTGCTCGCCAGGTGCATGCCTTTAGAGGCCAGTGTGATTCACAATGTTCAGTTGTCACCCTGCCATGTATGAGGGTGAGGCAGGAGCTGGCATAGAGGCCTGTTACTGATGTGATAATTTATTATAATGATGCCCACAACGTTGAATGTTGAGTACACACATCGTCACTGACAGGGGGAGGGGACAATCGTGCCATGATTCTACGCTGAATTAAAACACTACTCTGCAGTTATTGTGATATTTACTGTTCCTGTTGTTGAACTTGCCCAATGCAATAGAAGAGGAAAATCCCAGCCTATGGCCAGTGGGAGGGGGAAGCTTCAGCTGTGCCTTTTCCGCTGACTAGAATGGCAGAATCCTGTGCCAGATCCTGCGCTTGGAAACTCATTCATTACACACTAGCGAGTTCAGCTCCAAGTCACCTGCCAGCCCGACAGCTGATTCACCTGCCATCAGCTGGTGGGTTCAAAGGTCCCAATCCATATTTAAATACCAGTCCCACACACTCTCTCCAGCCCATGTGTCTTCACCAGACCGTGCAGTGTGTCAGCAACCCCTACTCTCCACCCCGGGTATTCATTGGTCCCATTCACAAAGGGGAAAAAGAATTTGATGTTCTTGAAAAATCTTCAGGGTTCCACAGTAAATGCTGGGCCTGGATTTCCACGTGGGCTCCCAGTTGCTTTCGCCTGGTATACAGTCTGCACAGCTCCTGCTTGTCCAGGAGTGAGGAAAACATGGCCTGGGAGTTTCTTCCTTAAGGCATACTCATCTGGTACGGATCTGATCCCTGATGCTGAGAGTCTTATCACAGTGTAGGGAAGCTTGGGAAACCAGCTCCTCTTGTCCCATTAGCAGTGCTGTGAAGTTATTTACTTTCTTCTTGAAGTTCTTTCCCTCGCTTAGAGACCAGGCTCCCTGAGACAAATTAGCTGTTCACTACAAAACCTGACTTCCCCAGGAAGCCATGAAAGTGCCCCTTCCAGATTATCGACTTTCCTTACTTCCTCTTGATTTGTCCTCTTTCCCTCATCAATAACATGGCTTGTCTTTCTTCCCTCTCCAAATTGGCAACTTCTTCCTTTCTGTCCCCAAACTGTAACGTCTTGCCACCAGTATTATCTTCCAGCTGCTGGCCAACTGTCAATTTTACCGCTGATCAATTTGTCTAGCTGTTGCCCATAAAATGAACAAAAATGATAATAAGTAAAACAATTTTGGCATGACCTCAGAGTTCTTGGCTTTGCTGGATTTTTCATCTGTTTCTAACCTCCCTGATGCTTTTCTCATAAATATCATCACCATTGGGCCAGAATGGCATCAACATCAGGAGGGGATGGGGGTCGGGAAGAGTGGGATGTGGGGGAGTGGGGGAATTCAACATGGGGGATGGCATGGGGGCTCTGAGGTGAAGGGGTTGGGGAGTCTAACAAATGGAATGGGGGGGTCGGATATGAGGGGAATGTCAAGGCCTTGAAATGGATGCAGAAAACATTTAGCATAATGTGAAAAGGGATTCAGGACTTCAGTTCCATGGAAAGACAATGGATAGGTGGCACGGTGGCACAGTGGTTAGCACTGCTGCCTCACAGCGCCAGGGACCCAGGTTCAATTCTAACTTCGGGTCACTGTCTGTATGGAGTTTGCACATTCTCCCTGGGTTTCCTCCAGGTGCTCCGGTTTCCTTCCACAGTCCAAAGATGTGCAGGTTAGGTTGACTGGCCATGCTAAATTGACCCTAATGTCATGGGGATTAGCAGGGTAAATGAGGGTTATGGGAATAGGGCCTGGCTGAGATAGTGGTCGGTACAGACTTAATGGGCCAAATGGCCTCCTTCTGTACTGTAGGGATTCTGTGATTCCTCCGGGTGCACCGGTTTTTCCCCACACTCCAAAGATGTGCGGATTAGGTGGATTGGCCATGCTAAATTGCCCCTTAGTATCAGGGAGGTTAGCAGGGTAAATACGTGAGATTACGGGTATAGGGCCTGGGTGGGATTGTTGTCGGTGCAGGCTCAATGGGCCGAATGGCCTCCTTCTGCACTGTAGGGATTCCATGATTCTATACAATCTACTCTGAATTTAAATACACTTGTTTATTTCATAGTGGGTTTGATTTAAAATAGAGCTTTTCTGCTTTGAAATAGGTCTGTGCACATTTTAAATGTTCCCAAGCAAAATACAATGCACATGCTCCCCAGCGGAAATGGTGTTGGGTTGTGTTTCACATGTACATGGTTTGTGGAAGCAGCTTTCCATAGCAATCAACAGCTACTTCCACTCACATGTGATATTGGTCTGAGAGGTTCCTGAAACCTGGACTGTGCAGATTAGACCTGGTAGGAGCAGGTCTGAACTTGGTGGATAACCAGGGATCTCTTTTGGAGAGGTAAGGTCTTCCTCTGGGAGAGATCAAGTGTCCTTTGAAAGAGGTAAGATGCCCTTTTGGATTGCTAAATCATAGAAACCCTACAGCCATTCGGCCCATCGAGTCTGCACTGACCACAATCCCACCCAGGCCTTACCCCCACATATTTACCCGCCCCTAATCCCTCTAACCTACGCATCTCAGGACTCTAAGGGGCAATTTTTAACCTGGCCAATCAACCTAACCCACGCATCTTTGGACTGTGGGAGGAAACCGGAGCACCCGGAGGAAACCCATGCAGACACGAGGAGAATGTGCAAACTCCACACAGACAGTGACCCAAGCCGGGAATCGAACCCAGGTCCCCGGAGCTGTGAAGCAGCAGTGCTAACCACTGTGCTACCGTGCCGCCCACAAATGTAGGCATGAATATGCATAAAAAGTGCATAAACTCATTGGAACTGTGCAGCTCACTGGAACTGTCAAAACCAACTGTCAAAAGTATCAATATGAACTGTCAAGAGGAGTTGCCAAAGCCAATTGTCAAAAGTGTCTTGTTGAACTGTCAAAAGGAACTGTCAAAATGTCAGTGCATTTAAACCTCCTGCAGTGCTATCACCCAATCTATGTTTGCTCCCCAGGGAAGGAGAATACATTGTGAACAGTGAAAACAGTCTACTAAATTGAAAGTACATGTAAATCATTGTGGCCTTGGATGGTGAGAGAAGATGTGGTAAAGGACAGGTGTTGCATTTCCTGCCGTTGCACAGCAAGTGTGATGTGATGGTCAACTATAAGCCCACTAACTCCCGCTGTAAGCTTGTTTGTGCTCCCTCCTGCCCCACTTCCTGTAAGGCCACCATTCTCTCAGTTTCTCTGACTCCATTGCACATTTCATACCAGTGCTGCACATATTTCTTTCCTTTTCCTCAGTTGAGGATTCCTCTCCATTATGGTTGACAGTGCCTTTGACCACGTGCATTTCCATTTCATGCCCTCAAACCTTCCTCCTCCCTCTGAGAACCACGATATGCTTCCCTTTCACCCCCACTGGCCTCCACATTCTTTGGTACTGTGGTAAATAGCGAGGAGGAAAGCAGGTCAAATATCAATGGCACATAGGCCTGCTGCAGAATGAGGGAATAACTTTTGTCAGGATAATGAGCAGTCATCTTGATGACATGCTCACACACCAGCTGCACACTGAGGGACTGGAATCCCTTTTGATTCATGAAAAGTCCAAGTTCACCTGAGGTAAATGGAAGGTAATGTTCGTACCCTGCACCCCAAGGGGAAGTCTACAATCTATGAAAGACCTTATGCCCGCTCCACCAGTTTGGCCCTGGCAACAGCAGAAGATGTGAAGCTGTCTTTCAATGTTTAGAAAGCCCGAGCAGACCTTTATGCACCAGCGAATTACAAACTAGACAAGGTTTTGATATCTCCAGCAATGGTGTGGAAGGAGCCAAATGCATAAATACTAGCTTGACAGCCACAGGCAAAGCTGTCCTTGCCCTGCTTTGAGGTTGCAGTTGTGGTGGCAGCAGTTGAGAGATTTCAGTCACAACCTTTTCATCACAAGCTTTAACCATCGCTGATGTTGACGTATGAGAATTGCTGACTGAAGATATGGCCTCCCGCTGAGAGCTCTTCCAACCCTCCCTCAGCCCCTGCCCTTTTAGCACCTTGTTTTGCTCAGTGTGGGTTAGCTACATTCTCCCAGCCAAGTTCAATTCCAAGAGAAGGACCGACGAGTTCCCATATGTCGAGAAGGAACTTATTTCAGCACCAACTTTTAAATAAACAGAAAAGTGCTTCAGCATCAGTACCATGCAATTTACAAATCAGCTAATTGGCATTGCTGTAGCCAGGGCTCAGATCGTTACATCCACACTGTAAAAACATTTCAGACAGATTTTTAAATGAAACTGCACATTAATAAACCAAATAGAGCTGCAAAGATTGCCATTCCATTTCTTTACCATTTCAAAGAACAGGGACTTATCCTCCATATCCCTGCCAATATTTATCCCTCAATCCAAATAACAAAAAACCTATGTCCAGTCATTATCACATTACTAGCTGCCATGTAAATGGCTAGATTTCAAAAATCACATAATTGGCTGTGAAACACTTTGAAACATTTCATTGTTGTGAAAAATATTATATAAATGCAACTCATTTGTTTCTTTTTCTTAGTACTTTTCACTTTTACCCACAATGCAAAATGCCAACTTGCTAATTATAGCACAAATGCCATGATGACATACTATTTTATTTTACACTGGGCAGAACTTTCGATATTTTTTCCAAGTATTGGTTCTGGTGAGAAAACCAGAGTGACCTTCCCCATGTAGCCAGGGTATGTCTGCCTCCTCATAAGAACATAAGAACAAGGCGCAGGAGTAAGCCATCTGACCCCTCGAGCCTGCTCCGCCAGTCAATAAGATCATGGCGGATCTTTTCGTGGACTCAGTTCCACTTACCCGCCCGCTCACCATAACCCTTAATTCCTTTACTGTTCAAAAATTTATCTATCCTTGCCTTAAAAACATTCAATGAGGTAGCCTCAACTGCTTCATTGGGCAGGGAATTCCACAGATTCACAACCCTTTGTATGAAGAAGTTCCTCCTCAACTCAGTCCTAAATCTGCTTCCCCTTATTTTGAGGCTATGCCCCCTAGTTCTAGTTGGTGCCCCACAAGGTGGGTAGGTGTGAGATCACTATGGAGCTGTAATGGGTGTGTTCAGGGGTGCTGCAGGAGACAATTTCCCTGCTTCTATCTCATCTATTCCCTTCATAATCTTACGTGTTTCTATAAGATCTCCCCTCATTCTTTGAATTCCAATGAGAATAGCCCCAGTCTTCTCAGTCTCTCCTCATAAGCCAACCCTCTCAACTCCAGAATCAACCTCGTGAATCTCCTCTGCACCCCCTCCAGTGCCAGTACATCCTTTCTCAAGTAAGGAGACCAAAACTGTACACAGTATTCCAGGTACTCTGGCCTCACCAGCACCTTATACAGCTGCAACATAACCTCACTGTTTTTAAACTCCATTCCTCTTGCAACGAAGGACAAAATTCCATTTGCCTTCTTAATTACCTGCTGCACCTACAAACTAACTCCTTGAGATTCCTGCACAAGGACACCCAGGTCCCTCTGCACAACAGCATGCTGCAACTTTTTACCATTTAAATAATGTCTCCCTTAACACACCCATCACACCTCCACAGTGATCTCACACCCAGCCACCTTGTGGGGCAGCAACACTTGCCACGCTGAATCCTCCCCATTATCTCCCCAGCCACTCCTCTACCCCTTCCTTGCTGCCACTCAATCACCACTCATGCTACACAACAGTACCATCTGGCAGAACTCCTTCTACACTCTCCCCATCTGTCTTATTGCAGGACAAACTTGAGTACAACAGGCGTGAGCGTAGCCGGCCAGAGTGATACTGGAGCTCAAGACCCGAATCCCATTCAAGGAACGAGCCCTTGAGCGATGAGCAGGACCGCACATGTGCAGTGGATGAGGTGGGAACAAAAGAGCTATGTGAGAACCCTCAAAACATCCAGTCTGTTCAAGCATCATGTGAGTGACCTTTCACCTATCAATGTTCCCTGTGCTGCAGTAATGCCATCTCACTTCCCTTGCAGGTCAATCAGCAGACTAGCCCGGACCATTCTCGTGGCCCCAGACACCACAGGCCTGAGCAGCTCCGAAGGAGACATCTCAGAGGCAAGCACTGAAGAAGCATTACAGCTGTCACCCGCACCCTTCACCAGTTACTCACTCACACCTTAGTTGGAATAACTAGTAGGCAAGTTTCTGTGTCACTCACTGGTCAGCATCTCACTACTGATGATACACAGCAGGCAGAGGCAGGGACGTCCCAAGGATCCAGCACTCTGAGGATGCTGAAGCCCAGGATCTCTGCTGAGCCCTTTGTTGATGATGTGCCCCTGGGTCCGGTCACCCCAGAGCTGCTGGAGCTACAAAGGCAGAGTCGCAAGTATGTGGAAGGGATGACAGCAGCCCTCCTCGGAGTGCAAGGCCAACTGGAGGAGTCCCATTGCCTTCTATCCGAGGAGATGATGCTGTCACTGCGACACAACAAGGCCAAAACTGCAAGGGTGGCGTCCGCAGTGGAGACCTTGGTGCAGGATGTGCACTCCAACACAGTGGATGTCCACTTCATGGTTCAATCCCTCCCTGTGAGTGACATGTCTCTAGCCTCACACAGCGAAGAGGGCAACACTGCAATATCCATGCAGCCCGAAGGCAGGCCTGGGCCCTGAAGGTCCCGGTCCCCTAAGGGGACACCAGCCAAAGTCATCCTAGGCAACAGGGCGTGCAAGTCAGCAGACTCAACTTCAGCTGTGGATCCGAGGGATACATCTAGATGCAACAAGGGCGGTGCGGAAGATTAAGAAACAATAGGTACCTAGTGGGTACGGTTGAACCTAAGCGCCAGTCAGGAAATGTCACAAATGCAAAATCTAGCTTGCATCAAAATTCACTTTGATCACCCCTAAAGTATCTCCACACTCTTATGTCATGGCACCATGCTCCACAAACCCCTGTGTAAACTCGATTCTTCTCCACCTGCAGTGTGAGAATAGCAGCTTTACATCTCTCCCATCTTCTACACTGACAATGCAGTGAAGTCACATTACTGCAGCCCCCCTAGCCCCAATTCCCGATCCATGGAAGGTCCCCCTGACAACATTAATGCTCAGGCCTCCCATGTCTGCCAGCGTTCTCTAGTTGGGCTAAAAACATGTGAAAGTTTGCCCACCTCATCAATAGGTGGAGAAACATACACGATCCCCTAATCACAGAGAAGGTAGCAACAGTTGAGATGTGTCTTTCAACCTCTCTGGTCTCTCTTAGGTAGGAGTTAGACATATAGCTGAGGATGAGAGGAGCATTGTTCTGTCCTAACTGCAAGTCATCATCATTCTCCTGCAGCGTCTGGTCAATTGCTTTAGTGCACTGCCCATGATGTAGCCACCACCACAAAGGCATCACATTAGTGAGTGGATGTCAGATCCCATGGTGGGAAAGGTCTTGACACCCTAGTCCTGATTGACTCCAAACTCAAAAGCAATGAGGGTGTCCTGAGCGCTGCACCCCATGTGAGCCCTGGCCATCACCCGAGGTCCTTCCTCTTCCTCCTCTGTGTGTTGACCCTCGCCGCCCTCCTTGATGTCCACCTAATCTGAGAAAATCTGGCACTCCTCCTGGTCCAGGTGCTCACCCTGCGGCAGTGCCAGGAGCAGCAGCAGACCACTATGATGGGAGACCCCCCTCTGGGGCCTATGATGAAGGGCAGCCCCCGACTGGTCCAGGCACTGCAACTGCATTTTCAGCAGTCCAATCGTCTGCTCGAGTAGCAGATACGTTGACACATGAGCCTCGTTATAGCGAGTCCCAGCAGGTGTTTGTGGCCTCTGCATTGGTATCTTCAGCTACCTCCTGAGGGGGTAAATTTTATCTCTGAGGAACCATCCTCCAGCTGCTGTTTTCCCTCAAATATGGCTGGGATCTGTGAGCATCTCAGGATGTAGCTGCCATCGACCCTCCCTGGGAAATGAGCGCACGCCTGCATGATGTGCATCATCTGGTCACAAATTATTTGGAAATTGAGGGAGTTGCATCCTTTGCAGTTCATAAATGGCACCACATGCCTCCATTGAGACCGCAGAGCCATGTGAGTACAGTCGATTACACCTTGCAGCTGGGGCATGATAGCGGTCATTACGATAGCCAGGATTGTATTGGCTAATAAGTGCCGAGACTGTAACCAACCCCGAACCCACAATCCCTCATATGTCAGCAACAGAAAGAGAAGCTTTGGATGCTGTTGTTCAGTCTTGTTTTTCTTTCAGTGTTCCTGCAAAGAGGAAACCTTCAGGAAGACATTTTATGTTGTCTGTATGTCTGCATCAACGCACGTGGCAGGAGGAAAGCCCCGTCCACAGCACGAATCGGACCAGAGCCAGCAAAAAGCGTATGGGTGCGCTGCAAAGAGGATTCCAGGTTCGGATCTAATTGATGCCCAGATTCGGCACTTAGACTCCAAATGGTAAAATCGGGCCCACTGTCTCTTGCTCAACTGCAGAAAAGACATGCATCTTCTGTGCACCCTTGGCATTGAGGTGTCTTCATGCACTGTTTCTGTAAACCTTATCCTCTGGGTCTGGAGGGGGCCCTCCTGCTCATTGTTGATTAGGGGGCAGCTTCTCCCTTTTCCAATGAATAAAGAAATGCAAATATTTGAGTTCTTTCACTTTATTAAAATAATTCCAGTGCCTTCAGTAGGCTATCCATAAACCCAATCCATATGGTGGAAAAGGAATGGAGAGATCCCTGAGTTACTGGAAAATGAGTTAACCACAGAAAAGATAGGTTTGTTTCTAGGGCTGTACCAGTGTCTATTATTAATGCTGTTTGGGATTTACATGTGAAAAGATTGACCTGATGGGTGATTTCAGTGCCTTCTCGTTGTAGTTTTGAATTTCAAAATTTAGAGTCTTTTGCTTTGAGGTTAAAATTTGCTTTGATTTTTAAGATTTGCTTTAGTGATCAATCAGACATATTGAGAATTGGATCTGCCATAAGATCAAGATCTCTTTTAACTTCTACCTAAGCTACTAAAAATGCCATTGATGGAATTTTCATCTATTTCTTGATATTCTTGGCCTAAAATTCAACCCACATGTTTTCATTATTGCTAAACCTACCTCCAAGGGACAGGAGTTTTTCTCTCATGCCAATATTACTTTGCTCCTCAATAAACTATAAAGTCGAAATTCAACTCAACACTTTTGTCTTGGAGTCAGTAAGCTGCAGATTGAAGCCCCATTCTGAAACTGGAGAATTGAGCGGATACTCCAGATGGATGCTGAAGGTTCTGACCTTTGGAAGAGATTTTAAAACAAGGCTCCATTTACCCATTCAGGTGGACAATAACATTCCCATAGGAAAGGTTACTAAAAAAGAAAAGCGTAGCTAAAGTGAGCCTTGGTCACCTAGGGGATGAGATTGGGGGAAATGAGGAAACAAGCATCCTATACCTGTCTTCACAAAAGCATTCCGAGAATAGTAGAAAATCAAGAGGCAAAAGGGAGGACCAACTTACAACGATCATGATGACTAGAGAACAAGTAATAGGACTTAAGGCTGACTAGTCCCTTAGGCTCCACCATAGTGTATTTAAAGTAGTGGCTGCACAGACAACTGATACATTGGTTGTGAGCTTCCAAAATCCCCCAGATTCTGAAAATGTCCCTATGGATTGGAAAACTTCAAATAGAAGACCTCTGTTCAGGAAAGGAGAGTCACAGAAATCAGGAAACTAGAAGTCAGTCAGTCAAATTGCTGTCATTGAGAAAATGCTAGAATTCATTATTAAGGACGCAGTAGCAGAACATTCAGAAAATTATAACACAATCAGGCAGAGTCAACATGGTTTTGTGAAAGGGAAATCATATTTGACAAACTTATTAGAATTATTTGAGGGTGTTTGTTAAAGCAGGATAGATAAAAAGGAACAACTAGATTTTTGTCATTGGATTTCTCGAAGGAATTTTATAAGATGCCACATAAACATAAGAACATAAGAACCAGGAGCAGGAGTAGGTCATCTGGCCCCTCGAGCCTGCTCCGCCATTCAATAAAATCATGGCTGATCTTTTTGTGGACTTGGCTCCACTTACCCACCTGCTCACCATAGCCCTTAATTCCCTTACTGTTCAAAAATGTATCTATCCTTGCCTTAAAAACATTCAATGAGGTAGCCTCAACTGCTTCACTGGGCAGGGAATTCCACAGATTCACAACTCTGTGTGTGAAGAAGTTCCTCCTCAACTCAGTCCTAAATCTGCTTCCCCTTATTTTGAGGCCATGCCCCCTAGTTCTAGTTTCACCTGCCAGTGGAAACAACTTCCCTGTTTCTATCTCATTTATTCCCTTCATAATCTTATATGTTTCTATAAGATCTCCCCTCATTCTTCCGAATTCCAATGAGTATAGCCCCAGTCTACTCAGTCTCTCCTCATAAGCCAACCCTCTCAACTCCGGAATCAACCTCGTGAATCTCCTCTGCACTCCCTCCAGTGCCAGTACATCCTTTCTCAAGTAAGGAGACCAAAACTGTACACAATATTCTCGGTACTCTGGCCTCACCAGCATCTTATACAGCTGCAACATAACCTCGCTGTTTTTAAACTCCATCCCTCTATCAATGAAGGACAAAATTCCATTTGTCCTCTTAATTACCTGCTGCACCTGCAAACCAACTTGTGATTCATGCACAAGGACACCCAGATCCCTCTGCAGAGCAATATGCTGCAATTTTTTATCATTTAAATAATAGTCCATTTTGCTGTTATTCCTACCGAAATGGATGACCTCACATTTACCAACATTGTACTCCATCTGCCAGACTCTTACCCACTCACTTAGACGATTTATATGCATTTGCAGACTTTCAGCGTCCATGCACACTTTGCTCTGCCACTCATCTTAATGTCATTTGCGAATTTTGACACACTGCACTTGGTCGCCAACTCCAAATCATCTATCTAAATCGTAAACAATTGCGGTCCCAACACTAATCCCTGAGGCACACCACTAGTCACTGATCGCCAACCAAAAAAACACCCATTTATCCCCACTCTTTGCTTTCTATTCGTTAACCAATCCTCTATCCATGCTAATACATTACCCGTAACACGACGCACCTTTATCTTATGCAGCAGCCTTTGGTGCGGCACCTTGTCAAATGCCTTCTGGAAATGCAGATACACCACATTCACAGGTTCCCCATTGTCCACTGCGCATGTAATATTCTCAAAGACTTCAAAGAATTAGTCAAACGTGACCTGCCCTTCATGAACCCATGCTGCGTCTTTCCAATGGGACAATTTATATCCAGATGGCTTGCTATTTCTTCCTTGATGTTAGATTCAAGCATTTTCCCTACTACAGAAGTTAAGACCATAAGACATAGGAACAGAATTAGGCTGCTTGGCTCATCGAGTCTGCTCTGCCATTCAATCATGGCTGATATTTTTCTCATCCCCATTCTCCTGCCTTTCCTCCATAATGCCTGATCCCCTTATTAATCAAGGACCTAGCTATCTCTGTCTTAAAGACACTCAATGACCTGGCCTCCACAGCCTTCTGCGGCAAAGAGTTCCACAGATTCACCACTCTCTGGCTGAAGAAATTCCTCCTCATCTCTGCTCTAAAGGATCGTTCCTTTAGCCTGAGGTTGTCCCCTCTGGTTCTAGTTTTTCTTACTAGTGAAAACATCCTCTCCACGTCCACTCTATCCAGGCCTCGCAGTATTCTGTAAGTTTCAATAAGATCCCCCCTCATCCTTCTAAACTCCAGCGAGTACAGACCCAGAGTCCTCAAACATTCCTCATACGACAAGCTCTTCATTTTAGAGATCATTTTTGTGAACCTCCTCTGGACCCTTTCCAAGGCCAGCACATCCTTCCTTAGATACGGGTCCCAAAGCTGCTCACAATACTCCAAATGGGGTCTGGCCAGAGCCTTATGCAGCCTCATAAGTACATCCCTGCTCTTGTATTCTAAGCTAACCAGCCTATATCTTCCCTCCTTTTGTCTACCTCCTTTCTTAAACAATGGTAGAACAAAGAACAAAGAACAGTACAGCACAGGAAACAGGCCCTTCGGCCCTCCAAGCCTGTGCCGCTCCTTGGTCCAACTAGACCAATCGTTTGTATCCCTCCATTCCCAGGCTGCTCATGTGACTATCCAGGTAAGTCTTAAACGATATCAGCGTGTCTGCCTCCACCACCCTACTTGGCAGCGCATTCCAGGCCCCCACCACCCTCTGTGTAAAAAACATCCCTCTAACATCTGAGTTATACTTCGCTCCTCTCACCTTGAGCCTGTGACCCCTCATGCTCGTCACCTCCGACCTGGGAAAAAGCTTCCCACTGTTCACCCTATCTATCCCCTTCATAATCTTGTACACCTCTATTAGATCTCCCCTCATTCTCCGTCTTTCCAGGGAGAACAACCCCAGTTTACCCAATCTCTCCTCATAGCTAAGACCCTCCATACCAGGCAACATCCTGGTAAACCTTCTCTGCACTCTCTCCAAAGCCTCCACGTCCTTCTGGTAGTGTGGCGACCAGAACTGGACGCAGCAACTCCAAATGTGGCCTAACCAGCGTTCTATACAGCTGCATCATCAGACTCCAGCTTTTATACTCTATACCCCGTCCTATAAAGGCAAGCATACCATATGCCTTCTTCACCACCTTCTCCACCTGTGTTGCCACCTTCAAGGATTTGTGGACTTGCACACCTAGGTCCCTCTGTGTTTCTATACTCTTGATGGCTCTGCCATTTATTGTATAACTCTTCCCTACATTATTTCTTCCAAAATGCATCACTTCGCATTTATCCCGGTTAAATTCCATCTGCCACCTCTCCGCCCAATTTTCCAGCCTATCTATATCCTGCTGTATTGCCCGACAATGCTCATCGCTATCCGCAAGTCCAGCCATCTTCGTGTCATCCGCAAACTTGTTGATAACACCAGTTACACCTTCTTCCAAATCATTTATATATATCACAAATAGCAGAGGTCCCAGTACAGAGCCCTGCGGAACACCATTGGTCACAGACCGCCAGCCGGAAAAAGACCCTTCGACCGCTACCATCTGTCTCCTATGGCCAAGCCAGTTCTCCACCCATCTAGCCACTTCTCCTTGTATCCCATGAGCCTTAACCTTCTTAACCAACCTGCCATGTGGGACTTTGTCAAATGCCTTACTGAAATCCATGTAGACGACATCCACGGCCCTTCCTTCGTCAACCGTTTTTGTCACTTCCTCAAAAAGCTCCACCAAATTTGTAAGGCATGACCTCCCTCTTACAAAACCATGCTGTCTGTCACTAACGAGATTGTTCCGTTCTAAACGCACATACACCCTGTCTCTAAGAATCCTCTCCAACAACTTCCCTGCCACGGACGTCAAGCTCACTGGCCTATAATTACCCGGGTTATCCCTGCTACCCTTCTGGGACCACATTCACTATCCTCCAATCCTCAGGGACCTCACCTGTGTCCAAAGAAGCGACAAAGATTTCCGTCAGAGGCCCAGCAATTTCATCTCTCGTCTCCCTGAGCAGTCTAGGATAGATGCCATCAGGCCCTGGGGCTTTGTCAGTTTTAATGTTCCCTAAAAAACCTAACACTTCCTCCCTTGTAATGGAGATTTTCTCTAACGGGTCAACACCTCCCTCCGAGACACACCCGGTTAACACGTCTAGGTTAATAGCTTCTAGGTCCTCACCTGCCATTGCCTTCTTTTCATCAATTTTTGGCATGTTATTTGTGTATAAAAGGCCACTAAGAGCTTATGGTCTTTGGGGCGATATATTAGCATGGACAGAGGACTGGCTAACTAACAGGAAACACAGAGTTGGGATAAATGGATCATATTCAGGATGGCAAACTGTAACTACTGGAGTGCCACATGGATCAGTGCATGGCGCATAAACCATTTACATCTCATGGCCCAGTTATTTGCTCCCAAGTTGGATGTGCAGAATCCAGAGAATTCCTGGATCTGCGAAGTGACCTTTCAAAATGTCTGTCTGCACATTCAGTTTTTGGTCAGGGTGGGAGAGGGGAGTACGCCAGATTCAAAGTTGAGCTGGGCGACCTTGGAAGTAGTGAGGAGTTGGATGTGGGCAACTTGGACATGTTTAAAATGCATCCCTATTGAAAGATCTGTTTGAGAAATGGATCCTCAATACTATACTTCCTGTGCCTTGGAGGTAACATCTTTGAGTTGCCAATTGGTAGCGAATCCAGGCATGATTGCAGAAATGATGCACACATGAAGGAAGACTTTGTTGTAGTCACAAACCACCAGTACATAGATTGACGTGAAGGAGTTCCTGTTCATGCAGGTGTCCCGCAGACTTTATTGCAACATGGGTGTAAACAATAACACCTTGCACTGTGCTAATTAGGCAAAGGCCATGGCTCTCTGTGTCTGAGAGGAAGCCTATGAGGAAATAAATATGCTCCCAGACAGGACATTAGTCACTGCCTCAATAAAGCAGTATGCTGGTGTGACTGAGACATACCAGCCAGGTTTCGTGATGAGCCCTGGAAAGAGACTGAGGTATAGATGCTTAGTGCAATGGATACCTTCACAACCTCTGGCAAGCAAGTCGATGTGGCTCCAGTTGTTGCAAGGCCATGCCACAGAGGTCTGTCAACCTGAGTTTCATCATATTGATGTCCTAGGTCTGTACACACTCACAGGTTTGGTCCTTCCTCTGTGCTTCGGCTGCTCATATTGTTTTGAGAGCCTCCATTTTAGAGGATGCCATGCCCATCTTCTATGCTCCCTCAGACAAAGTGCAATGCACCCTTCTCCCAGGCAATGTTTTTCAATGTAATCAGCCTCACGCTGGAAATCAGCATCAGACTGATGCCAGGAGAGGTTTCCACCAGCGGGAATTAAAACTGGGTCCCTATCAAGGGGAACCAGGTGTGATCAAACCACTGGTGGAGACAGGGGCCATTAAGGGACTTCCTGTAGGTTGGGGGGGGGGGAGGGGTGGGTGGGGGGTGCCCCTTGGACAGTGCCAGCCTGGCACCGAGGGGTGGGGCCGATCAGCAGTGAGGAGGGGGCCTGCTGCGCACTCTGCAATGGGATCAGTCAGAGAGGGAGGGAGATGGGCAATAGGGGCTGAACATGGGGGCTGGCAACTGGGGCTGGCCCGGGGAGTGGGGGAGGAGGCTCAAGTAGACTGGTGATTAGGTTGGCGGGGGGTGTAGGCCGGCGATCGGGGGGGGGGTGGATGGGTTGGGGAGGCCGGCGATCAGATGGGAGGGGGGTTTGGAAGCCAGCAATCAGCAGGGGGGCCTGGAAAAGAAATCAGGAGGCCGGCGATTGGGAGGCCAACGATGGGGGCAGCCACTGTGCATGCCCCAATCTTCCCTCTGACAGATCAGCGCATGCACAATGGCCTGCTCCAGCACAGAGTGCTGGAGATTCGTGAAACTAAGTATGCCTGTTGGGCACTTAGCTTTTTTCCATCCCCATGATTCTGAGAGGGCTTGACAGAGTAAATTCTGAGAGGACATCTACCCTTTTGGGGGTATTTAGAACTAGGACACACAGTTCAAAAATAAGGGGTCTCCCATTTAAGAGGGAGTTGAAGAGGATTTTTTTTTCAGAAAGTCATTACTCTTTGGAGTTCTCTATCCCAAAGAGCAGTGGAAGCTGGGTCATTGAATATATTCAAGGCTGAGTTAGGTATATTTTTGATCTAAAAGAGTTACGGGGTGTCAGGCAGGCAAGAGTGTGGAGTTAAGGCCACAATCAGATCAGGCATGGTCTTATTGAATGGTGGAGCAGGCTCAAGGGGCCAAATGGCCTATTCTTGTTCCTATTCCTTCTGGGACTACCAATACCAAGAGTGCACAGTAACTGAATACAAAATCTACCTTTAGAGCCCTGACTCAGCTCTTACTCTTCCTTACATAAGACCATAAGACCATAAGACATAGGAGCGGAAGTAAGGCCATTCGGCCCATCGAGTCCACTCCACCATTCAATCATGGTTGATTTCAACTCCATTTACCCGCTCTCTCCCCATAGCCCTTAATTCCTCGAGAAATCAAGAATTTATCAATTTCTGTCTTGAAGACGCTCAACGTCTCGGCCTCCACAGCCCTCTGTGGCAATGAATTCCACAGACCCACCACTCTCTGGCTGAAGAAATTTCTCCTCATCTCTGTTCTAAAGTGACTCCCTTTTATTCTAAGGCTGTGCCCCCGCGTCCTAGTCTCCCCTGTTAATGGAAACAACTTCCCTACGTCCATCCTATCTAAGCCGTTCATTATCTTGTAAGTTTCTATCAGATCTCCCCTCAACCTCCTAAACTCCAATGAATATAATCCCACGATCCTCAGACGTTCATCGTATGTCAGGCCTACCATTCCTGGGATCATCCGTGTGAATCTCCGCTGGACCCGCTCCAGTGCCAGTATGTCCTTCCTGAGGTGTGGGGCCCAAAATTGCTCACAGTACTCCAAATGGGGCCTAACCAGTGCTTTATAAAGCCTCAGAAGTACATCCCTGCTTTTGTATTCCAAGCCTCTTGAGATAAATGACAACATTACATTTGCTTTCTTAATTACGGACTCAACCTGCAAGTTTACCTTTAGAGAATCCTGGACTAGGACTCCCAAGTCCCTTTGCACTTTAGCATTATGAATTTTGTCACCGTTTAGAAAATAGTCCATGCCTCTATTCTTTTTTCCAAAGTGTACGACCTCGCACTTGCCCACGTTGAATTTCATCAGCCACTTCTTGGACCACTCTCCTAAACTGTCTAAATCTTTCTGCAGCCTCCCCACCTCCTCAATACTACCTGCCCCTCCACCTATCTTTGTATCATCGGCAAACTTGGCCAGAATGCTCCCAGTCCCGTCATCTAGATCGTTAATATATAAAGAGAACAGCTGTGGCCCCAACACTGAACCCTGCGGGACACCACTTGTCACCGGTTGCCATTCTGAGAAAGAACCTTTTATCCCAACTCTCTGCCTTCTGTCTGACAGCCAATCGTCAATCCATGTTAGTACCTTGCCTCGAATACCATGGGCCCTTATTTTACTCAGCAGTCTCCCGTGAGGCACCTTGTCAAAGGCCTTTTGGAAGTCAAGATAGATAACATCCATTGGCTCTCCTTGGTCTAACCTATTTGTTATCTCTTCAAAGAACTCTAACAGGTTTGTCAGGCACGACCTCCCCTTACTAAATCCATGCTGACTTGTCTTAATCCGACCCTGCACTTCCAAGAATTTAGAAATCTCATCCTTAACGATGGATTCTAGAATTTTGCCAACAACTGAGGTTAGGCTAATTGGCCTATAATTTTCCATCTTTTTTCTTGTTCCCTTCTTGAACAGTGGGGTTACAACAGCGATTTTCCAATCCTCTGGGACTTTCCCTGACTCCAGTGACTTTTGAAAGATCATAACTAACGCCTCCACTATTTCTTCAGCTATCTCCTTTAGAACTCTAGGATGTAGCCCATCTGGGCCCGGAGATTTATCAATTTTCAGACTTTTTAGTTTCTCTAGCACTTTCTCCTTTGTGATGGCAACCATATTCAACTCTGCCCCCTGACTTTCCTGAATTGTTGGGATATTACTCATGTCTTCTACTGTGAAGACTGACGCAAAGTACTTATTAAGTTCCTCAGCTATTTCCTTGTCTCCCATCACTAGATTACCAGCGTCATTTTGGAGCGGCCCAATGTCTACTTTTGCCTCCCGTTTGTTTTTAATGTATTTAAAGAAACTTTTACATCAGTTGCCTTGGCTAGCTTCCACAAAGCCATCCTTAAAGCCCAAGAACTGATATAGTTGGAACTAATCCAAGTTTGCAATTGTTTGGCAAATCCATACCAAATTTATGGCAGGAGTTTGCTGCAATAGTCAAGTGGTTTCATGACTGTTTTTAAAAGCATTTGCAAATCATTCAAAAGCAAACATAGCGAGATAATATTCACTAAATATTGACAAACTCGTGAATTTGAAGGTAAATAAACATGTTGTGCCAAATTTGTTTAAAGTTATTCTCATACTAACTCTACACTTAAAACGGAGCTGTTCAATGTATTAAACATTTTATTGTCACAAAAGATTACTGCAAAGATTAAATTACTGCAAAGATTTAAAAGGATTAAAAATCTGTGGGCCTTACTTATTCAGAGTGAAAGAGATGTTTGTTGTTGAGTGTGTTTAGCTATTAATGTAATTTATGATATAGATTTGGGCTTTATATTCTCATCACTGTCTATAACCGCACACAGGTTGCAGTTTCAGTGACATGTAACAAATGTTGTCTTTATTAAACTCTCACCCCATGGCACTGTAAGATGTTTGCTTTCCCGACCAGTGACAAGTGATTCAAAAATAAGCCATAAGACCATAAGACATAGGAGCTGAATTAGGCCGCGTGGCCCATCGAGTCTGCTCTGCCGTTCAATCACGGCTGATATTTTTCTCATCCCCATTCTCCTGCATTTTCCCCATAACCCCTGATTCCCTTTTTAACCAAGAACCTATCTATCTCTGTCTTAAGACACTCAATGACCTGGCCTCCAGAGCCTTCTACGGCAAAGAGTTCCACAGATTCAACATTCTCTGGCTGAAAAAATTCCTCTTCATCTCTGTTCTAAAGGATTGTCCCTTTAGACGATCCTTTAGGAAGTTGTGTCCTCTGGTTCTAGTTTTTCCTACTAGTGGAAACATTCTCTCCATGTCCACTCATCCAGGCCTCGCAGTATCCTGTAAGTTTCAATAAGATCCCCCCTCATCCTTCTAAACTCCAATGAGTACAGACCCAGAGTCCTCAACTGTTCCTCATACGACAAGCTCTTCATTCTAGGGATCATTCCAGGGAACCTCCTCTGGACCCTTTTCAAGACCAGCACATCCTTCCTTAGATATGGGGCCCAAAACTGCTCACAATATTCCAAATGGGGTCTGACCAGAGCCTTATACAGCCTCAGAAGTACATCCCTGCTCTTGGATTCTAGCCCACTCGACATGAATGCTGACATTGCGTTTGCCTTCCTAACTGCCAACTGGACCTTAAGAGAATCTTGAACAATGTCTCCCAAGTCCCTTTGTGTTTCTAATTTCCAAAGCATTTCCCCATTTAGAAACTAGTCTATGCCTCCATTCCTCCTTCCAAAGTGCATAACCTCACACTTTTCCACATTGTATTCCATCTACCACTTCTTTGCCCACTCTCCAAACCTGTCCAAGTACTTCTGCAGCCCCCTGCTTCCTCAATACTACTGTCCCTCTATATATCTTTGTATCATCTGCAAACTTAGCAACAGGGCCTTCTATTCCTTCCACCAAATCGTTAACGTATATTGTGAAAAGTTGTGGTCCCAGCACTGACCCCTGAGGCACACCACTCGTCACTGGCTGCCATCCTGAAAAAAACCCCTTTATCCCCACTCTCTGCCTTTTGCCAGTCAGGTTGCATTGTTGTAAAATGCATTGTTGTAAAATTTCTTAGCGCGGTTTGATATTTATTCATCAATAGCATATTTTTGCACAAAATTATTAAATAAACCAAATCAATTAATTTTTACAAAGATGTGATAAGAATGAAAAATATCATCTTATGTCAAATTAATTAGATGATTCCCATTTTCAGTCAAATATAGTCAGGAGAGGAATAAAATTAATTGAAATTTGAACTGGTACTGGAGAGAGTATCCAATGTAAAAGAACATAGAAATCATAGAAACCCTATAGTACAGAAAGAGACCATTCGGCCCATCGAGTCTGCACCGACCACAATCCCACCCAGGCCCTACCCCCATATCCCTACATATTTTACCCACTAATCCCTCTAACCTATACATCTCAGGACACTAAGGGGCAACTTAACCATGGCCAATCAACCTAACCCGCACATCTTTGGAATGTGGGAGGAAACCGGAGCATCCGGAGGAAACCCACGCAGACATGGGGAGAATGTGCAAACTCCACACAGACAGTGACCCAAGCCAGGAATCGAACCCAGGTCCCTGGAGCTGTGAAGCAGCAGTGCTAACCACTGTGCTACCGTGCCGCCCCACGAACACTTCCAATCCTTCAGAAACTTTAGAAAGTGATCTGATTTATTATTGTCACATGTACGGTATACAGTGAAAAGTATTGTTTCTTATGCGCTATACAGACAAAGCATACTGTACACAGAGAAGGAAAGGAGAGAGTGCAGAATGTAGTGTTACAGTCATAGCTAGGGTGTAGAGAAAGATCAACTTAATGAGAGGTAGGTCCATTCAAAAGTCTGATGGCAGTATAGGGAAGAAGCTGTTCTTGAGTCGTTGGTATGTGTCCTCAGACTTTTGTATCTTTTTCGTTTTGTTGACATTGAAGGAGAGATTATTGTGGTCACACCAGTTTATCAGATTCTCTATCTCCTTCCTGTACTCCGTTCCGTCATTGTTTGAAATCCGACCCACTACAGTGGTGTCATCAGCAAACTTGAAAATCGAGTTGGAGGGGAATTTGGCCACACAGTCATAGGTGTATAAGGAGTATAGTAAGGGGCTGAGGACACAGTCTTGTGGGGCACCGGTGTTGAGGATGATCGTGGAGGGGGTGCTGTTGCCTATCCTTACTGACTGTGGGTTTGTGGGTTAGGAAGTCGAGGATCCAGTCGCAGAGGGAGGAGCTGAGCCCCCGGCCATGGAGTTTGGAGATGAGTTTAGTCGGAATAATGGTGTTCAAGGCTGAGCTGTAGTCAATAAATAGGAGTCTGACATAGGTGTCTTTGTTATCTGGGTGTTCCAAGGTTCAGTGTAGGGCCAGAGAGATGGCATCTGCTGTGGACCTGTTGCAGTTGTAGGTGTAGTGGATCCAGGCAATCTGGGAGGCCGGAATTGATTCGTGCTGTGACTAACCTTTCAAAGCACTTCATAATGATGGATGCCAGAGCCACCGGATGATAGTCATTGAGGCACGCTGCCTGGCCTTTCTAAGGTACCAGGATGATAGTCCTCTTCTTGAAGCAGATAGGGATTGTTGTAAAGAGAGGCTGACGATGTCTGCGAATACCCCTGCCAGCTGGCTGAGTGCTCGTCCGTGTACCCCATCTAGGCCAGTCCCTTTCCGTGGGTTGACGTTCGAGAAGGCTGTTCTGATGTCTGCAATGGTGACCTCAGATGCAGGTTTGTCTGAGGCTTCCAGGGTGGAGGGCGTGCTCTTGCTAACCTGTTGCTTAAAACGGGCATAGAATGCATTGAGCTCATCAGGGAGGGGTGCATTAGAGCCGGCGATTTTACATGCCTTCATCTTGTAGCCTGTTAGGTCTTGCAGACCTTGCCATAGTCGCGGGAGTCCGTGTGGCGAGCCTGGGACTCTAGCTTGGTCTGGTACTATCGTTTGGCATCTTTGATGGATCTCCGTAGATCATATCTGGCTTTCTTGTATAGGTCAGGGTCACCTGACTTGAACGCCTCAGATCTGAATTTCAGCAAGCAGTGGATATCCCTGTTCATCCATGGTTTCCAGTTGGGAAACAAACGGATTTGCTACTTTGGCACACAGTCTTCTACACATTTGCCAATGAAGCCAGTTACTATAGTGGCTTACTCGTTCAGGCTGGTTGCAGAGTTTTTAAATACCGACCAGTCTACTGACTCTAAGCAGTCCCGTAGGAGATCATCTGATTCCTCAGACCAACATTGCATGACTTTCCCGTTTCAGTATTTGCTTATAAGCCGGGAGCAGGAGCACAGCCTTGGGGTCCAACTTACCAAAGTGTGGGCGAGCGATAGAGCAGTAGGCATGTCTGATATTTGTGTAGCTGTGGTCTAGGATGTTTGGGCCTCTGGTGGAACAGGAGACATGTTGGTGGTACATTGGGAGGACTTTCTTGAGCTTGGCCTGATTGAAGACCCCAATCACGATGAACAAGTCCTCAGGATGTTGCGTCTCAAGGCTACTTGTGGTGGTGTATATTTTGCCCAGTGAGGTCTTCACATCCGTGTGGGATGGAATGTAAACTGCTGTCAGGATAACAGAGGTGAATTCCCGTGGAAGGTAGTAGGGGCGCCATTTTAGCGTCAGACTGGAAATGCTAATATATAACTGTAGTTCAAGGTTGTTAGTTACTAATATACATGCGTTTACTTTATGTCGGAGTTAACAGGCTCTTTTGTCCGTGTGGTTCAGTATCAGGTTGAAAATTGTAGAAAATGTTGTTGAACCATGGAAGAAAATCTTGAGCAGCTGATAGCTTTACTAACACTTTAAAGAATGTGTTATTATGTTAATAATGGACCACTTCAGTTTTATTTTATATAATGTGCAACTTTTGTGATGCCATTTTAATTTTCACAGAGTGCCTGGATGTCTTTCAGGTATCACTTGTTCATTGAGACTATCAAATGTGTCAGGCAATATGTCTACCATCTCCCCTTAACAGTAAATGGCATTACCATTGCTGAATCCCCCAGTATCAATATCCTGGGGGGGGGGTTACCATTGACCTGAAATTGAACTGGACCAGCCATATAAATACTATGGCTACAACAGCAAGTCAGAGGCTGGGAATTATGAAGCGAGTAACTCACCTCCTGACTCCCCCACATGTCCACCATCTACAAGGCACAAGTCAGGAGTGTGATGGAATACTCTCCACTTGCCTGGATGAGTGCTGCTCCAACAGCTCTGTACTTCATCCAGGATAAAGCAGCTCATCCACCAATTTAAACATTCACTCTCTCCACCACCAATGCACAGTACCTTCCACAAGATGCCATGCAGCAATTCACCAAGTCTCCTGTTTTGGTTTTGGAAATATAATTTTATGAAGTATACTGGTTTGCCATAGTCATGCAATGCTGCCATTGACATTTCTATTGAGTTCAATTAAGACTCTTACTGAGTACACACCAAACAAGTATGACTGTCTTTGAAACATGATACGTAGAAGTCGAGAAAAAATACATTTTTGGACACTGGAAAAGGTGCAAAGAAGACACTGAGAACCTAGGATCATCAAAAGTTTCAATTCTGCAGAAAAGCTACTGAATTTTGGTAGATTGAATCGGGGCAGGATCTACTCAGTTAATAGAACATAGAACATAGAACATTACAGCGCAGAACAGGCCCTTCGGCCCACGATGTTGCACCGACCAGTTAAAAAAAAAACTGTGACCCTCCAACCTAAACCAATTTCTTTTCGTCCATGAACCTATCTACGGATCTCTTAAACGCCCCCAAACTAGGCGCATTTACTACTGATGCTGGCAGGGCATTCCAATCCCTCACCACCCTCTGGGTAAAGAACCTACCCCTGACATCGGTTCTATAACTACCCCCCCTCAATTTAAAGCCATGCCCCCTCGTGCTGGATTTCTCCATCAGAGGAAAAAGGCTATCACTATCCACCCTATCTAAACCTCTAATCATCTTATATGTTTCAATAAGATCCCCTCTTAGCCGCCGCCTTTCCAGCGAAAACAATCCCAAATCCCTCAGCCTCTCCTCATAGGATCTCCCCTCCATACCAGGCAACATCCTGGTAAACCTCCTCTGCACCCTCTCCAAAGCCTCCACATCCTTCCTGTAATGTGGGGACCAGAACTGCACACAGTACTCCAAGTGCGGCCGCACCAGAGTTGTGTACAGTTGCAACATAACGCTACGACTCCTAAATTCAATCCCCCTACCAATAAACGCCAAGACACCATATGCCTTCTTAACAACCTTATCTACTTGATTCCCAACTTTCAGGGATCTATGCACACATACACCTAGATCCCTCTGCTCCTCCACACTATTCAAAGTCCTCCCGTTAGCCCTATACTCAACACATCTGTTATTCCTACCAAAGTGAATTACCTCACACTTCTCCGCATTAAACTCCATCCGCCACCTCTCGGCCCAACTTTGCAACCTGTCTAAGTCTTCCTGCAAACTACGACACCCTTCCTCACTGTCTACCACACCACCGACTTTGGTGTCATCAGCAAATTTGCTAATCCACCCAACTATACCCTCATCCAGATCATTAATAAATATTACAAACAGCAGTGGCCCCAAAACAGATCCCTGAGGTACACCACTTGTAACCGCACTCCATGATGAATATTTACTATCAACCACCACCCTCTGTTTCCTATCCGCTAGCCAATTCCTGATCCAATTTCCTAGATCACCCCCAATCCCATACATCTGCATTTTCTGCAGAAGCCTACCATGGTGAACCTTATCAAACGCCTTACTAAAATCCATATATACCACGTCCACTGCCTTGCCCCCATCCACCTCCTTGGTCACTTTCTCAAAAAACTCAATAAGGTTAGTAAGGCACGACCTACCTGCCACAAAACCATGCTGACTATCACCTATCAATTCATTACTCTCCAAATAACTATAAATCCTATCCCTTATAATTTTTTCCAACATCTTGCCGACAACAGAAGTGAGACTCACCGGTCTATAATTCCCGGGGAAGTCTCTGTTCCCCTTCTTAAACAATGGGACAACATTCGCTAACCTCCAATCTTCTGGTACTATACCAGAGGCCAACGACGACCTGAAGATCAGAGCCAGAGGCTCTGCAATCACTTCTCTTGCCTCCCAGAGAATCCTTGGATAAATCCCATCCGGACCAGGGGATTTATCTATTTTCAGACCCTCCAGAATATCCTGCACATCCTCCTTATCAACTGTAATACTGTCTATTCTACTCCCTTGCAACCCAGTGTCCTCCTCAGCTATATTCATGTCCCCTTGCGTGAACACCGAAGAGAAATATTGGTTCAATGCTTCACCAATCTCCTCCGGTTCCCACATAACTTCCCTCTGCCATCTATAACTGGCCCTAAACTTGCCCTAACCAACCTTCTGTTCTTGACATACCTATAGAACGCCTTAGGATTCTCTTTAACCCTATCCGCCAAAGTCTTCTCATGTCCCCTTTTAGCCCTTCTAAGCTCGCTCTTCAACTCCCTCTTAGCCAATCTAAAGCTTTCTAGTGCACTACCCGAGTGCTCACGTCTCATCCGAACATAAGCCTCCTTTTTCTTTTTAACCAACAAAGAAACTTTTTTGGTGCACCACGGTTCCCTAGCCCTACCAATTCCTCCTTGCCTGACAGGGACATACCTATCACAGACTCGCAGTAGCTGCTCCTTGAAAAAACTCCACATGTCGGACGTTCCCAGTCCCTGTAATCTCCTAGTCCAACCTATGTTTCCTAATTCTCTCCTAATAGCCTCATAATTACCCTTCCCCCAGCTAAAACCACTGGCCCGAGGTTCATGCCTATCCCTTTCCATCACTAAGGTGAACGTAACCGAATTGTGGTCACTATCACCAAAATGCACACCAACTTCCAAGTCTAGCACCTGGTCTGGCTCATTTCCCAGCACCAGATCCAATATAGCCTCACCTCTAGTTGGCCTGTCTACATACTGAGTCAAAAAACCTTCCTGCACGCTTTGAACAAAAACTGACCCCTCTAACGAGCTAGAGCTATAACAATTCCAGTCAATATGAGTCAAGTTAAAATCCCCCATAACAATTGCCCTATTACTTTCACTCCTAAGCAGGATTGACTCCGCAATCCTTTCCTCAACCTCTCTAGAACTTTTAGGAGGTCTATAAAAGACTCCCAACAGGGTGACCTCTCCTCTCCTATTTCTAATCTCCGCCCATACTACCTCAACAGATAAGTCCTCATCAAACCTCCTCTCTGACACTGTGATACAATCTCTGACCAATAATGCTACCCCTCCCCCTCTTCTACCTCCTTCCCTACTTCGACTAAAACATTTGAACCCCGGGACCTGCAGCATCCATTCCTGCCCCTGCTCTATCCATGTCTCTGAAATAGCCACAACATCGAAGTCCCAGGTACTGATCCACGCTGCAAGTTCACCCACTTTATTGCGAATACTCCTGGCATTGAAGTATACACATTTCAAACCCTGCTCCACCCCACCTCTGCAATGCCGTGCATTGCAGTCCCCATCCATGCATCCCTCACTTTCAGCCCCACTACTCAGGATCCCTCCCCCCCCCCGAATCAGTTTAAACCTCCCTGCATGGCCTTAGCAAATTTACCCCCCAGGATATTGGTCCCCTTCTGATTAAGGTGTAGACCATCCTTCTCATAGAGGTCACACCTTCCCCAGTACGAGCCCCAATTGCTTAAGTACCTGAACCCCTCCCTCCTGCACCATCCCCTCAGCCATGAATTCAAACCTTCCCTCTCCCTATTCCTCTCTAAACTATCCCGTGGTACAGGCAAGAGTCCAGAGATAACCACTCTGTCAGTCTTGGCCTTTAGTTTCCACCCCAACTCCATAAATCCCTGCCTAATATCCCCTTCCCCTATCCTCCCTATGTCGTGTGTCCCCACATGTACAATAACTTGTGGTTTATCTCCCTCCCCCCTAAGAGTCCTGAATACCCTGTCAGACACATCCCGGACCCCAGCCCCTGGTAGGCAACACACCAACCCTGAGTCCCTACCTTTAGTTCCGACCCTCCTATCTGTCCCCTTAATTGTGGAGTCCCCAATCACAAGGCCCAGTCTTTTACAGCCCCTAACCACCTGAGCTTTCTCACTCGGCTCACCCCCAGAGATCTGCTCTCTATGCTCAGTTGATTCCTCCTCAACTGTAGCCTCCAGCACCGAAAACCTATTATGGAGGGGAACCGCCCCAGGGGATTGTCTTCCCGATTGCTTCTTACCCCTCCTCCTGGCATTGACCCAAGCCTCATTTCTAGGAGTTACTATTTCTCTATAACTCCTATCAACTTCCACCTCCGCCTCCCGAATTATGCGGAGTTCCTCTACCTCCCCCTCCAGCTCCTTTACACGCTCCTCCAGAAGCTGCAATCTAATGCACTTCTTACAACTAAAATCTCCTGAAACACTACTGGATTTCCTCACCACATACATCCCACAGGAGATGCAGCATACTGCCTGAACTGCCATCCCTGAAGCCATTACCAGCAAGAAAAAAAGAAAACAAAAAACTTCCCCACACTTATAATTAGGTTAGAGGAGGATGGAAGGGTGGGATCCTCTACCAGTGTAGAGGATCGGGTATCTCCTCTGCACCAATTTATAGGGCTAGGGGCCCGAGAGAAAAAAAAACTACTACTGAGGGGGAACCTCCCAGGTAACTGACTTTTAAAGTTAAAATAAAAACCCTTCCCAGACTCCTTTGCTGCCCACTTCTAGTTTTCACTTTAAACTTGAAAAACTGCTGTTAAAGTAAAGGCCAAAAAAATACACACACTAGCTGACTAATTAAATAAATAAACAATTCAATTAATCCAATTAATCTCTTACCAGCACTGCTGCTTTTCAATCACCCCTCTCAGCTTGCTCCAGTGGATCAATGAGGGGGAACCTCCCAGGTAACTGACTTTTAAAGTTAAAATAAAAACCCTTCCCAGACTCCTTTGCTGCCCACTTCTAGTTTTCACTTTAAACTTGAAAAACTGCTGTTAAAGTAAAGGCCAAAAAAATACACACACTAGCTGACTAATTAAATAAATAAACAATTCAATTAATCCAATTAATCTCTTACCAGCACTGCTGCTTTTCAATCACCCCTCTCAGCTTGCTCCAGTGGATCAATGAGGGGGAACCTCCCAGGTAACTGACTTTTAAAGTTAAAATAAAAACCCTTCCCAGACTCCTTTGCTGCCCACTTCTAGTTTTCACTTTAAACTTGAAAAACTGCTGTTAAAGTAAAGGCCAAAAAAATACACACACTAGCTGACTAATTAAATAAATAAACAATTCAATTAATCCAATTAATCTCTTACCAGCACTGCTGCTTTTCAATCACCCCTCTCAGCTTGCTCCAGTGGATCAATGAGGGGGAACCTCCCAGGTAACTGACTTTTAAAGTTAAAATAAAAACCCTTCCCAGACTCCTTTGCTGCCCACTTCTAGTTTTCACTTTAAACTTGAAAAACTGCTGTTAAAGTAAAGGCCAAAAAAATACACACACTAGCTGACTAATTAAATAAATAAACAATTCAATTAATCCAATTAATCTCTTACCAGCACTGCTGCTTTTCAATCACCCCTCTCAGCTTGCTCCAGTGGATCAATGAGGGGGAACCTCCCAGGTAACTGACTTTTAAAGTTAAAATAAAAACCCTTCCCAGACTCCTTTGCTGCCCACTTCTAGTTTTCACTTTAAACTTGAAAAACTGCTGTTAAAGTAAAGGCCAAAAAAATACACACACTAGCTGACTAATTAAATAAATAAACAATTCAATTAATCCAATTAATCTCTTACCAGCACTGCTGCTTTTCAATCACCCCTCTCAGCTTGCTCCAGTGGATCAATGAGGGGGAACCTCCCAGGTAACTGACTTTTAAAGTTAAAATAAAAACCCTTCCCAGACTCCTTTGCTGCCCACTTCTAGTTTTCACTTTAAACTTGAAAAACTGCTGTTAAAGTAAAGGCCAAAAAAATACACACACTAGCTGACTAATTAAATAAATAAACAATTCAATTAATCCAATTAATCTCTTACCAGCACTGCTGCTTTTCAATCACCCCTCTCAGCTTGCTCCAGTGGATCAATGAGTCTCAGCTTGCTCCAGTGGATCAATGATTAATGGTAGGGCATTGGGGAGAGTCAAAGAACAAAGAGATCTAGGGGTACAGGTTCATAGCTCCTTGAAATTGGAGTCAGTCACAAGTGGACAGGGGGTGAAGAAGCCATTCGGTATGCTTGGTTTCGTTGGTCAGAATATTGAATACAGGAATTGGGATGTCTTTTGAAGTTGTACAAGACATTAGTAAGGCCACACATAGAATACTGTATGTAGTTCTGGTCACCCTATTATAGAAAGGATATTATTAAACTAGAAAGAGTACAGAAAAGATTTACTAGGGTGCTAATGGAACTTGATGGTTATAAGGAGAGGTTGGATAGACTGAGACATTTTTCCTGTAAGAGGGAGATCGTGCCTTACAAATTTGGTGGAGTTTTTTGAGGAAGTGACAAAAACGGTTGATGAAGGAAGGGCCGTGGATGTTGTCTATATGGATTTCAGTAAGGCATTTGACAAAGTCCCACATGGCAGGTTGGTTAAGAAGGTTAAGGCTCATGGGATACAAGGAGAACTGGCTTGGCCATAGGAGACAGAGGGTAGTGGTCGAAGGGTCTTTTTCCGGCTGGAGGTCTGTGACCAGTGGTGTTCCGCAGGGCTCTGTACTGGGACCTCTGCTATTTGTGATATATATAAATGATTTGGAAGAAGGTGTAACTGGTGTAATCAGCAAGTTTGCGGATGACACGAAGATGGCTGGAATTGCAGATAGCGAAGAGCACTGTCGGGCAATACAGCAGGATATAGATAGGCTGGAAAATTGGGCGGAGAGGTGGCAGATGGAGTTTAATCCGGATAAATGCGAAGTGATGCATTTTGGAAGAAATAATGTAGGGAGGAGTTATACAATAAATGGCAGAGTCATCAGGAGTATGGAAACACAGAGGGACCTAGGTGTGCAAGTCCACAAATCCTTGAAGGTGGCAACACAGGTGGAGAAGGTGGTGAAGAAGGCATATGGTATGCTTGCCTTTATAGGACGGGGTATAGAGTATAAAAGCTGGAGTCTGATGATGCAGCTGTATAGAACGCTGGTTAGGTCACATTTGGAGTACTGCGTCCAGTTCTGGTCGCCGCACTACCAGAAGGACGTGGAGGCATTGGAGAGAGTGCAGAGAAGGTTTACCAGGATGTTGCCTGGTATGGAGGGTCTTAGCTATGAGGAGAGATTGGGTAGACTGGGGTTGTTCTCCTTGGAAAGACGGAGAATGAGGGGAGATCTAATAGAGGTATACAAGATTATGAAGGGTATAGATAGGGTGAACAGTGGGAAGCTTTTTCCCAGGTCGGAGGTGACGATCACGAGGGGTCACGGGCTCAAGCTGAGAGGGGTGAAGTATAACTCAGACATCAGAGGGACGTTTTTTACACCGAGGGTGGTGGGGGCCTGAAATGCGCTGCCAAGTAGGGTGGTGGAGGCAGGCATGCTGACATCGTTTAAGACTTACCTGGATAGTCACATGAGCAGCCTGGGAATGGAGGGATACAAACGATTGGTCTAGTTGGACCAAGGAGCGGCACAGGCTTGGAGGGCCGAAGGGCCTGTTTCCTGTGCTGTACTGTTCTTTGTTCATAGGAGGCTGAGAGGTGATCTTATAGAGGGCGTAGATAAGGTAGATGGTCAACATCTTTTCTCAAGGGTAGGGGATTCTAAAACTAGAGAGCACAGGTTTAAGGTGAGAGGGAGAAGTACAAAAGTGTCCAGAGGGGCAATTTTTTCTCTCAGAGGGTGGTGAGTGTCTAGAATAAGCTGCCAGTGGCAGTAGTAGAGGTGGGCACAATTTTGTCTTTTAAAAAACATTTAGACAGTTACATTGGTATAGAGGGATATGGACCAAATGCAAGCAATTGGTACTAGCTTAGTGGTAAAAACTGGGCGACATGGACAAGTTGGGCCAAACGGCCTGTTTCCATGCTGCAAACCTCTATGACTCTAAAAGGAGAAAGGAACATAAACAAAGGCTGCAAGTGCACAGGAAGGTACACCAAAAAGTACAACTCTCCAAAAAGCTATTCGAAATACTGGGTCATAGTCATAGAGGTTTACAGTATGGAAACAGGCCCTTCAGCCTAACTTGTCCATGCCGCCTTTTTTTAAAAATTCCTAAGCTAATCCCAATTGCCTGCATTTGGCCTCTATCCCTCTATACCCATCTTACCCATGTAACTGTCTAAATGCTTTTTAAAAGATAAAATTGTACCCGCCTCTACTACTACCTCTGGCAGCTTGTTCCAGACACTCACCACCCTCTGCGTGAAAAAATTGCCCCTCTGGACACTTTTGTATCTCTCCCCTCTCACCTTAAACCTATGCCCTCTAGATTTAGACTCCCCTACCTTTGGGAAAAGATATTGACTATCTCGCTGATCTATGCCCCTCATTATTTTATAGACTTCTATAAGATCACCCCTCAGCCTTCTACGCTCCAGAGAAAAAAGTCCCAGTCTATCCAGCCTCTCCTTATAACTCAAACCATCAAGTCCCGGTAACATCCTAGTAAATCTTTTCTGCACTCTTTCTAGTTTAATAATATCCTTTCTATAATAGGGTGACCAGAACTGTACACAGTACTCCAAGTGTGGCCTTACCAATGTCTTGTACAACTTCAACAAGACGTCCCAACTCCTGTACTCAATGTTCTGACCAATGAAACCAAGCATGCTGAATGCCTTCTTCACCACTCTGTCCACCTGTGACTCCACTTTCAAGGAGGTATGGACATGTACCCCTAGATCTCTTTGCTCTATAACTCTCCCCAATGCTCTACCATTAACTGAATAAGTCCTGCCCTGGTTCAATCTACAAAAATGTATCACCTCGCATTTATCTAATCTGATGAACATGGCAATATTTGTAAACTTTCTAATTCCATCTTCAGTCAAAATGAATGGTGATCCAAGGCAGAATTGACAGTTTTTCCACTTACAATGGCAAATCTATGAGATTGCAACAGACTTAATGAACAAGTCTGACCCAACCACAGTAACCACATTTTTAACACTGCTGGGAAGGACAGCTCCAAAATGTATACCATTGTAAATCCAACAGTCAAGCAAAGAAAAGGATGACAGAGATTTTGAAAGCCTTGCATGCATTTTGAACCCCAAGTGAAAGCTACATATGAACATCATGTTTTCAACAATGGACATTAAAATGAAATCTAGACCATTGAACGTTTGGTGATGGCCATAATATAGCTAGCAGAACCATGTGAATTTGGGTAGCTAAATGACTATCTGATTAAAGATACATTAGTTTTAGACATTAGAGACCCCTCAGTGAAAGAAAGTCTACTGAAAGACAAGAAACTGACACTAAAGAAAGCCATAGGTGTGTGTTGAAATGCAGAAGTTATGAAACATCAGCTAGAGCATATGTATGGCAGAGCAGACCAGGAGATGCACTATGCTGAGAGACAGTCCAGAAGCAATTGCAGACAAAGGGCAGGATGCAAATACTGCAGAGGACAGCATGCACAGAAAGGATTGTCCATCATGGGAAAAACAATATTTTAACTGCAAGAAGCGAAATTATTTTGCACACAAGTGCCTGGCCTGAATAAAAAACAAAACAAGCCAAAACAGATGGCCGCTGGAGAGATTTCAGCAGACGAGTCCGATGAAAAACTATTCACGATATAACAGATTGGTTCAGTCCAATCCATAGGGGACAAATGGTTTGTAACTGCTACCATGAGGACCACAGAGGGAGAGTATCAAGCAAACAAAAAAAACGTCAGATATACACTGGTGCATCATGCAACATAATGATCTTCACCGACTTGTGCAAATTTGTCCAACATGATTATGATGCTCCCAAAAGTAAGATTGAGTCTATATGATGGCATGATACTTGTACTGAAAGGACAAATTAATCATAGATCATAGAAACCCTACAGTGCAGAAAGAGGCCATTCAGCCCATCGAGTCTGCACCGACCACAATCCCACCCAGGCCCTACCCCCATATCCCTACATATTTTACCCGCTAATCCCTCTGATCTACGCATCCCAGAACACTAAGGGGCAACTTTAGCATGGCCAATCAACCTAACCCGCACATTTTTGGACTGTGGGAGGAAACCGGAGCACCCGGAGGAAACCCACGCAGACACGAGGAGAATGTGCAAACTCCACACAGACAGTGGCCCAAGCCGGGAATCGAACCCAGGTCCCTGGAGCTGTGAAGCAGCAGTGCTAACCACTGTGCCACCGTGCCGCCCCTGACAGCCCAATGTAATGGCAAGAAGAAAGATCTTGAGTTCCAGATCACAGATAGGTAGCAATGACTACTCATCTCAGCTGCAGCAATTCTAAAGTTTGGGCTGGTAACCTTGAAAGTGCCAACAAAAAAAGGACACCAATGGACTCCAGAGCAAGAGAGACAGAAGACCCCAGAAAAAGGGAGACTACATTCAAGTAAACTGCAAGATGGTTGCCGACTACCTCAGTGCAATGAAATGCACGTGCCAAAGGTAAGTGAACCAGTTCTGCAGAAAGCAGTCCTGTTTAGAGACTAACAGCACATCACACATAAAATACTCTTCCAATAGCAAAAAGGCCACTGAAATCAAAAGTAGTAACAGGTGTAAGTGAAAACATCAAGGTAAAACAACAGAAAGCCAAATTTCATTTTGACAAGACTGCCAAACCAGTACCAGGGCTGAGCATTGATGAGCCAGTCGGCGTGCAAACATTTGGTGCTCTCAATAGGGGTCAGGGCACGTGGAAACTTTGCAGATGTGTAGAAAAACTCTGAATCACCAATATACTGGCACAACCACAGGCATATTAAAACAACCAGCGAAGCTGTTCTTTCACAGCAATTGGCTGGTCAGGGCGAAGGGATCTCACCAGCTGTACTGAGTACAAAACTACATCAATTCCAGAGGTCCACGAGTCCTCATCAACCACATAGAACAACAACAGTCACCAAGGCAACCAGCGTCACAGAAACTACACACTCCAGACAAGGAACATCACTCAGACAAACAGCTAATTTGAACGTGCATGCGATCTATTAAGAGACCGGCACGGTTTAAAGACTGTGGGAAGAATTTTACCATTTTTCAGTGTCAGACTCTGACTGAACACCAGCGGAGAGCTCTCCAGATGCACAGCTGGGTTTTTAGACCAGATTTTCTGACATTCTGAAAAAAAAAATCAGTGGGTAGGGTTTATGCTGTCAGTCTGGCATGGTAGGGCTTGATAGGGCTGGCAAGGCCAGCTCCACAAAGTTCGAGGCACCTTCACTACAGGGAGGGGTGTGGAAAATCGGGAATTGAGATCTCGCTGGCAAGAGTTTCGTTTCCTGATTCTCACAAAACTTTGCACTTGCATCGACATTCGTGCTGACAGCAAAATTGGGTGCAAAGTCACCCCTTATGTGTGCAACAATGTGCAACGATTGACTACTGAACAAGCTTGAAAACAGTGGGTGCATGTGCGCAACTTGATAACACACCATCACACAAGATTGTGCATGCAAATACATGTTTTGTTTGCTCGGAACAAAAGGAATATTTGTACCTTTCATTCAATGTGAAAAGGGGGTTTGGAAATATAATCTTATGAAATATAATGCATGACTACCTGGCCTGTCATAGTCATGTGACTCTCATGAGGCTGGCTGTTTGTAGACTGCCATTTCTAATCAGTTCACCGAAGATTCACACTGAGTACACACTGAAAAGAACAGCTGTTCTTATTCATGAAACAGCTCCTTTGAGGGCACCTTCCAAACCTACGACCTCTATCACTTAGAAGGGCATGGGCAGCAGATGCATAGGAACACCATCATCTGCAATTTTCTCTCTGAGCCACACACCATCCTGACTTGGAACTATATCGCCATTGTTTTACTGATGCTGGATCCAAAAACTGGAACTTCTCTCTTACAACACTTTGTGATACCTGCACTAGCCAGACTGCCGTGATTCATGAAGGCAGTTCACCACCACCTTCTCCAGGGCAATTAGGGAGAGGGAATAAATGTGCACATCACATGAAAAAATAAAACATAATCCATGCCAGTATACCGCATTTGGAGGACACCTGAAAACTCGGCATGCCTCAGGAGCAATAGCTTGCATTTGCTGTTTGTGTGCCTTCTCCTCATTGCTACTTGTCTCCAAATCTGAGTAACTCAATCCATCTCCATATTTGCCTTCTCCTGATTCCAGAATTGATGTCTGCACCCTGCTGCAAGGCAGCCCTCCCTACATTCCAATAGCTGCAGAGCTACCACAATGTAACCTGTACACACTGCTGGACACAGTGAGCCACTATCTGAACAGTTCCCTGACCCATTCCCCTTTAATGTTAAATGGATTCGCCTCTGTGACTAGCTCCCCATTGTAATGCTGCCTCCTTTTTGTGCACATGGTCCCCCTGCCTGCAATCAAACATCACTTCCTGCCCTTTGACTGGATGTTAAATGCCTCACTTAAATGCTGAAGTATTGAGCCACTATGTTCAGGTATCTATGCCAATGTACAGGCCCTGATGCCTCTTCAAAATCTACTGGCAGGTGGGACCACGTCGGCGAGCTGGCACATGCCAATGGGATCCAAGTTTGTGCCTTGGTCCACCTCCAATCCCGAATCCTCCAGGAATTGAAACTTTTGCCTCAGGCTTCAACTACTGATGAGAGAAAGGTTTTACCAGATAATCTGATGCAAGGTCGTTGTACTGCTGGAGATGGGGAAGCAGGAAGACAAATATAAGCTAAAAATTCATCAGGATATTTGATTTCTCCTATTGTATTCTTTATTAATTATTAGTGACAATCATGTCACTGCAACTAATACTGTCTTGTGAATTGGAAGTGATGCCCTCCCACCTGGGAGTCGGCATGGAGGTTGTAAAATCAGGTGCCATACAAATTGCTTGTGAAGGAAATAGATGACCAATCTCAGTAGCATTCACATGTATTTAGAATATTATACTTTAGAACTGAGAAAACGGACACATGTCAACATAGCCATTTTTACTCAGAAGCCTTAAAGCATATAAAGCCAGCACTTGCAGACAGCTTTGGTTTCAACAGGTGTTATTGTCTGTACCACATATAAAGTAATACCAGGGCATTTCAAGCTCTCTCCACATGAAGGAAAGAGAAGAAAAAGTTCTAAAGTCATTTTCAAAGGAACATTAAATTCTTTTTTGATGGTATTATCTCTCCTTATCTATTTAGAAGTCATTCTTAGAAATTACCTCAGCAAATTAGAAAACAGACTTTAAAAAAACCTATTCCTCTATTAAAAGTATAAAATCACTACTATAAAAATAGAAAGAATTGGAGGTAAGCTGAAAAGATAATAAGGATACATTTAAGAAATTATGTTGATATATATGCTCACAGTGTGGATAACAAAACCATTTTAACAATTAAACCATAATGAATAATAAGGATATATCTAAAAAGAGGAGTTAATCTAAGTGGCAGCACCTATTGCTGATAAAGAATGATGTAATCTGGTTTAGAAGGGTGTAACTGTTCCAGTTTCCTTTCAGAACATCAGGAATATTGTAGAAGTTACTAGAAGTGCCCCCTCAATTTTTGTCCAGTTGTCAAGTTATCATAAAACAGACAGCTTATTTATTCAACTGCCCCAACAACAGATTCACTTGGGATTCAGGTAAAACATTACTTTGAATACTGATGGGTCTTCTTCAATTGATATCAGCTATGGTATTGTATTTTTGAAATTTGTATCAGAACCAAGACTTTTATGGACATTAACATTGTGATGTACATATCTATTTAAAAGTATATAATGTGATAAATAGTTCTGTAATAAACTTGTCAATAAGTTGGTAAAGTATAACATCTCTTGTAGTCTTCTGCAAGCAGTATAAGAACCCACCTCCCTTGTATTTCCTGAAAGTGGGAAGATACTATTTTTGAAGAGAAACCTCCAGTTATAATATCTGGGTAGTTATAACTTGGTTAACAAACAATTTAGCAGGCTGCCTGGGATAAGGCAATATCTCTTAATAGTCACTTTCCTTGAGGGAGACATGGTTCACTTTCTCAGACCCAAGAAAATTGTCTATATGAAATTGCTGCCTTGAATTCAGGTGAGGGTGATCATTGAGGAAGTGCTCCCGATCTATGGTAGTCTATATTTGGGGCTAGAGTTATAATCCACTTCATGCTTACCCTCTTGGTCCTTAGCCAGTGGCAGGTGAAGCATTGGGCAGCTGCCCTGTCTTAGGGTCAATTGAGGCCTTTAAGTGGCCATTTATTCTCCCACTGTCTCTAGTATTTTAACTGTGTTAGTGGATGTCCATGCCGTGTGTTGTAGGCTGAGGTGCCCAATGGAGGCTCCCCACCAGCACCTTGCGTGTTCCCCCCTACCTTCGGAAACCTTCTTCCACCCGACTTGCTTGGCCTGCCAGACAGGTCTCTCGCCCCAGCAGAAGATCCTAACTTAGGAACCATCCTTTAACCCCCACCCCTACCCTTCTAGATGTGCCACAGTATCAGGAAGACATAGGTCCCCCATTAATCAGCACACACTCGACAGAACAGACCCTCATTCAATCAATTGCTCCTGAGCTACAGCTGAGGGAGATCCACCCTTGGTGGTGGTGGTGGTGGGGAGGGGGGGAGGCAATAGAAGATACACCTTGTGTCACCAATAGGATATTTAAGCAAGAGCAACTGGCAGTGGTATGTGAGGAAAAGTACAATGTCAGTTGGAGAGGAAGAAGCCCTGCTTTTCAGCTAAGGAGCATTGAAATGTACAGCTCAAGGACCTTGTTTCTGAAATAAGTAACTTATTCAGATCATCCAGTGTGTCTGCAAGACTGGGGGTTGTTGAAGATGGTTGTGATGAAGAGCACTCTGGAGGATTGCAATTCACCATAGAGTATTTGGCAACTCTAGGGAGGTATACATTAGAGGTTTTCATGGTAGCTGCTCTAATACACAGATGCTCAGCTTGCTACCATAGGTACCGCAGGTACCAGACTGGAGAGATTGGTCCTGGACTGGAGGATGGAAGGGTGGGATCCTCTACCAGTGTAGAGGATCGGGTATCTCCTCTGCACCAATTTATAGGGCTAGGGGCCCGAGAGAAAAAAAAACTACTACTGAGGGGGAACCTCCCAGGTAACTGACTTTTAAAGTTAAAATAAAAACCCTTCCCAGACTCCTTTGCTGCCCACTTCTAGTTTTCACTTTAAACTTGAAAAACTGCTGTTAAAGTAAAGGCCAAAAAAATACACACACTAGCTGACTAATTAAATAAATAAACAATTCAATTAATCCAATTAATCTCTTACCAGCACTGCTGCTTTTCAATCACCCCTCTCAGCTTGCTCCAGTGGATCAATGAGGGGGAACCTCCCAGGTAACTGACTTTTAAAGTTAAAATAAAAACCCTTCCCAGACTCCTTTGCTGCCCACTTCTAGTTTTCACTTTAAACTTGAAAAACTGCTGTTAAAGTAAAGGCCAAAAAAATACACACACTAGCTGACTAATTAAATAAATAAACAATTCAATTAATCCAATTAATCTCTTACCAGCACTGCTGCTTTTCAATCACCCCTCTCAGCTTGCTCCAGTGGATCAATGAGGGGGAACCTCCCAGGTAACTGACTTTTAAAGTTAAAATAAAAACCCTTCCCAGACTCCTTTGCTGCCCACTTCTAGTTTTCACTTTAAACTTGAAAAACTGCTGTTAAAGTAAAGGCCAAAAAAATACACACACTAGCTGACTAATTAAATAAATAAACAATTCAATTAATCCAATTAATCTCTTACCAGCACTGCTGCTTTTCAATCACCCCTCTCAGCTTGCTCCAGTGGATCAATGAGGGGGAACCTCCCAGGTAACTGACTTTTAAAGTTAAAATAAAAACCCTTCCCAGACTCCTTTGCTGCCCACTTCTAGTTTTCACTTTAAACTTGAAAAACTGCTGTTAAAGTAAAGGCCAAAAAAATACACACACTAGCTGACTAATTAAATAAATAAACAATTCAATTAATCCAATTAATCTCTTACCAGCACTGCTGCTTTTCAATCACCCCTCTCAGCTTGCTCCAGTGGATCAATGAGGGGGAACCTCCCAGGTAACTGACTTTTAAAGTTAAAATAAAAACCCTTCCCAGACTCCTTTGCTGCCCACTTCTAGTTTTCACTTTAAACTTGAAAAACTGCTGTTAAAGTAAAGGCCAAAAAAATACACACACTAGCTGACTAATTAAATAAATAAACAATTCAATTAATCCAATTAATCTCTTACCAGCACTGCTGCTTTTCAATCACCCCTCTCAGCTTGCTCCAGTGGATCAATGAGGGGGAACCTCCCAGGTAACTGACTTTTAAAGTTAAAATAAAAACCCTTCCCAGACTCCTTTGCTGCCCACTTCTAGTTTTCACTTTAAACTTGAAAAACTGCTGTTAAAGTAAAGGCCAAAAAAATACACACACTAGCTGACTAATTAAATAAATAAACAATTCAATTAATCCAATTAATCTCTTACCAGCACTGCTGCTTTTCAATCACCCCTCTCAGCTTGCTCCAGTGGATCAATGAGGGGGAACCTCCCAGGTAACTGACTTTTAAAGTTAAAATAAAAACCCTTCCCAGACTCCTTTGCTGCCCACTTCTAGTTTTCACTTTAAACTTGAAAAACTGCTGTTAAAGTAAAGGCCAAAAAAATACACACACTAGCTGACTAATTAAATAAATAAACAATTCAATTAATCCAATTAATCTCTTACCAGCACTGCTGCTTTTCAATCACCCCTCTCAGCTTGCTCCAGTGGATCAATGAGTCTCAGCTTGCTCCAGTGGATCAATGATTAATGGTAGGGCATTGGGGAGAGTCAAAGAACAAAGAGATCTAGGGGTACAGGTTCATAGCTCCTTGAAATTGGAGTCAGTCACAAGTGGACAGGGGGTGAAGAAGCCATTCGGTATGCTTGGTTTCGTTGGTCAGAATATTGAATACAGGAATTGGGATGTCTTTTGAAGTTGTACAAGACATTAGTAAGGCCACACATAGAATACTGTATGTAGTTCTGGTCACCCTATTATAGAAAGGATATTATTAAACTAGAAAGAGTACAGAAAAGATTTACTAGGGTGCTAATGGAACTTGATGGTTATAAGGAGAGGTTGGATAGACTGAGACTTTTTTCCTGTAAGAGGGAGATCGTGCCTTACAAATTTGGTGGAGTTTTTTGAGGAAGTGACAAAAACGGTTGATGAAGGAAGGGCCGTGGATGTTGTCTATATGGATTTCAGTAAGGCATTTGACAAAGTCCCACATGGCAGGTTGGTTAAGAAGGTTAAGGCTCATGGGATACAAGGAGAACTGGCTTGGCCATAGGAGACAGAGGGTAGTGGTCGAAGGGTCTTTTTCCGGCTGGAGGTCTGTGACCAGTGGTGTTCCGCAGGGCTCTGTACTGGGACCTCTGCTATTTGTGATATATATAAATGATTTGGAAGAAGGTGTAACTGGTGTAATCAGCAAGTTTGCGGATGACACGAAGATGGCTGGAATTGCAGATAGCGAAGAGCACTGTCGGGCAATACAGCAGGATATAGATAGGCTGGAAAATTGGGCGGAGAGGTGGCAGATGGAGTTTAATCCGGATAAATGCGAAGTGATGCATTTTGGAAGAAATAATGTAGGGAGGAGTTATACAATAAATGGCAGAGTCATCAGGAGTATGGAAACACAGAGGGACCTAGGTGTGCAAGTCCACAAATCCTTGAAGGTGGCAACACAGGTGGAGAAGGTGGTGAAGAAGGCATATGGTATGCTTGCCTTTATAGGACGGGGTATAGAGTATAAAAGCTGGAGTCTGATGATGCAGCTGTATAGAACGCTGGTTAGGTCACATTTGGAGTACTGCGTCCAGTTCTGGTCGCCGCACTACCAGAAGGACGTGGAGGCATTGGAGAGAGTGCAGAGAAGGTTTACCAGGATGTTGCCTGGTATGGAGGGTCTTAGCTATGAGGAGAGATTGGGTAGACTGGGGTTGTTCTCCTTGGAAAGACGGAGAATGAGGGGAGATCTAATAGAGGTATACAAGATTATGAAGGGTATAGATAGGGTGAACAGTGGGAAGCTTTTTCCCAGGTCGGAGGTGACGATCACGAGGGGTCACGGGCTCAAGCTGAGAGGGGTGAAGTATAACTCAGACATCAGAGGGACGTTTTTTACACCGAGGGTGGTGGGGGCCTGAAATGCGCTGCCAAGTAGGGTGGTGGAGGCAGGCATGCTGACATCGTTTAAGACTTACCTGGATAGTCACATGAGCAGCCTGGGAATGGAGGGATACAAACGATTGGTCTAGTTGGACCAAGGAGCGGCACAGGCTTGGAGGGCCGAAGGGCCTGTTTCCTGTGCTGTACTGTTCTTTGTTCATAGGAGGCTGAGAGGTGATCTTATAGAGGGCGTAGATAAGGTAGATGGTCAACATCTTTTCTCAAGGGTAGGGGATTCTAAAACTAGAGAGCACAGGTTTAAGGTGAGAGGGAGAAGTACAAAAGTGTCCAGAGGGGCAATTTTTTCTCTCAGAGGGTGGTGAGTGTCTAGAATAAGCTGCCAGTGGCAGTAGTAGAGGTGGGCACAATTTTGTCTTTTAAAAAACATTTAGACAGTTACATTGGTATAGAGGGATATGGACCAAATGCAAGCAATTGGTACTAGCTTAGTGGTAAAAACTGGGCGACATGGACAAGTTGGGCCAAACGGCCTGTTTCCATGCTGCAAACCTCTATGACTCTAAAAGGAGAAAGGAACATAAACAAAGGCTGCAAGTGCACAGGAAGGTACACCAAAAAGTACAACTCTCCAAAAAGCTATTCGAAATACTGGGTCATAGTCATAGAGGTTTACAGTATGGAAACAGGCCCTTCAGCCTAACTTGTCCATGCCGCCTTTTTTTAAAAATTCCTAAGCTAATCCCAATTGCCTGCATTTGGCCTCTATCCCTCTATACCCATCTTACCCATGTAACTGTCTAAATGCTTTTTAAAAGATAAAATTGTACCCGCCTCTACTACTACCTCTGGCAGCTTGTTCCAGACACTCACCACCCTCTGCGTGAAAAAATTGCCCCTCTGGACACTTTTGTATCTCTCCCCTCTCACCTTAAACCTATGCCCTCTAGATTTAGACTCCCCTACCTTTGGGAAAAGATATTGACTATCTCGCTGATCTATGCCCCTCATTATTTTATAGACTTCTATAAGATCACCCCTCAGCCTTCTACGCTCCAGAGAAAAAAGTCCCAGTCTATCCAGCCTCTCCTTATAACTCAAACCATCAAGTCCCGGTAACATCCTAGTAAATCTTTTCTGCACTCTTTCTAGTTTAATAATATCCTTTCTATAATAGGGTGACCAGAACTGTACACAGTACTCCAAGTGTGGCCTTACCAATGTCTTGTACAACTTCAACAAGACGTCCCAACTCCTGTACTCAATGTTCTGACCAATGAAACCAAGCATGCTGAATGCCTTCTTCACCACTCTGTCCACCTGTGACTCCACTTTCAAGGAGGTATGGACATGTACCCCTAGATCTCTTTGCTCTATAACTCTCCCCAATGCTCTACCATTAACTGAATAAGTCCTGCCCTGGTTCAATCTACAAAAATGTATCACCTCGCATTTATCTAATCTGATGAACATGGCAATATTTGTAAACTTTCTAATTCCATCTTCAGTCAAAATGAATGGTGATCCAAGGCAGAATTGACAGTTTTTCCACTTACAATGGCAAATCTATGAGATTGCAACAGACTTAATGAACAAGTCTGACCCAACCACAGTAACCACATTTTTAACACTGCTGGGAAGGACAGCTCCAAAATGTATACCATTGTAAATCCAACAGTCAAGCAAAGAAAAGGATGACAGAGATTTTGAAAGCCTTGCATGCATTTTGAACCCCAAGTGAAAGCTACATATGAACATCATGTTTTCAACAATGGACATTAAAATGAAATCTAGACCATTGAACGTTTGGTGATGGCCATAATATAGCTAGCAGAACCATGTGAATTTGGGTAGCTAAATGACTATCTGATTAAAGATACATTAGTTTTAGACATTAGAGACCCCTCAGTGAAAGAAAGTCTACTGAAAGACAAGAAACTGACACTAAAGAAAGCCATAGGTGTGTGTTGAAATGCAGAAGTTATGAAACATCAGCTAGAGCATATGTATGGCAGAGCAGACCAGGAGATGCACTATGCTGAGAGACAGTCCAGAAGCAATTGCAGACAAAGGGCAGGATGCAAATACTGCAGAGGACAGCATGCACAGAAAGGATTGTCCATCATGGGAAAAACAATATTTTAACTGCAAGAAGCGAAATTATTTTGCACACAAGTGCCTGGCCTGAATAAAAAACAAAACAAGCCAAAACAGATGGCCGCTGGAGAGATTTCAGCAGACGAGTCCGATGAAAAACTATTCACGATATAACAGATTGGTTCAGTCCAATCCATAGGGGACAAATGGTTTGTAACTGCTACCATGAGGACCACAGAGGGAGAGTATCAAGCAAAAAAAAAAAAGTCAGATATACACTGGTGCATCATGCAACATAATGATCTTCACCGACTTGTGCAAATTTGTCCAACATGATTATGATGCTCCCAAAAGTAAGATTGAGTCTATATGATGGCATGATACTTGTACTGAAAGGACAAATTAATCATAGATCATAGAAACCCTACAGTGCAGAAAGAGGCCATTCAGCCCATCGAGTCTGCACCGACCACAATCCCACCCAGGCCCTACCCCCATATCCCTACATATTTTACCCGCTAATCCCTCTGATCTACGCATCCCAGAACACTAAGGGGCAACTTTAGCATGGCCAATCAACCTAACCCGCACATTTTTGGACTGTGGGAGGAAACCGGAGCACCCGGAGGAAACCCACGCAGACACGAGGAGAATGTGCAAACTCCACACAGACAGTGGCCCAAGCCGGGAATCGAACCCAGGTCCCTGGAGCTGTGAAGCAGCAGTGCTAACCACTGTGCCACCGTGCCGCCCCTGACAGCCCAATGTAATGGCAAGAAGAAAGATCTTGAGTTCCAGATCACAGATAGGTAGCAATGACTACTCATCTCAGCTGCAGCAATTCTAAAGTTTGGGCTGGTAACCTTGAAAGTGCCAACAAAAAAAGGACACCAATGGACTCCAGAGCAAGAGAGACAGAAGACCCCAGAAAAAGGGAGACTACATTCAAGTAAACTGCAAGATGGTTGCCGACTACCTCAGTGCAATGAAATGCACGTGCCAAAGGTAAGTGAACCAGTTCTGCAGAAAGCAGTCCTGTTTAGAGACTAACAGCACATCACACATAAAATACTCTTCCAATAGCAAAAAGGCCACTGAAATCAAAAGTAGTAACAGGTGTAAGTGAAAACATCAAGGTAAAACAACAGAAAGCCAAATTTCATTTTGACAAGACTGCCAAACCAGTACCAGGGCTGAGCATTGATGAGCCAGTCGGCGTGCAAACATTTGGTGCTCTCAATAGGGGTCAGGGCACGTGGAAACTTTGCAGATGTGTAGAAAAACTCTGAATCACCAATATACTGGCACAACCACAGGCATATTAAAACAACCAGCGAAGCTGTTCTTTCACAGCAATTGGCTGGTCAGGGCGAAGGGATCTCACCAGCTGTACTGAGTACAAAACTACATCAATTCCAGAGGTCCACGAGTCCTCATCAACCACATAGAACAACAACAGTCACCAAGGCAACCAGCGTCACAGAAACTACACACTCCAGACAAGGAACATCACTCAGACAAACAGCTAATTTGAACGTGCATGCGATCTATTAAGAGACCGGCACGGTTTAAAGACTGTGGGAAGAATTTTACCATTTTTCAGTGTCAGACTCTGACTGAACACCAGCGGAGAGCTCTCCAGATGCACAGCTGGGTTTTTAGACCAGATTTTCTGACATTCTGAAAAAAAAAATCAGTGGGTAGGGTTTATGCTGTCAGTCTGGCATGGTAGGGCTTGATAGGGCTGGCAAGGCCAGCTCCACAAAGTTCGAGGCACCTTCACTACAGGGAGGGGTGTGGAAAATCGGGAATTGAGATCTCGCTGGCAAGAGTTTCGTTTCCTGATTCTCACAAAACTTTGCACTTGCATCGACATTCGTGCTGACAGCAAAATTGGGTGCAAAGTCACCCCTTATGTGTGCAACAATGTGCAACGATTGACTACTGAACAAGCTTGAAAACAGTGGGTGCATGTGCGCAACTTGATAACACACCATCACACAAGATTGTGCATGCAAATACATGTTTTGTTTGCTCGGAACAAAAGGAATATTTGTACCTTTCATTCAATGTGAAAAGGGGGTTTGGAAATATAATCTTATGAAATATAATGCATGACTACCTGGCCTGTCATAGTCATGTGACTCTCATGAGGCTGGCTGTTTGTAGACTGCCATTTCTAATCAGTTCACCGAAGATTCACACTGAGTACACACTGAAAAGAACAGCTGTTCTTATTCATGAAACAGCTCCTTTGAGGGCACCTTCCAAACCTACGACCTCTATCACTTAGAAGGGCATGGGCAGCAGATGCATAGGAACACCATCATCTGCAATTTTCTCTCTGAGCCACACACCATCCTGACTTGGAACTATATCGCCATTGTTTTACTGATGCTGGATCCAAAAACTGGAACTTCTCTCTTACAACACTTTGTGATACCTGCACTAGCCAGACTGCCGTGATTCATGAAGGCAGTTCACCACCACCTTCTCCAGGGCAATTAGGGAGAGGGAATAAATGTGCACATCACATGAAAAAATAAAACATAATCCATGCCAGTATACCGCATTTGGAGGACACCTGAAAACTCGGCATGCCTCAGGAGCAATAGCTTGCATTTGCTGTTTGTGTGCCTTCTCCTCATTGCTACTTGTCTCCAAATCTGAGTAACTCAATCCATCTCCATATTTGCCTTCTCCTGATTCCAGAATTGATGTCTGCACCCTGCTGCAAGGCAGCCCTCCCTACATTCCAATAGCTGCAGAGCTACCACAATGTAACCTGTACACACTGCTGGACACAGTGAGCCACTATCTGAACAGTTCCCTGACCCATTCCCCTTTAATGTTAAATGGATTCGCCTCTGTGACTAGCTCCCCATTGTAATGCTGCCTCCTTTTTGTGCACATGGTCCCCCTGCCTGCAATCAAACATCACTTCCTGCCCTTTGACTGGATGTTAAATGCCTCACTTAAATGCTGAAGTATTGAGCCACTATGTTCAGGTATCTATGCCAATGTACAGGCCCTGATGCCTCTTCAAAATCTACTGGCAGGTGGGACCACGTCGGCGAGCTGGCACATGCCAATGGGATCCAAGTTTGTGCCTTGGTCCACCTCCAATCCCGAATCCTCCAGGAATTGAAACTTTTGCCTCAGGCTTCAACTACTGATGAGAGAAAGGTTTTACCAGATAATCTGATGCAAGGTCGTTGTACTGCTGGAGATGGGGAAGCAGGAAGACAAATATAAGCTAAAAATTCATCAGGATATTTGATTTCTCCTATTGTATTCTTTATTAATTATTAGTGACAATCATGTCACTGCAACTAATACTGTCTTGTGAATTGGAAGTGATGCCCTCCCACCTGGGAGTCGGCATGGAGGTTGTAAAATCAGGTGCCATACAAATTGCTTGTGAAGGAAATAGATGACCAATCTCAGTAGCATTCACATGTATTTAGAATATTATACTTTAGAACTGAGAAAACGGACACATGTCAACATAGCCATTTTTACTCAGAAGCCTTAAAGCATATAAAGCCAGCACTTGCAGACAGCTTTGGTTTCAACAGGTGTTATTGTCTGTACCACATATAAAGTAATACCAGGGCATTTCAAGCTCTCTCCACATGAAGGAAAGAGAAGAAAAAGTTCTAAAGTCATTTTCAAAGGAACATTAAATTCTTTTTTGATGGTATTATCTCTCCTTATCTATTTAGAAGTCATTCTTAGAAATTACCTCAGCAAATTAGAAAACAGACTTTAAAAAAACCTATTCCTCTATTAAAAGTATAAAATCACTACTATAAAAATAGAAAGAATTGGAGGTAAGCTGAAAAGATAATAAGGATACATTTAAGAAATTATGTTGATATATATGCTCACAGTGTGGATAACAAAACCATTTTAACAATTAAACCATAATGAATAATAAGGATATATCTAAAAAGAGGAGTTAATCTAAGTGGCAGCACCTATTGCTGATAAAGAATGATGTAATCTGGTTTAGAAGGGTGTAACTGTTCCAGTTTCCTTTCAGAACATCAGGAATATTGTAGAAGTTACTAGAAGTGCCCCCTCAATTTTTGTCCAGTTGTCAAGTTATCATAAAACAGACAGCTTATTTATTCAACTGCCCCAACAACAGATTCACTTGGGATTCAGGTAAAACATTACTTTGAATACTGATGGGTCTTCTTCAATTGATATCAGCTATGGTATTGTATTTTTGAAATTTGTATCAGAACCAAGACTTTTATGGACATTAACATTGTGATGTACATATCTATTTAAAAGTATATAATGTGATAAATAGTTCTGTAATAAACTTGTCAATAAGTTGGTAAAGTATAACATCTCTTGTAGTCTTCTGCAAGCAGTATAAGAACCCACCTCCCTTGTATTTCCTGAAAGTGGGAAGATACTATTTTTGAAGAGAAACCTCCAGTTATAATATCTGGGTAGTTATAACTTGGTTAACAAACAATTTAGCAGGCTGCCTGGGATAAGGCAATATCTCTTAATAGTCACTTTCCTTGAGGGAGACATGGTTCACTTTCTCAGACCCAAGAAAATTGTCTATATGAAATTGCTGCCTTGAATTCAGGTGAGGGTGATCATTGAGGAAGTGCTCCCGATCTATGGTAGTCTATATTTGGGGCTAGAGTTATAATCCACTTCATGCTTACCCTCTTGGTCCTTAGCCAGTGGCAGGTGAAGCATTGGGCAGCTGCCCTGTCTTAGGGTCAATTGAGGCCTTTAAGTGGCCATTTATTCTCCCACTGTCTCTAGTATTTTAACTGTGTTAGTGGATGTCCATGCCGTGTGTTGTAGGCTGAGGTGCCCAATGGAGGCTCCCCACCAGCACCTTGCGTGTTCCCCCCTACCTTCGGAAACCTTCTTCCACCCGACTTGCTTGGCCTGCCAGACAGGTCTCTCGCCCCAGCAGAAGATCCTAACTTAGGAACCATCCTTTAACCCCCACCCCTACCCTTCTAGATGTGCCACAGTATCAGGAAGACATAGGTCCCCCATTAATCAGCACACACTCGACAGAACAGACCCTCATTCAATCAATTGCTCCTGAGCTACAGCTGAGGGAGATCCACCCTTGGTGGTGGTGGTGGTGGGGAGGGGGGGAGGCAATAGAAGATACACCTTGTGTCACCAATAGGATATTTAAGCAAGAGCAACTGGCAGTGGTATGTGAGGAAAAGTACAATGTCAGTTGGAGAGGAAGAAGCCCTGCTTTTCAGCTAAGGAGCATTGAAATGTACAGCTCAAGGACCTTGTTTCTGAAATAAGTAACTTATTCAGATCATCCAGTGTGTCTGCAAGACTGGGGGTTGTTGAAGATGGTTGTGATGAAGAGCACTCTGGAGGATTGCAATTCACCATAGAGTATTTGGCAACTCTAGGGAGGTATACATTAGAGGTTTTCATGGTAGCTGCTCTAATACACAGATGCTCAGCTTGCTACCATAGGTACCGCAGGTACCAGACTGGAGAGATTGGTCCTGGTTTGAATGTCTTTAATGAACAATTGTAGACAGGCATCTTATATGTTTTTCTTGATTTCAGTGGAACCATTTTTGAAGGTGGGCAGTTTCACAGGTTGTTGTACATTGAGATGTCGGTCTCATTCCATCTGTTAAAACGGCACACAACAACAGGGAGAGGTTCCAGACAGGGGTGGAGAGGCTGACACGGGGTCCCACTGAGGTGTGTGTATCTACACTGGTGGAGAGTGTGGTTGAGCACTGTATAGGGTCCCTGAGGGTGCTATCATCAGGGTCATCCTTCGACTCCCTTTGAGGAGCGTGCCATCGCACTGCTTGGGGAAGATGTTGTCCATGCGTGTGGTGATAGGGAAATGGGCAGCGAACATCCAAGTGAAGGTCCTGCACCATCTCATCCCGCAGACAGCGACACTGTGGGTGCTTTGAACTTTTTGCAAGTCCTTTGCCACGCACTCATCTTCTCCTTTATAGATTCTTCTGGAAAGCACTTGAGGAAACCTGCAAGCCAGACCCTCAACTCCAGTTCTCTGGCACTCTGAGAATTGCTGGAGCCCATGATTCTGTTCAGTCTGAGTCAAATGATGAGCCTCCAGTCTTCATCACTGTGGTATTTTTAAAAGATAGACTAATGACCACGAAGGCTCAAAAAAACAAAAGCTTTGTTAGAAAAGTGTTTACAGGCGGTTAGGATAGGCTGCTCATTTGCCTGTGCAAACAGCCAATCACATCATCAAACTCTTAAATTGACCTTGTTCTAACTTGAAACAAAGATGAATACAAGACACTTTCCTCCCTCATTACATTGGAGATTCCTGCATTGAAACACAATATACCATTAACAATTTACAATATGAACAATTAATAAATGCAACAGTCAATAAGTTAGACAGTTTGGAGGACCTGTGTGGTTGTTGGCAAACTTCAGGTATGTAGACTGCATCTCTGGTGTTTTTGGTTGAATTTGAACGTCACCTGTAGTTGTCTCAACCGGAGTCGACATAGGATTTGGCGGTTTATTCGGTATTGAAATGTCCTCAGCTGATGTACTGTCTTCCACAGTTGCTTCGGGTATTGTCAACCCAGGTTCTCAGGTATGTCTTGGTCTTCACTTGGCCAGTTTCTTATGGATTCTCAGTTGACTCTGTCTCTGGTGTGTCTTCTCCACACTATGTGCCCTGAGTTTGAATGGTGTAGAAGACCGGTCCTGTCTGTGCTAGTACAATGGCAGCTATCCACTTCTCACTGGTGGTATAGTTCTTTGGCAATACTTCCTGATCATTCTGAAAACACGCATTTAGCCCTGTTCTCATGTTGCAAAATCTGAGTTTGCTTTTTCCTCTCAACAACCTCTCTTGTCTTAGGTGACTTCAGCAAATCAAATACTGTGCATTACTGACATTTTATCATGAGTAATGCCAGAGAACTTAGTTATCAAATATGTTGTATTCCTGTACATCATCAAGAATTGGCTTAGTTGTTCAAACAATGAACCTTGCTCCTGTGTTAACTTCAACGAATGTTTAATTGTCTGAACAAACCTTTCAGCCATCCCATTTGTGGCAGGATGATAAGGAGCAGATCGGATATATTGGATTCCATTCTCCTTTGGATAATTTGTGAATTCTTCCAAAATTAACTGTGGCCCATTTTTGCTGACAACTTGTTCAGGATAACCAAATCTTGCAAAAATCTCACCCAGTCTTTCTATTGTTCTCTGTGAGGACATTGTCTTCATAACGGTGATTTCAAGCCATTCTGACTGCATGTCAAGCACAATGAGAGACATATGTCCTTCGAATGGTCCGGCATAATCTATATAAACTCTTTGCCATGGCCCTTCTGGCCATTCCCACAGGTGTAATAGTGCTAGTGACAGCTTTAGAGCTTTTGCACAATCCAAACACATACCCGCCTTCTGCTCCATTTTGCTATCGAGCCCTGCCCACCAAAAATAGCTTCTGGCTATCTCCTTCATCCTTACTATACCAGAGTGACCTTTGTGCAGTTGGTTTAGGACATGTTTCCTTAACAATGGTGACCCCCATTCCCCAGAAGAGACAATCAGCCTGTTTGGATAGTTTGAGTCTTCGGGTAACATGTGGCTACGACTCTGGGTTTGTTCTTGCGGTCTTGCCACAAAATATCAAGTCCATAACTTCTGAGAGTAGTCCTGCGGTTACAGGAGTGTTATCGACTTCTTTGAAATAGAAAATATTACCACTTGAACTATTCACTGATGACTTATTAGATAAAGGTAATCTGGAGTGTCTATCAGCATTTCCATGGAGATTTGATTGACGATATTTTGTCTTGTACATATGTGCTGCCGATAGCAATGCCCATCTCTACATCCAGCTTGCTGCCAGAGATGGAAAACCTGTATGTGGCCCAAGTATTGTTATCAGTGGTTGATAATCCATTTGTAGATTTTGTTCCATATAAGTATTGGTAAAAATCTTTGATCCCGAGGAGTTTCCTTCTCTAACTGTGCATAGTTCATTTCTGCTTTGTTCAAGGGTCTTGATGCAAAAGCTACTGGCTTCTCTTCACCATTGGGTATTATGTGAGAAACCACTCCTCCTATCCCCTAAGGTGATGCATGGTAAGATGGTTGCAAGGGTAACTTCAGATCAACGTGTGTCAGTACTTCTGATTTTAATAATGCCTCCTTAGCTTATATAATCACTTTCTCGCATTGATCCGCCCATTTCCATTCCCTGTTTTGACACAGTAAGTTATGTAAAGGCTTGAGAATAGTTGTTAGCTTAGTGACAATCCTTCCATAATAGTTTGATCAGCTCAAAAACAATCAAAGTTCATTTACGTTTTGAGGTGCAGGTGCCTCAGTTATGGCTTTTACTTTTGACGGTGATTTGTGCAGTTCTTTTGCATCTATGATGTGCTCCAGGTATTCAATAGAAGATTTGAATAATTTACATTTATCCTTTCGTACTCATACTCCGTAATCCTCTAATCTCTGGAGTGTATCTAAATTTTGAAGATACACTACATCATTCTTTCCAGGAACTAAGATATCGTCTAAGTAACACTAGAGTCCTTCTAGTCTGCTTAGTAATTTATCCATGGCACGTTAGAACAACACAAGTGTGGATGCAATGCTAAATGGAAGACTTTTATATCTGAATGACACTTTGTGTGTCATGATTGTCAAATATAGTTCTGAATCTGAATCTGAACCAACACTAATCAGGAGATAAAGCAAAAGGTCGTGAATGTAGCCCAATCCATCACACAAACCAGCCTCCCATCCATTGACTCTGTTTACACTTCCCGCTTCCTCGGCAAAGCAGCCAGCATAAGGACCCCATGCATCCTGGACATTCTCTCTTCCACCTTCTTCCGTCGGGAAAAAGATACAAAAGTCTGAGGTCACGTACCAACCGACTCAAGAACAGCTTCTTCCCTGCTGCTGTCAGACTTTTGAATGGACCTACCTTGCATTACGTTGATCTTTCTCTACACCCTAGCTATGGTTGTAACACTACATTCTGCACTCTCTCTTCCTTCTCTATGAATGGTATGCTTTGTCTGTATAGTGCGCAAGAAACAATACTTTTCACTGTATGTTAACACATGTGACAATAATAATAAATCAAATCAAATCAAATTAAATTAAATCAAAAGTTTGACTAAGGTCAACGTTGCTGAAATGAATTAGCAATTAAAGGCAGAGGGTACTGCTCTTCACAGTACTGTAGTGATAATGACTTTAAAGCTACCACATATGCATACCATCTCTCTTCATCATGGATACTACGAGCAAGTCTCAATCATTTACATTAATGGGTTTGAGGACTCACATCTTGATCAGGCTAACTAATTCTGCCTCAACATTAAGCCTGGTGGCGTATAACACTGATCTAGCCTTTAAGGCTTCTGTCCTTAATCTTTAGCTTGACTGAGATCTCCTTCATACTTCCTGGCTCCCTATTAAAGACAATTTAAAATCTGCTTTGTAATCTGACATGGGATTTACCTTGACCCAGTTTAGCTTGATTCTCTCCAGCCAGGTTCTCCCTGTTAGAGCTGGATAGTTACCTTGAACAACGTGCAGGGACAAGTCTGTGATCTGTGATCTGGCTAGCGGATAGGAAACAGAGGGTGGTGGTTGATAGTAAATATTCATCATGGAGTGCGGTTACAAGTGGTGTACCTCAGGGATCTGTTTTGGGGCCACTGCTGTTTGTAATATTTATTAATGATCTGGATGAGGGTATAGTTGGGTGGATTAGCAAATTTGCTGATGACACCAAAGTCGGTGGTGTGGTAGACAGTGAGGAAGGGTGTCGTAGTTTGCAGGAAGACTTAGACAGGTTGCAAAGTTGGGCCGAGAGGTGGCGGATGGAGTTTAATGCGGAGAAGTGTGAGGTAATTCACTTTGGTAGGAATAACAGATGTGTTGAGTATAGGGCTAACGGGAGGACTTTGAATAGTGTGGAGGAGCAGAGGGATCTAGGTGTATGTGTGCATAGATCCCTGAAAGTTGGGAATCAAGTAGATAAGGTTGTTAAGAAGGCATATGGTGTCTTGGCGTTTATTGGTAGGGGGATTGAATTTAGGAGTCGTAGCGTTATGTTGCAACTGTACACAACTCTGGTGCGGCCGCACTTGGAGTACTGTGTGCAGTTCTGGTCCCCACATTACAGGAAGGATGTGGAGGCTTTGGAGAGGGTGCAGAGGAGGTTTACCAGGATGTTGCCTGGTATGGAGGGGAGATCCTATGAGGAGAGGCTGAGGGATTTGGGATTGTTTTCGCTGGAAAGGCGGCGGCTAAGAGGGGATCTTATTGAAACATATAAGATGATTAGAGGTTTAGATAGGGTGGATAGTGATAGCCTTTTTCCTCTGATGGAGAAATCCAGCACGAGGGGGCATGGCTTTAAATTGAGGGGGGGTAGTTATAGAACCGATGTCAGGGGTAGGTTCTTTACCCAGAGGGTGGTGAGGGATTGGAATGCCCTGCCAGCATCAGTAGTAAATGCGCCTAGTTTGGGGGCGTTTAAGAGATCCGTAGATAGGTTCATGGACGAAAAGAAATTGGTTTAGGTTGGAGGGTCACAGTTTTGTTTTTTTTTAACTGGTCGGTGCAACATCGTGGGCCGAAGGGCCTGTTCTGCGCTGTAATGTTCTATGTTCTATGTCTGTTTAGCTGCACTTTAACATCGATATGGCCCCTTAACGGAACCACTTCCCTAGGATAGTTTGCCAGTATTATCTTTGAGGGTTTTAAGGCAATATGTCATAGACTTTCTTGGTAAACAGTTTCTGATACCAATAAAACTAGTGCTCCAGTGTCCACCTTCATTTTCACCAGTTGTTGGTCCAGTAAAGGAGTAACCCAGTAACAGCAAGATAAGTGATGTAAAGTGCAGCATTTCCTGAGTTCACCATCTCCCAAGTCACAGATGTAATTCTGTGAGACCCTCTCACCATTCAGCCACATGAGACATTCCTCCACCTGCACCCCCATACCATTGCGGTCATGCGTGTGAGCACTGCCTCCCTCCACAGTGCTGGCCTTACCCTGCACCTTGCAGCCCTTTGTTATGCCTTTGGCCACATACCCCATTGCTGAGTTGGAGGCCTTGCTCTGTAGCCGTTATAGCTATTTACCATATTGCCATTTTGTGGGGGTTGTCCTGTTGCTTTTCTGGCCATTTACCACATAGCCATGTTGTGGGGCTTGTCATGTAGCCCTTCTGGCCACTTACCTTGTTCCCCAGTGGGTGTCTTCCCTGCAGCTGACTCAAGGTGATCTATGCCTGACTACTGGTTTAGGCAGAGCCTTCTCATTAACCCCTCCTGAAAGTGATGTGGTGTTGGCAGTGAAAGCATACACTGAACCCAAGATGCTGGGAGTGCTGCAGGTGCGAGGTAGGTGCACAAACCTCAGAGTCTCGAGCAAAGTGCATGTCACCAGGTGTATGTCACTTATATTTCATTGTGAAACATGTTGGCCTAAATTGCACGCTGACAAACTCTGTTGATCCAATGTGGCGAAATGATTCCCACAAGCACTCCTTTTACTGAGTAAGCATGACATTAACATTAATGTCGAAGATGTTGTCGACATTGTGCATTGTTCACCTTATTATTTATGTATCCGTGCAGAGCATAATGAATCTTGTGATGGGCTAAGGAAGCCACCATCCCCGCCGCTACCTCATGGATTTGGAGGTTCAGGTGCTATACTTAAAGGGCACCTGGACAGCCTCCTTCCCTTCTCCCCTTAAGTTTACCTCCAGCCTCCACTCCATCCTCCTCCACCCCCTTCCAGCCTGTGCACAGCTCACATAACCAGCACCCGATATGAGTTAAGCTATGAACAGTTCCCAAGAAGGTGTAAGTAGCATCTACTGACCTCATAGTCATGGAAGAAGAGAAGTTCAGCAGATGTATGACATTTATGTATGGTCGTGAAAGTGATTGTTCTAACTTCCTGCTGGAGGAGAACTTAATTTCAGCAAGGTGACCTTTTAGTGAGGATGCATAACTTGCTAATGCATATGAAAGGACTTTCCACGTTGTCTGTTGGGAACTCAACTTGCCTTAAACCCACCTCTAAAGTCCTGAGAACAAAATCCTGACATTGAACAAAGCACAAAGAAAGTTACAGTACAGGAACAGGCCCTTTGGCCCTCTAAGCCTGCACCGATCGTGCTACCCGACTGACATAAAACCCCCCACTCTTCCAGAGACCATATCCCTCTATTCCCATCCTATTCATGTATTTGTCAAGATGCCCCTTAAAAGTTACTATCATATCTTCTCCCACTACCTTCTCCAGCAGCGGGTTCCAGGCACCCACCACTCTCTGTAAAAAACTTGCCTCGTACATCTCTTTTAAACCTTGCCCCTCACACCTTAAACCCATGCCCCTTCGTAATTGATTTTTCCACCCTGGGAAAAAACTTCTGATTATCCACTCTGTCCATGCCCCTCATAATCTTGTAGACTTCTGTCAGGTCACCTCTCAACCTCCATCATTCCAGTGAGAACAAACCAAGTTTCTCCAACCTCCCCTCATAGCTAATGCCCTCCATACCAGGCGACATCCTGGTAAATCTTTTCTGTACCCTCTCCAAAGCCTCCACATCTTTCTGGTAGTGTGGTGACCAGAATTGAACACTATATTCTTAGTGCAGCCTAACTAAGGTTCTATAAAGCTGCAACATGATTTGCCAATTTTTAAATGCAGTGCCCTGACCGATGACGGCAAGCATGCCGTATGCCTTCTTGACTACCTTCTCCATCTGCGTTGCCACTTTGTGACCTGTGTACCTGTACACCAGATCCCTCTACCTATCAATACACTTTAGGATTCTGCCATTTACTGTACATGTCCCGTTCGGAGCCTTAAGCCCCTTCCTAGGCTCCAAAAGCTTGCGGCTTTTGCTACCAAATAAACCTGTTGGACTTTAACCTGGTGTTGTTAAACTTCTTACTGAAATTAAGTTCCCCCAGCCGCCATGCTTCCCACTGCTGGCAGGACTGGAAGGTTCCACCAAATGATTGAGAAAATGTACCAAAACTGTGAGCAGCTGATGCCAGAACAAATTAATGTTAATACAGCTATGATCACGAGATCGAAAGCAGCATTCCTCAAGATCATATTTATGAGTAATATCTAAAGTAAGACTTCCTACATTTCAATAAAGTTAGAATTATATAATTTTCACATGGAAGAATTCGCACTGAAACAGTCACAAGTTCTACCTATTTGTTGACATCATCACAATTTAACTTGCAGAGTTAGAATAAATTATATTCTGTCACGAGAAGCTATCTTTATCAAGCACTAATTTCAATACACTGAACATTCCTTTTCAAGGGTTTGATAGTATATTCATTTGATGGTATCATCAACCTATCAAAGCAAACAGTTTCTATTGGTTACAGATGTCCATACATCAATGATAACAGGTGGCATCATAAAAAATCTTTCCAAATAGTTTGTAGGATGCTAAAGGACAATTTTATAAAATGACGGATGCCTTTTTGTATCAGGTTGAGATTCAGCATACTTTAGCATGTTTACACATCCAAATATATCAGCCCTCTATCAAATCCACACAGGAAAATGAGCTGAATCATGCCTGGGTGTAATATTCATGTCACCAAAAAGAGAAAGGTCGAAAAAAATTAAAATGGACCCAGTATAGGTAAAATGGACATGAGGCCAACAAGAAGTCAGAGTTTGAACAAAGAATAAATAACTGTGCTGTTAATGATTTTTGAATTGCTTATTATTCACATTATCTATAAGAAATTAATATAAATTACTGTCAGCTTTCACAATTGATAAGCTGAAACATTAGCGAGAGATATAAAAATTGGAAAATGCTCTTATCAGTGGTACCCTGAAATGATCTTCCTTGAGAAAGGAAATATTTAATTAAAACATTAAAAGATACATAAAGGACTCGTTCTAAGATTGTCTTATTTTGTAATGATGTTTACACTTAGGCCAAAACACCATGTAATGTGAAACACTTGACCACACCATGTAATGTGAAATGCTTAATGGAAATGCTACATCTGAAACAAATTATTTCATTCAATTTAATTTAATTACAATAATCTAAATAAGAACTCTGGCTGGGACAAGCTCACAGCACAATCTTGCCTGACTACTGAATGCATTACTTTAAAATTAACTTCGGAAGTATTAAATGCATGGTTGTTACAGAAACACTGACTACTGACAAAGACGCAGTTAATAATTTTGCCAGAAACTGCACATCTTATAAAAAGTTCAACCTTATCAACTCAACAGTAACAAGCTTTTGGAAGAGTTCTTGCTTTTGTTCAGCAGTGGGCTTCACTCCTTGCATAAAAAGTATTAAATCAGTTCATATATTTTTATGGCAAAAATTCACACTTTGAAGCTCCAAAGGGTTTTCCCAATCCCCTGCTGCACTTCAGCGAAAGATAAGTAGAATTCTTGGAAAAATGACATGGAATTACAATTTGGAGTCATGAGGCAAAGAAGGAGACAATCTGGCCCATGAAACCCTGCTGGCACCAGGTAGAGAGATTTAATCACTTTCATCTCCCAGCTCAAACCCAATTGCCCTGCAAGTTTATTTCCCTCAAGTGTAGAATGAATTTCATTCTGAAATCATTCATTGTCTCCACTTTCCCTATCGTCTCAGGCAGCAAGATTCAGTTCATTACCACTCGCTGCGTAAAAAAGCTCTTCCTCACATCCCCCTGTGTATTTTGCTCAAAATCTTAATTTGTGTCTCCTGGTCTTTGTACCATCAGCTTATGGGAACAGTTAAACCTGTCATCATTCTGGGCACCTTTATCAAATCTCCCCACAATCCCTTCTGCAAAACAAGATTGGGTTTGGGATTACATTCAAGGTTGGAACACACATCGATGCAGATGTTTATTGACTTTCCTCAGCACCACTTCCATCAAATTGACAGCACAATTAAAGGAGTCAGAAACTGCATTGAGGTGTGGAGGTAATAAAAACAATGCTTGTTCCACTCTTATTACTGGATAACTCGATGTCAGTGGGGGCAGATTTGTGTTTCACAAAGGAGACATTCCCACCCATAAAACTCTCAAACAAAAATGGTGCAGGTTCAGAAATATGCAGGAAATTTGGATTTTCTCTGCCCTAAACCCAGACAAATTTCAGCCCAATACCTCTATTTATGAAGGCAGTGCTAACTGATCTCTCTATATGCCCTGCCACCTTCAAAAATCTATATGCATGAAGTCCCAGGTCCGTCTGTCCCTGCACATTCTTGAGAACTGAGTCATTCAGCCTTTATTGGCCCCCTCACCTATCCCTTCTGCTAAAAGACAGCACCTCACACTTCTCTGTTTCAAATTCCATCTGCTAGCCTATCTTGTCCTGTTGCAATCAATTGGTATGCTCCTGACTGTTTGCCACTCTTCAAGTTAGTATAATAAGTAAATTTTGAAATGTTACTCTGCATTTGAGTTGTTTTGGCCATTCGTGAGGGGATTTTGTTGATTCTCCCACCAGACAGCCCCATGGAAATTCCAGGTAACATGTCAGTTTCAGGATTCTGAATAAAAATGATGTTCCATTGCAGAAACATTGGTCCTGGTTGGATTGTCTGGCCAGCAGGTGAGAGTTTAAATTTGATACAACAAAACTCATATCGCATCTTCAATATAATGAAACGCCCCAAGGCACTTCAGAGGAATCTTTTAAAATAAGTGATGACACTGAGCTACATACGGAGGGTTAAGTCAGATGACTGAATATTTTGTCAAAGAGATAGGTTTTAAGGAAGAGTCTTAAAAGAGGAAAGCAAGGTACAGAAATAGACAAGTGCAAGTATGAATTCCAGAACTGGGGCCAAGACAACTGAAGGCATGGTCACCAAAGATGGAGTGATTATAATCGGGAATGCACAAACAGCTAGAATTAGAGGAGTTTAGTCGCCTTGGACGGATATGGGTTATAAGAGATGACAGAGAGAGAGAGGGGCAAGGTCCTGGAGCAATTTGAAAGCGAAGATGAGAAGTTTAAAACCAAAACATTGCTTGATGGGTGCCAATTTAGGTCAGTGAGCACAGGGATGACAGCGGAAACAGGGCTTTCTGTGAGTTAAGACATAGGCAGCAGAGTTTTGGATGACCTCAAGTTTAGAAAGGATAGAATGTGGAACACCAGCCAAGAGTGCATTGGAATAGCCGAGTCTAGTGGCAACAAAGGCATGAATAAATGTTTCAACAGCAGAAGAGCTGCAACAGGGGCGAAGTCGGATTATGTTACAGACATAAGGGATCTCAGTTGTACCATGAATTTGAGGTCGGAAGCTCATCACAGGATCAAATGTGACACCGAAGTTGCAAACAGACTAACTTAGGGCCCTATTTTACCATTTTGATTCTAAGTGCCGGGCAGACTTGAAACTGGGAATGTTTCAGATCCAACTTTTAGACCCTTTCTGAGGCGCCCCCATATGCACTCTGCCTGCAAAAACATCAGCGATTCCAAATCATGCTGCAGTGGACCCCCCTTCCCCCCACTGATCATAGGCAGAGTGGCAGCGGACCCCCCTTTCACCCTCACTGATCTCAGACAGAGTGGCAGCAGACCCACCTTCCCTCCCCCACCGATTTCAAGCAGAGAGCCGTCACACCACCATCCTCCCCACCCCCAACCGATATCAAGCAGAGAGCCGTCGAACTCTCAGCACTTACCTCCTCACTAACCTCACTGACGGAATACCTGAATCGGACTCATATGGAGCATGTCTGTTTCGCGCCGATTCCGGATGGGCGAACACGGTGGTAAAGCGGGAAGTGCAGCCCATTAAGTCAATTTAAGTGCATGAAAATGGCCGTCGCGCTCGTTTTGGGCACGGTCCCGATCGCGGTCATTTTCGGGACATTTTGATAAAGGGGGGACTGGTACGGAGGCGGGCGCGGAACGCGCTACTCGCCTCACGCCTGACTTTATCAAGTTTCCGCACCTGAAAATGGGAGCAATGCGATGGTAAGATTGAGCCCTTAGTGTGAGAGTGTTGTCAGCATGAGCGATGGAGTCAGTTGGTGAGGAGTTGGAGTTTGGAGTGGGAGCCAAATACTATGGCTTCAATCTTTCTAATATTTAATTTTTGGAAGTTTCTGCCCATCACATGCTGAATTGCCATAAGCAGTTGGATAACTTTACAATAACAGAGGAGTCAAGAGAGATAATAGTGAGAAATAGAGCCAAACGTTTCAAGTCTAGATGACCCTTTGTCAGAGCTCTGACGAAGGGTCACCTAGACTCGAAACATTGGCTCTATTCTCTCCCCACAGATACTGTGAGACCTGCTGAGATTTTCCAGCATTTTCTGTTTTTGTTTCAGATTCCAGCATCTGTAGTATTTTGCTTTTATCTGAGGTAATGGTGAGGTAGAGCTGGGTGTCGTGAGTATGTATGTGAAAACTGACAATGTGCTTTCAGATGATGCCACCAAGGAGCAGCGCGAATTGAGAAACAGGAGTTGACCAAGCATAGACCCTTCAAGGACACCAGAGGTCATGGTGTGGGATCAGGACGAGAGCCATTGCAAGTGATTCTCTGACTAGGTTTACATCATTAAGAATGCAAGTAGACAATTGCAGTCCAAGACAGCTGGATAATAGGGGAGAGGCATTGGAGGAGAAGAGTGTGATCAAACATGTCAAAAACTGCAGACAGGTCAAGAAGGACAAGGAGGGAAAGTTTAACTTTGTTATTTGTGACTTTGATCAGAGCTATTTCAGTACTGCAGAGGACAGGCTTTTCCCACTAGTGATTGGGTTGGATTTTTTATTCAGTGTTCAATCAGGGAAGACTGATGATGCGAATCTCTCAAAATGATGGGAAAGATGGTAGCATGGATTCCTCAAGGATCCAAGGGCATACCAATACTTGGAAGGCCCAAGAGGTCTTTGAAGGGCTAACTGAGAGCCTCTCCTCCCTTCTGTCGGTGGTGTGGTAGACAGTGAGGAAGGGTGTCGTAGTTTGCAGGAAGACTTAGACAGGTTGCAAAGTTGGGCCGAGAGGTGGCGGATGGAGTTTAATGCGGAGAAGTGTGAGGTAATTCACTTTGGTAGGAATAACAGATGTGTTGAGTATAGGGCTAACGGGAGGACTTTGAATAGTGTGGAGGAGCAGAGGGATCTAGGTGTATGTGTGCATAGATCCCTGAAAGTTGGGAATCAAGTAGATAAGGTTGTTAAGAAGGCATATGGTGTCTTGGCGTTTATTGGTAGGGGGATTGAATTTAGGAGTCGTAGCGTTATGTTGCAACTGTACACAACTCTGGTGCGGCCGCACTTGGAGTACTGTGTGCAGTTCTGGTCCCCACATTACAGGAAGGATGTGGAGGCTTTGGAGAGGGTGCAGAGGAGGTTTACCAGGATGTTGCCTGGTATGGAGGGGAGATCCTATGAGGAGAGGCTGAGGGATTTGGGATTGTTTTCGCTGGAAAGGCGGCGGCTAAGAGGGGATCTTATTGAAACATATAAGATGATTAGAGGTTTAGATAGGGTGGATAGTGATAGCCTTTTTCCTCTGATGGAGAAATCCAGCACGAGGGGGCATGGCTTTAAATTGAGGGGGGGTAGTTATAGAACCGATGTCAGGGGTAGGTTCTTTACCCAGAGGGTGGTGAGGGATTGGAATGCCCTGCCAGCATCAGTAGTAAATGCGCCTAGTTTGGGGGCGTTTAAGAGATCCGTAGATAGGTTCATGGACGAAAAGAAATTGGTTTAGGTTGGAGGGTCACAGTTTTTTTTTTTAACTGGTCGGTGCAACATCGTGGGCCGAAGGGCCTGTTCTGCGCTGTAATGTTCTATGTTCTATGTTCTATGTTCTATGGAAGGTTCAAAGAAGAAAAGGCTTTTAACGTTACCAGTATACTTCCAGTGAGCTGGCTCCTCACCTTTGCTGCTGTCTACAAGATTCCCCTATGTGAACATTAAATTTATGTTGCAGTGCAATATTATTAGCAGTGCACAACTTCTGAACTTTAAAAAGGCTCTACTTGTCCTTAGTAGGAGCCTTATCTGGAACTGACGTGCCATCATAAACATGGCAGGTGAAAATGCACTGGGCTACAGGTAGGCTCCTGATTTTGAGCGTATTAATCCCTCATTCAGCTTTGTGTTGCCCATTGGGGAGGATAGGGGCTGATTTTTTTTTGGTACCTTTTGGTACTGTTATTCTAATCAATTCCAATTAAGTCCAATCATGTCCCCACATGAGGAACAAACCAAATCCAAGCTGACAAGACAAGACTTTGCATCCCATCTTGGGCTCGATCAAACAAGATCTAAGCTGACAGGATGAGGCATTGCACCCCATCCTAGGCTTGATCTAATGCTTCATCTTAGCCAAAAGGCCGAGATGGCCTTGAAAAATTGCATCAGGTAAAGCTTCAGTTTAACCTCATTGGCTACCCTGATCCTTTACTTAAGTTTAGGTTTAAGTATTAGTGTCACAAGTAGGCTTACATTAGCACTGCAATGAAGTTACTGTGAAAATCCCATAGTCGCCACACTCCAGCTCCTGTTCGGGTACACTGAGGGAGAATGTAGCATGGCCAATGCACCCAACCAGCACATCTTTCAGACTGTGGAAGGAAACTGGAGCACCTGGAGGAAACCCATGCAGACGTGGGAAGAACGTGCAGACTCCTCACAGTGACCCAAGCTGGGCATCAAACCCAGATCCTTAGTGCTGTGAGGCAGCAGTGCTAAACACTGTGCCACCATACCGCCCACTCTAAGCTAGCCTGGGCACACCACCATCGCAGGCGTCAGCACACCATAAGCGCCATGAATTCTAACCGATATCAGCTGGGCTCCATTGGAGTACTTTCCCTCTGGGTCAGCAGATTGTGTATTCAATCCCAATTCTCATAATCTAGGCTGATATTCCGGTGGCGTGTCAGAGTTTGCTACATTGTTGGAAGAGATAATGAGCCAACATCAGGAGTTACAATTCAAAGAAAAGCAGGGAGGTGATCTGGATAATATTCCTCCAGCAACCAATATTATAAAGACAAAACAAAATAATGCTGGGCATTCACATCATTGCAATTTATGAGAGCCAGCTGTGTGCAAAATGGATATCACATTTTTGCTACAAAACAAGACTGATGGTACTTCAAAATAACTCAACATTTGTGGTAAAACATTAAACAAATATAGTTTCTATTTCATGTGTTCAAGAGTATCAAACATCTGTGCTGTACTGTAATCGGCTAGGGGAGTGGAGAGGTCTGGAAAACAAGTCTTTATTACTATTGCCAGAATGTTGTTGGGGCCCATAGGCTTTACAATATCCGATGTGTTCAGCAGTTTCTTGATATCACATGGAATGAATCGAATTGGCTGAAGACTGCCATCTGTGATCGATCATCCACTCGGCACTTCTGACTGAAGATGGTAATATGGAATTTAAGTGTGCACCGAATTTCTGATTCCAGTTCAGAGAGTCATAGGGTGGGTTCACGGGAATGGCGGCGGGAGTCCAAGATCCAGCGAATCCCGGAAATCACCGGCAAGATTGCGATATCTGGTTTTAGCCGCTGCTTTTAATATATTAACATATATTTGAATCTGACTAACCAGCCGCATCACCATATATTCCCCTGCTAGGCGTAGTTTCAAACTTCCTGACATGACATCACATCGGCAAGGTTTACAACAGGTTCACATAGACGGCAACCTGTCTTGGGGATCCTCCCTGCCCCCGCGGGGTGTGAAAGTGAGTATAGCCCCCAGAGGAGAGGGACATGTCAAAGCAGTGGCCCTGGCACTGCCACCAGCACAGGTTGGCATTATGCTTGGGTGCCCCGATCTCAGTGCAATCGGCTTTATTAGTGTATTTAGACCCCGCCCCTCTATGTGATGGTGTGAAGCAAGCCCAACTTTTTCTTTGACAAGTGCCAGAAGATCTGGAGAGATAACCATCCTGTTTCTCTGGAGAGAAACACTCCCGTTTTCAGTCAGACCCTGACACTTTGTCAAATTCTGGTAAGATCCCCCCCATTGAGTGATAGGAGACGGTTTCGAGCCCACACTATCCATTTGCGGGAATGGCAGCACATGCTCAAAATTGATTAGTGCTGGTGAATTTCCCAGCTCTGATTTTCCCGGCTATTTACCACACCATCAATTTTCCTGTCATCTGTGAATGTACCGATCCTACCTCCTATTTTCACATCTATGATAGAATCATAGAAATCATAGAAACCCTACAGTACAGAAAGAGGCCATTCGGCCCATCGAGTCTGCACCGACCACAATCCCACCCAGGCCCTACCCCCATATCCCTACACATTTACCCACTAATCCCTCTAACCCACACATCTCAGGACACTAAGGGGCAATTTTAGCATGGCCAATCAACCTAACCCGCACATCTTTGGACTGATCTAGATCATTAATATACATGACAAACAGTAAGGGACCCAACACTGATCTCTGTGGTACAACAATGGACACAGGTTTTCAGTCACAAGAACAACCTTTGACCATCACTCACTGCCCCTACCACTAAACCAATTTTGGGTCCAATTCACCCAAATTACCCCGTATCCCATGGGTTCTTCCCTTCAAACAGGTGAAGCAGGAAGGATGAATTTCGAAAATGATTCCTTGTAACTAGTTAATGAACCAATGCAAGATCAACAAGATTTTCCAATTCTACCTCAAACCAGCCAATACAATGTGTGTCCTGAGAATTCTGTGTACTTTGCGTTTTTGATACTTCTTGGCATCTGGCATAATGGCTGGCATTTTCCAGTCCTTCCCGCAGGTGGAATTTTCCAGAACTGGCAAAGGTGATCTCTCATGGCGAGTTCCCCGGCAGTACGGCCGGCGAGCAACGCAGATGGCCAATGACTTCAGCGGGACTGGAAGATCCTACTGGCAGCCAAAGAAAGGCAAGCCACCTCAGCCTTCGGAAAACCCAATGCAGGAGGGGCCAGAAAATCCCAGGCTATTGTTCCTGATGTATATTAATAAAATATGCATATCATAATAATGTTTTGCTTTCTGTATCTACCAGTGTGTTTCCAAAGTTAGAAGAGAGATCCCAGATCCATGTAAGTATTTTCAGGAGCAGTGGTGGAAACATTTGGACTCCAGCGACGGTCATGAAAACTTAACAATCCCCTCTTCATAATTTTCAAAACAAAACATGGTAGAAATCATGAAATCTGAGGGTAGGTGTAAACAAACTGAAGAGCAAGTCTCATAGTTTCTTACCTGTAATGTGCTAATGTGAACGGGAGTGCCTGTTCCATTGACAGTATTCTTAGAGGATGGTTTAACCCAGTTTCCACATCCTTTCCCTTCAGCTGCAATGGCCTGCTCTTTGGCCTTCAGTTTTTTTTGGATTCGAGCCCTTTCAGCTTCAATTTTTTTGGGGCTGTTCAATAGAACCTGCACAACAGCATATTCTACAAGCGACGCAAACCCAAAGAGGAGGCAAGCAATCAGCCAGATATCCAAAGCTTTTACGTAGGACACCTTGGGCAACTCTGCAGCAAGAGACATGCACTCAGAGGACAAGTTGAGCACTGAGAAGATGCCTGTGAGAAACAAACATGTATGTTAACATCAATGGTTTAATATGCATTGCTGGTTTCAAATGCAAACATTGTCTTAATTATCCTCATATCTCATGCACCACCCCCCCCCCCCCCCCTCCCCCACCCCACCACCACAACTCTCTACCTAACTCCCAGGAATACAATAAAGCCGTTAGCCTCTCCAGCCTTAATTATTGCCAGGATTCTCCAACCTTGTCCTTGGCCGGGAGTCTCCGTTCTCGCTGGCAATGGGAGCGGGGTGCATGCCATCAGAGAACTCCGGCCTATAGCTCTGATCATCCCTCGAGCACAAACTGGCGACTTCTGCCACAACCCACACACCCCTTCCCCACCCTTCCCACCCATGGACCCGTATTGTTACTATGACTAATGCTTTTAAAACTCTTCTCTAACTCTTATAAACTTTCTAACAATGCTCTAATTCAACCTCTTTTGAATGGACCTACCTCTTATGAAGTTGATCTTTCTCTACACCCTAGCTATGACTGTGACACCACATTCTGCACTCTCTCCTTCTCTACATTTGGTATGCTTTGTCTGTGTAGTGCACAAGAAACAATACTTTTCACTGGATATTAATACAATTGACAATAAGAAATCGAATCAAATCAAAATTGTTCAAATTTATTTCCCGCTCCTAAAAACCACTCCTAAAAATTGGAAACCCAGGACGGCATCTGGAATCTCAGAATCGCTTACAGCTGCAAACTCAGTGAAAAACTCTTACCAGGAGAGTGTATGCAATAGTTCCATGCAATCATAGATTAAGTCAATTCACCAACTCCCAGGTTGTCTGTCATTGCTGTGCTTGAGGAGTCGTGTTCCATGTTTATATAGGATGTACGAGATTGCAGTACCTTTTTGAGTATTTGAGGGGACTGCTTCTCAACTTTCAGCTGCACCTCAATCCCACACACCTGATCCTTGGCCACCTAAGAAGGAACCGTTTCAAAGATCATCCTCATGCTCGCTCCCACCCCTTCTGTCCCTGCCAAAGTATGCCCCCCCAAATAATCTCTATGGCTCCACATGCTCTCTATGTCAAGGTATGCTCCCTCCAAACAATCATCATGGCCCCTCATGCCCAATGCTAAAATATGCCCCACCACTCAGTCACCAAGGCCCCTCATCCCCTCATGTCCCTTCTGCCAAACTATACCTTTCCACCCTCATGCCCCCTATGCCAAGCCATGGCACATCCATGCCTATTGAGAAGGGCAGGCAGATTAGAAAATCTCTTCATTCATCTGCTCCTGGGCTAGGCCAAGGTGACCATTAACAATTTCAGACAGCGGAAGATTAAGGGGATCTTTTGACTCAACTACCTGTCTCTCTTTCAGGGATAGGTCCACACCCGGGTGTCCCTGAAGAGGGAGAACATGTTGTTTGCTGGTACGCTGCTACAGAACTTCCACAACCGGTCGAGCAAGGGCTCGAGTGCATCATCAGTACCAGTAATGACATCTTAATTTGATAAGTTTCCAGTGATATCATAGATCATAGAAACCCTACAGTGCAGAAGGAGACCATTCGGCCCATCGAGTCTGCACCGACCACAATCCCACCCAGGCCCTACACCCACATATTTACCCGCTAATCCCTCTAACCTACGCATCTTAGGATTCTAAGGGGCAATTTTTAACCTGGCCAATCAACCTAACCCGCACATCTTTTTGTTTTAGTTACAATACCCCTTCAAAGAACAAAGAACAGTACAGCACAGGAAACAGGCCCTTCGGCCCTCCAAGCCTGTGCCGTTCCTTGGTCCAACTAGACCAATCGTTTGTATCCCTCCATTCCCAGGCTGCTCATGTGACTATCCAGGTAAGTCTTAAACGATGTCAGCGTGCCTGCCTCCACCACCCTACTTGGCAGCGCATTCCAGGCCCCCACCACCCTCTGTGTAAAAAACGTCCCTTTAAAGGGAATGATCATTAGTTAATGTGTTTATTGTTTAATCACAGGAGTATAATGAGATACTTGGGGTCAGTTAGCTCAGTTGTTTATAATAAAAACAGAAAATGCTTGGAGTAGAATAGAAGGTCAGGGAGGCGGGATCTAAAGAGAGATTGACTTCCACTGGGCATTGATCTTTATCCCATTGTCACATTCTGCTATCTTACCTTTATGCCAATATCAGCTTCTTCTTTAGTCCTTAACGCTACCATTAACACTCCCTTTATCTTGTATCCATGGCACTCTCTCCTCTCCAATTATAGTATTCATTACATTTCTACTCCTTCAGCGCTGAAGAAGTCATACAAACTCAAAATGTTCACTGTTTCTCTCTCCACAATGTGGACCTCTTAAGAATATGAGCTCTCAGATTAAGGCAGTAATTTCTTGTCCAACCAGGGAGCCTTGCATGTGTACATACTGTGGAGTGTCAGGGTTACTGGCACTCCAGCTTTATATCCTGTACAAGGAAGTACCTGTCTGAGGATACCATGTAAATAAATCTAAATTTGGTGAAGGGACACGAGTCTCAGAGGAGTTATTTCAGGCTGACCTGCTGAATTTAGCCAGCATATACTGTTTTTATTTCATATTTCCAGCATCCACAGTATTTTGATTTTATATTAGCTCAGTTGGTTAGATGGCTAATGTATGGTACAGAGTAACACTGACAGCACAGCTTAGGTTCCCACACCAGCTGGTAGACTTGACACCTGCCTCCTCCCCCTTTTCTGGGAGTGGAAAGTAATAGCAAACCACCACTGATTAAAAAATCTGCCAAAACAAACAGCTCAGGATGAAGAATCAGCAGAAAATGAGCTAAAGACCTGCCTTTGGGCAGAACACACGACATGACATGTTTTGTCTCTATGGAAGCTGTGGGTTGCTTCTTAATGCCGAGCTTAAAAAGTCTGCACCGCTTGTTCAACCAACCCATTCGGTGATGGGTGATAGGGTTTGATTCAGTTGGAAAGCATGAAAGTCTGAAACTCGGTGCTAATAAAGACAGTGCCATTGTCAGAAGCCAGGAGTTCAGGTATCCCACGCTTGCATGAACTTTGTTGTAGTTTCTGAATGGTAGCATGGGAAGTGGTGTAGTTCATACGATGCATCACCAACCATTTGGAGTGCAAGTCAACCATAATTAAGAACATGGAGCCCATAAAAGGCTTGGCAAAGTCTACATGCATTCGCACCCAGGGCTTACCAGGCCACTCCCATAGATGTAGGGAGGCTGAGGGGAGAATTTTTGATTTTCTTGGCACTCACATTGTCTGACCAAGATAATAATGTCTGCATCAAGACCAGGTCACCATGCATAGCTCCTGGCTAGCATTTTCATTTTCAAAATCCCAAGGTGGCTATGGTATAATTCCATAAGTTTCAGATGTCACCCTAGATGAGGGACGACTATGCGGGAACCCCAGAGGATGATGCCATCCTCATCACTGAGCATGTCTTTCTTTGGCAAGTAGTGTTTCATTTCAGCTGAGGGCTGTCCCCTGAATCTCCCATGTAATGTTAAGCTTTTAAAACTTAGATAGGACTGTGTCCTTTTGCATCCAGGCCTTGATTTGTCTCATAGATGCCGGCAAGGTGTCCAAAAAATTCAAGTCATCATGACCTCTTCCACAGCTGGTAGCGATGGCAGATGACTCAATGCATCAACGCTGACTATCCAGGTCCCGGGACGGTGCCCTAGGAGGTATTCATAAGCTGCCTGTAACAATGCCCAATGCTGCAATGGGCGGAGATAAAGGGGGGTATTGTATTGTCTTCTTTAAAGTGTCCCAACAATAGTTTATGATCAATCACTATGAAAAATTGTCTACTGTAGATATGATTTCTATTGATTGAATTTTTGAAACCTAAGACACCTGCCAACCCCTCTTTCTCGATTTGGGATTACATCTGTTCAACATCCAAGAGGGTCCTAGATCGTACACAATAGGCTTCTCTGTTCCATCTTTCCAGTGGTGTGCCAGTCCCATAATCGCCAATCCCATAAGAGGAAGCATCGCATGTCAGGCTCAGGTCCTTTTTGGGATCAAAGTGGGCCAATAATAATTTATTGGATAGAAGTTGCAGTTTAACGTGGTTGAAAGCCTCCAGCTGCGGCGCCCCCACAAGACCACCTTTGATATTTCCGTAGTAGGCCATGAAAAGGGGCCAGCAAAGAAGCTCAATTAGGAACAAACTTCCCCGAATAGTTCTCTAACCCCAGGAAGGATTTCAATTCCGTGCGGTTCCTTGGAGTTGGCGCCTCCTTAATGGCCCTCACCTTGTCTTCCGCTGGATGAAGGCTCTTGCCATCCACCTGATAGCAGAAGTAGTTCACGGCACTTGCTTGGAAGGCACATTTTTCCCTTATCAGGTGTTCTCTGACCTCCAAAAATCACCATATGACCTTTCTAGGTTCACAAGGTGTAAGAATTTCAAAGTTCCTTTGACCAAGATATCGCCAAGGTACACCAATACCTGAGGTAACCCTTGGAGTATGTTCTCCATGGCCTGTTGATAAATGGTGCCAAAGGGCAGGTGAGTATATGCATATAGACCTTTGTGCATATTAATTGTCACGTACTTTGGAAGGCTTGTCCAATTCAATTTGGAGTTTTGCATGATTCATGTTTAACTTTGAAAATGTGTGACCCCAACTTAACCTGGGATACAGGTCTTCAATCTGGGGCATGGGTTATCTGTCAAGTTTAGAAACCCTATTGACAGTAAGCTTATAGTCTCCACAAAGTAGGACTGACCTATCTGGCTTAAAGACAGGAACAACAGGTGCGGCCCATTCCGCAAAATTTCTGGGTCTTATGACGTCCTGCTTTTCCAGGTGTTCCAGTTCAGACTCTCCTTTTTCCAATGGGGAGTATGGAACTGGTCTCGCTCTAAGATACTTTGATGTAGCTTCAGAGTTAATTTAGACCTCAGGTTTGGCTCCCCTTATTTTACAAGCCCTTCTTGGAAGAATTTGGGATACTTATTGACGACTTATACAGTCCCCCCATGCCCAGTCTGAAGATCCCCAGACTGTTCAGTCTGATGTGTTGGAGCCTATCTCTCAGTGGTTAGCACTGCTGCCTCACAGCGCCAGGAACCCGGGTTTGATTCCCGGCTTGGGTCACTGTCTGTGTGGAGTTTGCACATTCACCCTGTGTCTGCGTGGGTTTCCTCTGGGTGCTCAGGTTTTCTCCCTCAGTCCAAAGATGTGCAGGTAGGCAGATTGGCCATTCTAAAATTGCACCTTAGTGTCAGGGGACTAGCTAGGGTAAATGCATGGGGTTATGGGGATAGGGCCGGAATGGGATTGTGGTCGGTGCATACTCGATGGGCCGAATGGCCTTCCTATATGATTTTCCCCATAAGGCCAGGTCCTTGTCCCAGGCTAGACACACGAACACCTATCAACTGTGGCGAGGCCTATATGACATAACAGGCTACAAGGTGAATTAGTGCAGACTTGATAGGCCAAATGGCCTTCTTCTGCACTGTGGGGATTTTATGCGGATGCCCCTGACTCCAAAACCTTTAATGAATTAGTGGACTTGGTTAAAGGCTATTATGACTCAAAACCTTCCATGGTACTGCAGCAACACTGCTTTAAAATGACAGGGCAAACCCCTGAGAAATCTGTTACCGAATTTCTGACCAGGTTGCAAAAATTGGCAGAGTACTATAAATTTGGGCCACCTCTGAGCGGCATGTTTTAAGATAGACTGGTCTGTGGAATTAACAATGTGACAGTCAAAAAATATATATTAGCAGAACGCAATTTTGATCTAAAGAAGGCCATTGAGATCGCTCTATCATTGGAAAATGCAGAGAAGGAGCTCAGGAACTATAGGGGTCATCAGATAGCAGTGCCCTTCAATTGGAGGATGGGTCTCATGTAACGTCCATCCCTCAACTGAGTGTTTTGATCTGATTTGATTTATCTTATGTACTCTATTCCCGAAAGCCAGTTAGTGAAGGATAGAGCTAGAGCCAATCTCCCAATTTGAAAACATTGGACAGAATGTACAAAATGTACAAATGTGGGGAAGTTCTGTTCTCTTCAAATCACAAGTTAGACCTCATCTAAAGCAGTGTGCCCAATTCCAGACATCACATAGAACATAAAATATAGAACAGTACAGCACAGTACAGGCACTTCGGCCCATGATGTTGTGCCAAACCTTTTCCGAAACCAGGATCAAGCTATCCTACTCCCTATCATCCTGGTGTGCTCCATGTGCCTATCCAATAACCGCTTGAAAGTTCCTAAAGTGTCTGACTCCACTATCACAGCAGGCAGTCCATTCCACACCCCAACCACTCTCTGAGTAAAGAACCTACCTCATACATCCCTCCTATATCTTCCACCATGAACCTTATAGTTATGCCCCCTAGTAACAGTTACATCCACCCGAGGAAATAGTCTCTGAACGTCCACTCCATCTATCCCCCTCATCATCTTATAAACCTCTATTAAGTCACCTCTCAACCTCCTCCGCTCTGAAGATAAAAGCCATAGCTCCCTCAACCTTTCCTCATAAGACCTACCCTCCAAATCAGGCAGCATCCTGGTAAATCTGCTTTGCACTCTTTCCAGTGCTTCCACATTCTTCTTATAGTGAGGTGACCAGAACTGCACACAATATTCCAAATGTGGTCTCACCAAGGTCCTGTACAGTTGCAGCATAACCCCATAGCTCTTAAACTCAAACCCCCTGTTAATAAACGCTAACACACTATAGACCTTCTTCACGGCTCTATCCACTTGAGTGGCAACCTTCAGAGATCTGTGGATATAAACCCCAAGATCTCTCTGTTCCTCCACATTCCTCAGAACCCTACCTTTGACCCTGTAATCCGCATACAAATTTGTCCTACCAAAATGAATCACCTCGCACTTATCAGGGTTAAACTCCATCTGCCATTTTGCGGCCCAGCTCTGCATCCTATCAATGTCTCTTTGCAGCCTACAACAGCCCTCCACCTCATCCACTACTCCACCAATCTTGGTGTCATCCGCAAATTTACTGATCCACCCTTCAGCCCCCTCCTCCAAGTCATTGATAAAAATCACAAATAGCAGAGGATCCAGCACTGATCCCTGTGGTACACCGCTGGTAACTGGTCTCCAGTCTGAAAATTTTCCATCCACCACCACCCTCTGTCTTCTATGAGATAGTCATGATGTGGAGATGCCGGCGTTGGACTGGGGTAAACACAGTAAGAAGTTTAACAACACCAGGTTAAAGTCCAACAGGTTTATTTGGTAGCAAAAGCCACACAAGCTTTCGAGGCTCTAAGCCCCTTAGAGCCTCGAAAGCTTGTGTGGCTTTTGCTACCAAATAAACCTGTTGGACTTTAACCTGGTGTTGTTAAACTTCTTACTGTGTTCTAAGAGATAGCCAGTTACTTATCCAATCGGCCAAGTTTCCCTCTATCCCACACCTCCTTACTTTCTTCATGAGCCGACCATGGGGGACCTTATCAAACGCCTTACTAAAATCCATGTATATGACATCAACTGCTCTACCTTCATCTACACACTTAGTTACCTCCTCAAAAAATTCAATCAAATTTGTGAGGCAAGACTTACCCTTCACGAATCCGTGTTGACTATCCCGGGTTAAGCTGCATCTTTCTAAATGGTCGTAAATCCTATTCCTCAGGAACTTTTCCATTAACTTACCGACCACAGAAGTAAGACTAGCCGGCCTATAATTACCAGGGTCATTCCTATTTCCTTTCTTGAACAGAGGGACAACATTCGCCATTCTCCAGTCCTCTGGCACTATCCCCGTGGACAGTGAGGACTCAAAGATCAAAGCCAAAGGCTCTGCAATCTCATCCCTTGCCTCCCAAAGAATCCTAGGATATATCTCATCTGGCCCAGGGGACTTATCAACCTTCAGGTTTTTCAAAATTGTCAGTTCAGAAAGAATGTGGACAGGGCAGGCCTTGGACAGGATGCAAGGATATTCATCAGATTGGTACCAATGATGAGCAGTTTCAATTATGTAGAGAGACTAAAGGAGCTAAGACTGTTCCCCTTAGAGCTGGGAAATCAAGGGAAGATATAATAGATGTGTTAAAGATTGTGAGCAATTTTGATAGAGTGCTTAGAAGAAAGTGCATCCATTAGCAGGAAGGTCCATAACTAGGAGATACAGATTTAATATAATTGGGAAAAATGCCACGGGCGTTGTTAAGGAGAATTATTTTTACTCAGAGAGCTGTTACAACCTAAAATGTCGCAACTGAAAGGCTGGCAGAAGCAGATTCAGTGATAACTTTCAATAGGGAATTGGATCATCATTTGAAAAGGAAAATTATATAGAGCTAAGTAGCTATTTAGAGCTAGGTAAAGTAAGAGGGGGAAGGTTCAAGACAGAGATAAGGAGGAGTTACTTTTCACAGAGGGTTGTGAATCTATGGAACTCACTGCCCCAGCGTGCAGTGGATGCAGAATAAATCAATGGATTCAAGAAAGAGATAGGTAAATATTTGATCAAAAGCAGGATATAGGGCTATGGGGTCAAGGCAGGGAAGCGGAGTTAGGATGAGCTGGAGATCAGCCATGATCATATAGAATGGCAGAGTGGGCTTGAAAGGCTGAATTGCCTACGCTTGCTCCTAATTCCTATGTTCCTACAGAGTAAGATCAGGGGAGCAAAACAAATTACATAGCTCTTCCAGAGAGCGACATAGGCAGGATGGGCTACAGGGCCTCCTTCTGTCCCATATTATTCTATGATTTAATTTTGTGTGGCATGGAAGTGAAAGTTTTCAGTGTTAACCAGCTTTTAAAGATAACTAAATCAATAAAATATTTTCACAATGGAATTATCCAACTTAAGGCCAACTTTGTAGTACTTTATTCATTTCTGTGTAAGCTTTTACATATCTTTAGGAAAATAATGTTAATGAACTTGAGTGTTTCAGGTTTAATGCTAGTGTTGATGGTTCAATAGCTAAGTTTTTAGCAATTCTTTTTTTGGCCAAGCCATTTGATAAGAAGCAATGATATTGTTCACCTCAGGCGGTACAGGAAATTAGTAGTACCAATGATACCAAATGGGTATCTTATCGTGGCCAATTGTGATCAGTACTGACAATGAAAATTGAAACATCTGAAGTTGAAATCATTCTTCTTGCCAGCAAAATAACAGTGGCTGCCTACACAGCAAAAATAATTCAATGACCATGAAGTGTTTGGAACAGTCTCAGGATGTGAAAGTAACTATGCAAGTGCCAGGTCCTTCCTCCATCCATATTTCACAACTGAAGGGAAATGTTTAATGAAGCAAACAGGTAAGAGAAATGTGAAAATACAAAGTGAGAAAATGATAACTTAAGTACAATGTAACAAAATAAAGGTCCTGCACTATTAATACACAATATATTTCAAAAGCAGCTGAAAACAAAGTTTGCATAAAACTCAGCTGTTTTAGTTAATATTGTATTTGTGAACCTCAGAATTTATCCCTAATTTTAATCTGCATTCCTGATTTACTCCTGCTCCCGTTTCTTATGTTCTTACATAACCCCACCACTTAATTTGGTTTTTAATGACTTACATCACTACTTTTATAGCTTTGTGTATCTGTTCTCTAATAATACCTCTATTCCTCTAATCCACTTAGAAATTTATTTTCCAATTAGTATGTGGCCTCTTCATTCATACTGAAATGTACCACCTCACATTTATCAATATTGAAGTTAATTTGCCAGTTACGAGCCCATCTTAAAAATACACCTCCAAATGGTGGCACAGTGGTTAGCACTGCTGCCTCAGCGCCAGGGATCCGGGTTCAATTCTGGCCTTGGGTGACTGTTTGTGTGGAGTTTGCATGTTCTCCCCATGTCTGTGTGGGTTTCCTGCAGGTGCTCCAGTTTCCTCCAACACCCAGAGATGTGCAGGTTAGATTGATTGGCCATGCTAAATTGCCCCTTCATGTCAGGAGGATTAGCAGTGTAAATACATGGGGGGATGGGGCCTGGGTGGGATTGTTGTTGGTGCAGGTTCAATGGGCTGAATGGCCTTTTGCAGGGATTCTGTGATTCAATTCCTGAGTCCAAATTGATTATGCAAATAGTGGACAACAGTAGTCCCAGAACCGATCATTACAGATCCTTTGTTCTTTGACACCAGTTCCCACCTTTTGCCATTCTGGATAACTACCTTTCGGCATGACTCCATTTTCTGCTCATTCTGCTCCTTGTCTCCTGACTTCACATGCTTATTAATATTTCACACAGAGACTTGAATTCAGATGCATTGAAGAAAAGTTTGTGCAACTGCCAATTTAAAAGATTTGTACATCTATTCAGCACAGCATTTGATATTGTACAAATTTTTGAACTGTTGGCAGTGTGTTCTCGAAATGCATGGTAGTCAAGAGCTTTGACAAAGGATCATCTGGACTCGAAACGTGAACTCTTTTCTCTCCTTACAGATGCTGCCAGATCTGTTGAGATTTTCCAGCATTTTCTCTTTTGGTTTCACATGCTCTGACCTTTGAACTGAGTGTCTGCTCAAGTTGAAGCAGGTGGAGCTCAAACTTCATGCCATCAATTCATCAACATGATTGCAATGTGCAGCTCTGCATGAAATGTGCTTCTGACTAAATGCATGCTCAGCAGGAGGTCTAGGTGTGTGAATGCCTAACACTATGTACAGTTAGTCTGCAACTCTTAAAGGCACTCTGTCCCTCTTAAAAGGGATGTTCCTGGGATCATATGGAGATCCATATGCCCCCTCGCAGTCAGCATCCCATCATTGCATAGGAGGTCACCTGTGTCATGCACCATTGGGCTGGGGCGAATATGTCAAGATCACAACAGAACTGGCCAGTCAGGACTAGAGGGAAATCAGCTTTTTGTCATGTCTGAGTTTTCCCAGGTGCAGGAGGTCATTGACTGTACAAACTTGGCCAGAAAGGCTACCTCACAGCAGCCAGGCATCCTATGTACAGGAGGGATTTTCACTCACTCAATTTTATGTATGACCGCCATGAGTGCTCCAGGTAGGTCTGTGCAAGGTTTCCAGGAAGCTGACACAATTCCTATTTTGTTAGAAAGTCCTAATTGCCTCAGCTCTTCAAGCCACACGTGTGTCTTCATAGCTAAATCCTTGGGGGACAAGAGATATACACTGAGGACATGATTCTGACTCCTGTACTATATCCCAAATCACAGGCAGAAGACAAATATAACTATAGCCACCTGGGTACAAGGGCCACCATTGAGCAAGAACTGGTCTACTGAAGATGAGCTTTCAAATGCCTGATAGATCTGGGGGAGCCCTGCACCCTCTAGGGTATCCTGCACATGGGTCATTTACAACCCTCAAAGGGTATCCTTCAACTTGTCATTTACTGTGTATTGCACAACCCAGTGCTAGACACGGCAGTAGTGCTGGAGTCAGAGGAAGATACTGAGTGAGCTGTATGCTTTAAAGAGGAGGATGTTTATGAAACACATGAAAAGGTTCTCCTTGATGAACGTGGTGCTGGGGCAGCCCAAGAAACAGGGGACTGGCACACGTGGTAAGGAGACATGCAACTCTTTCATCAGCTGGTGTTTTATTTGAACACAAACATAATCATAGAAAGATTCATAGAAACCCTACAGTACAGAAAGAGGCCATTCAGCCCATCGAGTCTGCACCGACCACAATCCCACCCAGGCCCTACCCCCATATCCCTACATATTTTACCCACTAATCCCTCTAACCTACACATCCCAGGACTCTAAGGGGCAATTTTTAGCATGACCAATCAACCTAACCCGCACATCTTTGGACTGTGGGAGGAAACCGGAGCACCCGGAGGAAACCCACGCAGACACGAGGAGAATGTGCAAACTCCACACAGACAGATGGGCCAACACATTCCATCCTGGAGACTGGTGTCACTGACATTTATAATCTATATGTTCATTGGAAACATTCCTGTGACCGCAATGTACAAAGACATAGAACATAGAACAGTACAGCACAGAACAGGCCCTTGGGCCCACGATGTTGTGTCGAGCTTTATCTGAAACCAAGATCAAGCTATCCCACTCCCTATCATCCTGGTGTGCTCCATGTGCCTATCCAATAACCGCTTAAATGTTCCTAAAGTGTCTGACTCCACTATCACTGCAGGCAGTCCATTCCACACCCCAACCACTCTCTGCGTAAAGAACCTACCTCTGATATCCTTCCTATATCTCCCACCATGAACCCTATAGTTATGCCCCCTTGTAATAGCTCCATCTACCCGAGGAAATAGTCTTTGAACGTTCACTCTATCTATCTCCTTCATCATTTTATAAACCTCTCTTAAGTCTCCCCTCAGCCTCCTCCGCTCCAGAGAGAACAGCCCGAGCTCCCTCAACCTTTCCTCATCAGACCTTCCCTCCAAACCAGGCAGCATCCTGGTAAATCTCCTCTGCACTCTTTCCAGCTCTTCCACATCCTTCTTATAGTGAGGTGACCAGAACTGCACACAATATTCCAAATGTGGTCTCACCAAGGTCCTGTACAGTTGCAGCATAACCCCACGGCTCTTAAACTCCAACCCCCTGTTAATAAAAGCTAACACACTATAGGCCTTCTTCACAGCTCTATCCACTTGAGTGGCAACCTTTAGAGATCTGTGGATATGGACCCCAAGATCTCTCTGTTCCTCCACAGTCTTCAGAACCCTACCTTTGACCCTGTAATCCACATTTAAATTAGTCCTACCAAAATGAATCACCTCACATTTATCAGGGTTAAACTCCATTTGCCATTTTTCAGCCCAGCTTTGCATCCTATCTATGTCTCTTTGCAGCCTACAACAGCCCTCCACCTCATCCACTACTCCACCAATCTTGGTGTCATCAGCAAATTTACTGATCCACCCTTCAGCCCCCTCCTCTAAGTCATTAATAAAAATCACAAAGAGCAGAGGACCAAGCACTGATCCCTGTGGCACTCCGCTAGCAACCTGCCTCCAATCGGAAAATTTTCCATCCACCACCACCCTCTGTCTTCGATCAGACAGCCAGTTACCTATCCAATCGGCCAACTTTCCCTCTATCCCACACCTCCTTACTTTCATCATAAGACCATCATTAAAACAGGTGTTCTTGACTACCGTGCATTTCTGAACATACCGTCAACAGTTTAAAGATTTGTACAAGATCAAATGCTGCGCTGAATAGATGTACAAATCATTTAAATTGGTAGTTGCACAAAATTCTCTTCAATGCATCCAAATTCAAGTCTGTGTGTGAAATACTAATATAATCCAATTAATCCGTGCTAGTCCTTGCAGCTATATGAACACTTTTAGAAATTTCTACAAGGTGCTCCCCCTCTGCCTTAGGTTGATGTGGGAGCAGACTGCTGCCTTTCTTGCTCCTGTGCATTAGATGGTGACCACCTTGGTCCTTGGGGCTCCTGAGGTCTACCGGGACCTTGCATCTCTCGGTGCAGCTGCATCTGTGCTGGAGAATGCCGTAAGAAGTCTCACAACACCAGGTTAAAGTCCAACAGGTTTATTTGGTAGCACAAGCCACTAGTTTTCGGAGCGCTGCCCCTTCATCAGGTAAGTGGCAGTTCTGTTCACAAACAGGACATATAAAGACACAAACTCAAGAATGTCACCAGAGCAGTGTCTAGTGTTTGTGTGCGTGGAGGCTGAGGAACTTCAGTGGTGGAAATATCCTGCATAAAGCCTCATGGCCTGAAGTCTCCCCTTTGAAGTTTCACATATTTTTGTGATCACTTATAGTGCTTGAGCTTCTGGCAATGGGGAGATACGCACCTGACCAATCTCAGTCACCCATTACTCCACTGAGTTCATGGATAGTCCATGCTCTGGCGGTTTACTTGTAAACCCTGCATCCAGCCAGTGCTGTGCTCCATGTGTCTTTCCATAAGGCTTGCCACTCTTTCAATTCAGGAGGCCATGCATTCACATGCCAGAGATACAGAGTCTGGATGGATTCCTCCGTCATCTCCTCACAGTCCTCCAGGTGCTCCAGTTTCCTCCCACAGTCCAAAGCTGTGCAGGTTAGGTGGATTGGCCATGCTAAAATTAGTGTCAGGGGGACTAGCTAAGGTAAATGCATGGGGTTATGGGGATAGGGCCTGGGTGGGATTGTGGTCGTTGCAGACTCAATGGGCCGAATGGCCTCCTTCTGCACTGTAGGAATTCTATGATTCACATATGGCTGATGATAAATGGGGCTCACCATCTGCATGGAGCTGACCATTGCTGGGCCTTTCTTCACTCTTCTGAGTGGGATTCGCCATAACTGCCATTGTCTCTGCTACCTTTTCTGTGAAGTGCTCACCAGTTAGTGTCATTGATTTTACATACACAGCTTAGACCAGCAAGGTGGGTGTTGTGCTGGTGGAGAATGACCAGGAATCAAGTGATGCAGGATGGGTGCTTTACTTATCTGTCTTTCATCTGTTGCTGGGCCTAGTAAAAATAAAATATTAAAGTGTAACAGTTTTATCACCAATGCCCCATCCTCCCCTTGGTGAAGAACTTTTAGTGGCTTTGAAGGCCCACACATGAACCTAATGCTATACATGATTTAGGGAATGTTGGACTTCTTTCAGAGCTTTCCATTCCTTAAAACCCACCTCGCCCGCAGCAACAGGCTGCTTTGCAGTGACCAACCGATTTCTAAAGCTTCCGTTAGCTCCAAGTTGGTGACAATGGCTACTCCATCTCTAGTCTGTTGGAGCTCCCTCACATTTTCAGCACATTCCTCCTGTAGTATAAACATGGGCAGTGCCACTGCGTCTCATGGCATCTATGTGTTCCTTCATCTAAGGCAAACTTCCAGTGCCATGGTATGGCACGGTGAGGTGGCCATTCAGCCTGGTGCTTGGTATTGCCCCATGTATGGATCAACCACCTGGCCTCCAATTTTATGGATGCCTTTCACTGAATGCTGGACTTCCAGATGACAACTGTTAATGCCACTCATTTTTCCAGACTGCAAAGTTTCAGTAAAGGGCTTCCTGCACTGTACCCAAGTTCTCGGCACAACTCCTCAGCTGCTGCCCATTTTGGTCACATCCTATGCCTCCTTCATTTTGACTGATGTCCTCCTCCTTCTGACTTGTGGGAAGAGGATCTGCTTCCTTTCATGGCTACTTGAACAAGAGTCTCAAGGGAGATATCACTGAAACATAGCGTGACCATTGCTCTCCTTAATGCCATCTCAGCACTCTATCTATATGCACCTATTTTCTGGATTGCTGCTGCCTGAATGTACCACAGATGCCGAGTAAAATTGCAGCTGCATGTGAGCTGCCTGCACTAGGACCCGCCCACCATCATTAACTGAATGGCTTCCCCAGTGCTAGTCCATTAACTGGCTGCTCCTCAGAAAAAAACACAGAAAGTCCTGCTGTCTGTCAGTGCGTATTTCTGATACACATTTGGTCCCGATATTGGGACTTTAACTGGATCAGTATAATCCTGCCCTACTATGTTGTGATCACCACTGCCAAGATGCTCCCTTCCAATTACCTGCCTTATCTGTTCTGGTTCTCTTCTCATTAATAGTTTTAGCAGTTGGGCTTTTCACATACTGGCTAAGAAAGGAGTCCTGCACACATTGTGAAAACTTTGTTCCCTGTACCTGTCTTGCTACCTCTTCTTTTCAGTTTATTTCAAGTTAGTTAACATCTGCCACGATTATTATGTCCTTTATTTATTTCATATATTTTCTTACATATTTTATCTTCCACCTCTTTTCCACTATTAAGTGGTCTGTAATATACACCAATTAATGTGATAGATCCCTTAGCTTTTATTTCAATCCATATGGAATCTGTTAATTTTGTCCCTTTTATTCCACTGCCATTATGCTGTATCTAATTAATACAGCTATCTTACTGCCCCTTCTTCTTTCCCTATCCTTTTTGATTATGTTATTAGATTCACCATTTAGTTGCCAGTTCTGATGTTTATGAAGCCATGTTTGAGTAATTCCATCTGGTTCTACATCTGGAGCCTTGCTACGGATTATTGCCTCCAGTGTTTTATTTTGGATGTTGTGTACATTGTTGTACAGACAGTTTAAGTTATTTTTAATAGTTATTGCTTTCATTTTATTTGACAGTCAATTAATATTTCTGTTTTATATCTTTATGTGTTCGCTCACCATTTGTTATCCTTGTTCCTGACCTCGATGTGACCTTTGCTCTTGCCTCTTACTCTTTATATTTTCAGACCTATAGTGGTGAGGGGTGTGGGGGGAATTTATGAAGCCCACAACAGTGGAAAACGTGACATGCAAGGTGGCTTAATTAGGCAGGATGTGGAATTTTGATTTCACAATGGCAGATTAGAATGCAGCAATAATGTCTACAGCGTGTTTGCAATGTATAGAAGTTCAAGCCACTCTGTGGCAGGTTCATACGTGTAACACAGTAAAGTGCATGAATAGTCCTTAATGTAAAACAGTTTTCAATAAAGCCTTACCCTCAGGATAAAGTCAGCAGTGCATGAGAGTCTCATGGCGCCCGGTTCACAATTGTTTAAAAAGTGCTCTATGTTGAGCTCTGTGGCACACGACAGTGGGTGATGAAAGATTGGTATTTGGGTGCCAGGAGGTGTGGTGGAGGGAAGGGCCCCATTTTCTGGGTGTGGTGGTCTCGTAAGGGGTCGGAGGGTGAGCTTGTGCAGGGTCAAGCAGGGATTGAAAGCTCGATAATGGTCCTAAAGGGTGGGTTCGCTGCTATGAATAGTGGGGTGCTGAAGATTGAATTGAGGATGCTGTGTGGCAAATGGAACAGTCATAGTCAAAGGGAGACATTGGACTCAGTCTAGAGGTAGGTTCAGAGGCAGGATTGGGTATTGGAAGGCCTCATGGGGTGGGTCATAGAAGTGGGCGGCATGGTGGCACAGTGGCTAGCACTGCTGCCTCACAGGGACCCGGGTTCAATTCCCGGCTTGGGTCACTGTCTGTGCGGAGTTTGCACGTTCTCCCCGTGTCTGCATGGGTTTCCTCCAGGTGCTCCAGTTTCCTCCACACTCCAAAGATGTGTGGGTTAGGTGGATTGACCATGCTAAATTGCCCCTTAGTGTCAGGGGGACTAGCTAGGGTAAATGCATGGGGTTATGGGCCTGGGTGGGACTGTGGTCGGTGCAGACACGACGGGCCAAATGTCCTCCTTCTGCACTACAGGATTCTATGATTCTAAGTGGATAAAAACATGGAGGAGGATAACAGGAGGGTTCAGAGTCAAAGTGCAGATTGGGATAATCATGGATGCAGGCACAGGGGAGAGATAGAACATGCAGAGTAATGTTAATAGAGTCCAACGGAATTGGGGAGGGTCAAGGATAACAGAGGTGAGAGGAAAGGTTATGATGGGTGGATCAAGTATGATGGGGGCAAGAATAAGGGTGACAGAGAGAGGGGAGAAGCTACAAGAACAATCTCAAAAGTCACACATACCATACTTTTTAGGGTCTTATGTAAAACACAACTTCTTTGAAAGTAAACTTGATTAATATGGGAGGAGAATTATTTTGACATATGGGTGGAACATAAGAAACATTAGCAGGAATAGGCGATTCAGCCCTTCAAACCCACTCTGCCATTCATTGAGACCAGGGGCTGGTTTCTACTTCAATGTGCAATCCCCATATCACTTGATGTTTTTAATATTTAGAAATCCATGAATCTCAGTCTTGGACATACTCAGTGACTGAGTCTCCACAGCCCTCTGGGGCAGAAAATTCCAAAGATTCACCACCTTCTGAGTAAAAACATTCCTCATTCCTCCTCATCTCCATCCTAAATGACCGGCCACTTTGTCTGAGACTATGTCTCCTGGTTCTAAACACCCCAACCTGCATCTACCCTGTCAAGCTTGTAAGAATTTTATATGTTTGAATAAAATTATTTCTCTTTCTTCTAAACGCCAGGCAATAAAGGCCCAGTCCATTTAATCATTCCTCATAGGACAATCCCTCCAACCCAGGAATTAGTTTGATGAACTCTGTTGCACTCCCACTATGGCAAATATATATTTCCTTTGGCAAGGAGGTCAAAACCGGATACAATACTCCTGGCATGGTCTGACCAGGCTCTATATAATTGTAATAAGATATCTTGGCCGGAATTTTCTGGCTGTTCACATCCCACCACCGCTGTCAACAAGGATGGAGAATTAGGCGCTCTGCCAAATCTTTGTTCACTGCAGCGGGATCAGTGAATCACGCCGGCATGAACAGCTGGAAAATTCTGGCCCTTTACTCCAATACTCAAATCCTCTTGTGCGGCACAGTGGCACGTGGGCAGCACGGCAGCACAGTGGTTAGCACTGCTGCCTAACAGCACCAGGGACCCGGGTTCAATTCTGGCTTCAGGTCAGTGTCTGTGTGGAGTTTGCACATTCTCCCCGTGTCTACGTATATTTCCTCCGGGTGCTCCGGTTTCCTCCCAGAATCCAAAGATGTGTGGGTTAGGTTGATTGGCCATGCTAAATTAACCCTAGTGTCAGGGTGATTAGCAGGGGAAATATGTGGGGTTACAGGAACAGGGTCTGGATGGGATTGTTGTTGGTGCAGACTTGATGGGCTGAATGGCCTCCTTCTGCACTGTAGGGATTCTATGATTCTTGTAGTAATGAAGGCCAACATACTTCTTGCCTTCTTAATTGCTTGCTGTACCTGCATGTTAGCTTTCAGTGATAGGGTAGAGCGCATGTTGTGCACAACAGGTCGACTAGTTAGTTCAATGGATGAGAACCATGGATGGGAATACTCTCTCATGTGTTCCATCCTCTTCACACAGTACAATTACTGTAATAGCCATGAGTCTCATTCAATTTCTCCTGAAACCTCAGGAATAGGAGGAGAGAATGTGAAGGAGAGCTCTGGCTGTCCACCACAGAGGCCACAAGACCAATAGCAGACAGCACCAGAGGGGTGCCTCATCCGATGTAGACATCCAGGGAAGTATCAGTGGAGGCAAGCACTGGTGCATCAACGCATCTACAGCATGAGAACAAATGATCTCTATGCATCAGACAGGTGATGCCAGTGACATGCGAGGATGTCCAGAGAAAAGTTTGCTGAGATGTGTCAAATTGCTCATTAAGAGTGCAGTGAAGCGGATTTGATGGGAACCCCATGCTAGTGGCCCTCAAGATTACAGTGACACTCAATTCCTACACCAGCAGTAGCTTCCATGTAACTGGTGGTATATTTGGCACCTCATTGGCTGTCACATATAGATACATAGAGGAAGTGATCGATTTGGTCATGGGCAATGACTTTATCCACTTCACAATCCTTGAAGGTAACTAGCCTGGAAGGTCAGCAATGGGTTTCCTTAAGTGCAAAAACTCCTGGAAACAGCCAGTTGCAAATGTAAATTATAACAGTGTCACTCCATGAATGTACAACTGGTGTGCGACTATAGACCTGTGCACATTTCCCAGAGAGCTGTCACAGCACATACACCTTGTGCAACTCACAGCTTCCAGAGGTTTTGAAGCCCCAGCCAAGATTGATGGATGCATCCGTGGTGACAAGGGCTATCCCCTACGGATGTGGCTGATGACACTAGTGTGGCACCCCTGAGCAAGGCACAGGAGCATTACAATCAAGGTCATATGTCCACCAAAGTTATCATAGAACACACCACTGGGCTTCTTAAACTGTGGAGATGCCGGCGTTGGACTGGGGTAAACACAGTAAGAAGTTTAACAACACCAGGTTAAAGTCCAACAGGTTTATTTGGTAGCAAAAGCCACACAAGCTTTCGAAGCTCTAAGCCCCTTCTTCAGGTGAGTGGGAATTCTGTTCACAAACAGAGCTTATAAAGACACAGACTCAATTTACATGAATAATGGTTGGAATGCGAATACTTACAACTAATCAAGTCTTTAAGAAACAAAACAATGGGAGTGGAGAGAGCATCAAGACAGGCTAAAAAGATGTGTATTGTCTCCAGACAAGACAGCCAGTGAAACTCTGCAGGTCCACGCAACTGTGGGAGTTACAAATAGTGTGACATGAACCCACTATCCCGGTTGAGGCCGTCCTCGTGTGTGCGGAACTTGGCTATCAGTTTCTGCTCAGCGACTCTGCGTGTCGTGTGTCGCGAAGGCCGCCTTGGAGAACGCTTACCCGAATATCAGAGGCCGAATGCCCGTGACCGCTGAAGTGCTCCCCAACAGGAAGAGAACAGTCTTGCCTGGTTCAACTGCTCCATGACAGACTTCCTACAGAAACTCGGCACACATGGAGCAGTTGAACCAGGAGCGCTCCGCGTCACAATGGATGTCTCGGCACTCTACACCAGCATCCCCCATGACGATTGCATATGTATTCAAGTACATTTTCTGCTAATGATGTCATTATCTTTACATTCAAATTTTCTGAATCTTCCAATAAATACTATCCTTGCAATTATTACCAACCCACAGTAGGAGGCTAATGGACACCATACTATATCAAAGTACTTAATTTGGAGTTCCCCAATTATGCCTTCCAACAACTATATGTGAATATGCAATGCCCATACAATCAGACTGCTGTTTCTTTTCAAGAATAGTGAACAATTTTACACTACACTTGTTTTATTTCTTTGAAAGTTGTGAATGCAGCCTAGTCGATCACATAAACCAGCCTGCCATCCATTGACTCCATCTACACTTGTTGCTGCTTCAGGAAAGCAGCCAGTGTAATCAAGGACCACACGCACCCAGGACATACTCTCTTCCACCTTCTTCTGTCAAGAAAAAGATACGAATGTCCGAAGACATGTACCAACCTACTCAAGAGCAGCTTCTTCCCTGCTGCTGTCAGACTTTTGAATGGACCTATTACACATGATCTTTCTCCTTACCCTATTGATAACTGCAACACTATTATCTGCCCCTCACCTTCCCGTCTCCCCAGTGTACTCTATGAACTCTATGGGTTTGATTCCCGGCTTGGGTCATTGTCTGTGTGGAGTTTGCAGATTCTCCCCGTATCTGCGTGGGTTTCCTCCAGGTGCTCCAGTTTCCTCCCACAGTCCAAAGATGTGCGGGTTAGGTGAATTGGCCATGCTAAATGGTTCCTATTTTCAAGAAGGGGAATAGGGATAGCCCAGGTAATTACCGACCGGTGAGTCTAACCTCAGTGGTTGGTAAACTGATGGAGAAGATCCTGAGGGACAGGATATATGAGCATTTAGAGAGGTTTAGTATGCTCAAGAATACTCAGCATGGCTTTGTCAAGGGCAGATCGTGCCTTACGAGCCTGGTGGAGTTCTTCGAAAATGTGACTAAACACATTGACAAAGGGAAGGTGGTAGATGTGGTTTATATGGATTTTAGCAAGGCGTTCGACAAGGTCCCCCATGCAAGGCTTCCAGAAAAAGTGAGAGGGCATGGGATCCAAGGGGCTGCTGCCCGGTGGATTCAGAACTGGCTTGCCCAAAGGAGGCAGAGAGTGGGTATAGATGGGTCTCTTTCTCCATGGAGGTCGGTCACCAGTGGTGTGCCCCAGGGATCTGTTCTGGGACCCTTGCTGTTTGTCATTTTCATAAATGACCTGGATGAGGAAGCGGAGGGATGGGTTGGTAAGTTTGCCGACGACACGAAGGTTGGTGGGGTTGTGGATAGTCTGGAGGGATGTCAGAAGTTACAGAGGGACATAGATAGGATGCAAGACTGGGTGGACAAGTGGCAGATGGACTTCAACCCAGATAAATGCGTTGTGGTCCATTTTGGTAGGTCAAATGGGATGAAGGAGTACAATATAAAGGGAAAGACGCTTAGTACTGTAGAGGATCAGAAGGACCTTGGGGTCTGGGTCCATAGGACTCCGAAATCGGCCCTGCAGGTGGAAGAGGTGGTTTAGAAGGCGTATGGGGGGTGGCCTTTATCAATTGAGGGATTGAGTTTAGGAGTCCGGGGATAATGATGCAACTATATAAGACCCTCGTCAGAACCCACTTGGAGTACTGTGCTCAGTTCTGGTCGCCTCACTATAGTAAGGATGTGGAAAAGATTGAAAGGGTGCAGAGGAGATTTACAAGGATGTTGCCTGGATTGAGTGGCATGCCTTATGAGGATAGACTGGGGGAGCTCGGTCTTTTCTCCTTGGAGAGACGAAGGATGAGAGGAGACCTAATAGAGGTGTATAAGATGTTGAGAGACATAGATCGGGTGGACTCTCAGAGGCTTTTTCCTAGGGTGGAAATGTCTGCTACGAGAGGACACAGGTTTAGGGTGCTGGGGGGTAGGTACAGGGGAGATGTTAGGTGGAAGTTTTTCACACAGAGGGTGGTGGGCGAGTGGAATCGGCTGCCGTCAGTGGTGGTGGAGGCGAACTCAATAGGGTCTTTTAAGAGACTCCTGGATGAGTACATGGAGCGTAATAGGATGGAGGGTTATAGGTAGGTCTAGAAGGTAGGGATGTGTTCGGCACAACTTGTGGGCTGAAGGGCCTGTTTGTGCTGTAGTTTATCTATGTTTCTAAATTGCCCCTTAGTGTCAGGGGGACCTAGCTAGGGTAAATGCAAGGGGTTATTGGAATGGGGCCTGGGTGGGACTGTGGCCGGTGCAGAATTGATGGCCCAAATGGCCTTCCTTTGCACTTTTGGATTCTATGATTGGTATGTTTTGTCTGTATAGCTCGCAAGAAACAATAGTTTTCACTGTATCGCAATACATGTGACAATAATAAATCAATTCAATTCAATTAAAACATCTAATTTATCAAATGGCCCCTTATGAAATTTTCTTTGTGATCAAACAGCATATTAATCATTTGTGATAATGTGGGATGACTTTGCATAGTAATAGCTGATCATTTACATGATTGTCGGTGCTAATTTGATTTACCCAAAGGCACTCTTGCTGCACTTGCATCAGGATTTATCCAAAATGATAGCCACGATAGGACAACTATCAAAAGAGTTGGAGCATAAACACCCATCATGTAATATCCAACTTGTCTTCTTAGTGTAAATATCACTTCCACACAGGTGTAATATCCTTTAATAAAAACAAATAAAGAAAACAATATCATACTTTCTGCAGTACAATGCAATATTTAATATCATTTTAGCAACTAGTATATTGAAGAAATCCATATTCAAAGCAGAAAGGATCATTCAGTTGATCTTGCTATTGTAGCTTCAACAATTTTGCAACAAACCGATCAGGGTCTTTAATAATTAAAAAAATATTTTTCCAATTACAGTGATAAATAAGACTGTGACTTACAATAACATGAGAACAATACTGTTCTTAATTTCGAACAGTTACATTGATTGGCTTAGCTAAAGTTATCCACCTATATGTAGAAAAGCCTACACTCAGTTGTAATGATTAAAAACCATTGTTTACAAACTGCACTTCATTCTTTTACAGGCAGAAAACAAAGATAAAAACAACCCATTTCACTGGGATATTGACCCTGTGTCTAAGGAATGCCTGAAATATATTCAATGCCAAATAGGCCTCAGGCACTTTTCAGGCAGCGACCTTCAATAGGAATTAGATCCTTTATATGTGTTAATGAGGGTCTTAATGCATGATAAGATTCTTTCATCAAAGCTGTTTGGTGCTGAGCGGAGTAGTTCCTGCTTTGCTCACTTTTGTTTTATTCCACATATGCAACTTCTAGGCAACAATTTTAAAAGAACTGTCTTTATTTTTACATGAAGCCAGTGGGGCAACTGGAGTGTTTGCCAATTCCACAATAATCTTTGAGTTTTCTGCAAGCCCATGACCACCCAACACCACCTTCCCATTCTCCTCCTCCTACCTGATGGCTATTGCTGGGGAGGTTTGTGGAGCTGCCTATGTGCCGATATGTTCGAGGTGAGCCTTGGCTTTGGACTCACACTCCCTGAGCACAAACAATTTCAGCTCCAAAACAGGCCAAAATGTATTTACACCTCAATTTCTTTCACACAATAATTATTAGCCCAAAACGTCCTGGTTCCCAGCGTTGAATTGGATGCTGCACTGAGGAATTCATCTTAGGAAGTTCCCACATAAGGGTTTGCCCGGCAATTGTCTCGAAGGACTGACTTCCCCTGGACAATTAAACTGGACTGAGAATCATCCAATAAAGTGATTTAAATCACCAGTTTCAGATGGTTCTGCCGGTTTTACACGCATAGTTGTTCTGAAAGAAGTAGAAGGAATAAAAACACTTCTAACTCCAGCTTAACAATTTTAAAGGGCCCCCCTCCCCCACCACAAACTACAGAAAATCCATCACACACCACTCCAACCCCCGACACCATAGGGGACACACACACTACCCCACTCCCTGCCACACAATTCCACAGTCCAGCCCAACACCGGACACCTCCACACCCCCGGCCCAACTGTGACTCCTACCCCTCTCTCCTGTTCCGGAAACCTCATCCCTCCCTCCCAGACAAACTTCCTGGACTGACTCTGCCATCCTCCTCTGGGTTCGAGTCTGATCTCTATGCCTGCTGGTTCTGACTACATGCCACCAGCCCTGCAACCACTGCCACCACCAGCCCCTCCCCCCCACCCCACCGCCCCCCACTCCAGTTCCAGTTCCGACTCTGCCACTCCTCTGAGGGTTTCCCCCTGTTTTGGCTCTGCTCCCCTACGCCTTCCCTCCCATTCCAACACTAGCCTCCCTTGGTTGTCCCACAAATCCGACCCCCGACCTCCCACATTATTCAGACCAACTTGCCCAACTGGGTCTCCCTGCCGGTCTGACTCCAACCTCCTGATCTGATGTCTGAACCCCCAGTTCCCTTTCAGATTTAACATCCCGCTTTGCATTGTCACTTTCAACACTTGCTTGACAGCAGCTGACACTATAAAAAGGGTGCGTGTCCTTCCTCTCTGTTATCCAGTTACTCCACACCAATGTAGCCAGAAGTGTGCTTCACTGCTCCTGTCTCATCCAACCTGAGAGAGGAAGGCTGTGAGAGACAAGGGCCTTAGAATTTCAGTAAGGGGAAGTTCCTCCAAAGTGACAATCTGCTGGTGATTGCCACTCCAAGGAAGTTATGGGCCATTATCTTGAGATACTTGATCTGTCAGAACAGGTCATGCGAGTACAGGGCAGTCACCTTCTTTGGACATTTGAGAAACTTTGAACCCATCCCTCCATAATCCCCTATTCTGTGAGCCACTCTGCAAGCTGCAGAGTATGTCAGCCAGCACACTCCTTCAGTATAAGGATGTGTGAGAAGCCCACATACTCTGCTCCACAAAATTGTGGCAAATCAACACGAGTGATAACCTCCAGGTTTCTGTTTGAGCACCTTCAGGCAGGTTCAAATGCTAGCAATCAGTAATTAGGGAAAACACTGTGTGCTAAATTCAGCCTTTCAAATTTATTAGCACTACACCTATTTAGTGCCTATTCTCACCTTTGGTCAAAATAATCCCTGAAGTGTTTAATTTTATCGAAAAAAATCAAGCATAAAATTGATTTATTGGCACAACAGAGAGTGCAAAATATTGCATTTTACTCAAAATGCGGGGGATTATGTTAATCTATCAATGAGCAAAACATTTCCATTCCTATTTCATGAAAGACAAACATCTAAACCTTTGATGGGAAAGATAGATACTCTAAAAGGCAGAGCTGCCTTGTACTTGTAAAATACAGGGAGATAGATTGTTATCATGCTGCTCAGACATTTATTTGGAAGAAGAAACAAGATGAGGGAGTATTCAATGAATGGTAAGTCACTGGGAAGCTCAGAGGAACAGATGGAGCTTGGGGTACTTATTCACAGATCCCTGAAGTCGGCAGAGCACGTGAAGAGGATAGTTAAGAAGGCATATGGGATATTTGCTTTTATTAGTTGTGGTATAGAGTATAAGAGTAAGGAGGTAATGTTGGAGTTGTACTGAGCATTGGTTAGGCCATATCTTGTGCACTAAGCACTTCACTATAGGAAGAATGTGATAGCACTAGAGGGGTGAAGAGGGGGTTCACCAGGATGTTGCCTGGGATGGGGCTATGAGTGCAGACTAGATAGGCTTGAATTATTTTCTTTAGAGCAGAGAAAGCTGAGGAGGGTATTATTGACGCGTATAAAATTATGAGGGGTGTGGACAGGATGAGCAGGGAGCAGTTGTTCTCCTTGGCTGAGGGGTCAATCAGAAGGGGCATAGTTTAAGGCGCAAGAGATGAGGAGATTTGAGAAAAACACTCACTGCCTGGGAAGGTAGTGGGGGCAGGAAGCCTTACAACCTTTAAAAAATATTTGGATGAGTACATAAAATGTCATAATATTCAAGGATATGGGACAAGTTGTGGAAAATGGGATCGTTGATAGAAATGTTGAATCATGTATTTATTATTTATTAGTCACAAGTAGGCTTACATTTACACTGCAATGAAGTTATTATGAAAATCCTTTACATTTCTATTGCACATATACAACAAAGTAACTAACCAAATGTCAAGTCATAATTTGCCATGGCACATCATCTAATGTCATAAGCTATTAGTGAGGCTTGCATTTGCATTTTTATGTGACAATTTGCTGAATGTGCGAGTTGATAACAAGTCTCCTAGCGTCTCCCTCCTCCACCCGCTCCCCGCCCAACACCCCCCCCCCCCCCCCGCCCATTAGGAGTAGTTCACTCCAGTGGGGTTCCCCACCAATGGAACTGGTGATTGACCCCGCTGGAGTGAAGGGAGGCCATGAGGCCCCCCCAGGAGGTTGAGGGTAAAGGGGCTGCCCCTTGGGCATTACCAGCCTGGCTCCTGGCACTGCCCAAGGGCACTTTGCACTGCCCACCAGGCATCGGGCAGTGCCAAGGGGGCAAGGCCTCTAGGGGGCCTCGCCTGTAGTGGGCGGGCGATTGGTGGGGGTCCTACTGCCACTCTGCACAGGAATCAGTGGATTGTGGGCAGAGGGAGGGAAGTGGGTGGTCAGGTGCTGGCCATCCGGTGGTGGGGCGGGGGGGGGGCGGGGCACCAGCAAGGCTGCAGTCGGGAGGGATGGGAGGGGAGGGGACATCGGGGCTGGCCTGGAGAGGTCTGGGATGTACAGTGGCCCACTCAGTGCTATGCTACCGGCCTCTCTAGCGGGAATAGCCACCCCCCCCACCCCGATATGTGCAGGAAGTGCCATCCACTGTAGCAGCTCAAGCTCCAGGTTTCAGAGCTTAAGCAGAAGCTGACATCATTGCAGTTCATCCACAATGTTGAAAGCTTCATGGGTTGCATGCTTATTGATGTGGTCACTCCATAGCTCAAGACTATGTAAGGAGAATGGGAATGGGTGACCACCACGCAGCTAAGAGGAAACAGACAGGTTGCCGAAAGATGTGCCGGGATCCCCTCTTGGAGGTTCCCAGGTAAGGGTTTGCTTTGGAAGTGCAAACTTCCCCTGGGCAATTGCCCTGCACTGGAAACAATCTGAAAATGTGATTTACATTGCAAACTTTGGATTGTTCTAAATGGATTATGCCAATGAATATCCAGGAGTCTTCCCCAGTCCCTCCCCACCCTCACTCCCAGGACTCCCCCTCCACCAAGAGACGATAATCTACAAAAAGGCCTTTAAACTTACCTGGCTTTTGACAGCCAGTGCCATTAAAACGTGGGCGTAACGACTTTCCCTTTGACAGAGCTGCAATTGACTCTATGTCCTCAGGATGTGCCCTACTGCCCGGGCCTCACCTGGCCTGAGTCAGGAGCTCAAGTGAGAACAGAACAGAAAATGATTCGTTTCAAAACTAGGAGCGGAGTGGAAATCCAATGTTAATTCCACCTCTGAGGAAGTTCAGACCCATTTTGTTTTGAAGAGTATGCTCCAGAAGATCCCTGTCAACAGGGCACAATGACATAGAACATAGGACATAGAAACACTACAGCACAAAACAGGCCCTTCGGCCCCACAAGTTGTGCCGAACATATCCCTACCTTTTAGGCCTACCTATAACCTTCCATCCTATCATGTCCCATGTACTCATCCAGGAGTCTCTTAAAAGACCCTATTGAGTTTGCCTCCACCACCACTGATGGCAGCCGATTCCACTCGCTCACCACCCTCTGTGTGAAAAACTTCCCTCTAACATTTCCCCTGTACCTACCCCCCAGCACCTTAAACCTGTGTCCTCTCGTAGCAGCCATTTCCACCCTGGGAAAAAGCCTCTGAGAGTCCACCCGATCTATGCCTCTCAACATCTTATATACCTCTATCAGGTCTCCTCTCACCCTACGTCTCTCCAAGGAGAAAAGACCGAGCTCCCTCAGCCTATCCTCATAAGGCATGCCACTCAATCCAGGCAACATCCTTGTAAATCTCCTCTGCACCCTTTCAATCTTTTCCACATCCTTCCTGTAATGAGGTGACCAGAACTGAGCACAGTGCTCCAAGTGGGGTCTGACGAGGGTCTTATATAGCTGCATCATTATCCCCGGACTCCTAAACTCAATCCCTCGATTGATAAAGGCCAGCACACCATACGCCTTCTTAACCACCTCCTCCACCTGCGGGGCCGATTTTAGAGTCCTATGGACCCAGACCCCAAGGTCCTTCTGATCCTCTACAGTACTAAGAGTCTTTCCCTTTATATTGTACTCCTTCATCCCATTTGACCTGCCAAAATGGACCACTATGCATTTATCTGGGTTGAAGTCCATCTGCCACTTGTCCGCTCAGTCTTGCATCCTATCTATGTCCCTCTGTAACTTCTGACATCCCTCCAGACTATCCACAACCCCACCAACCTTCGTGTCGTCGGCAAACCTACCAACCCATCCCTCCACTTCCTCTTCCAGGTCATTTATGAAAATGACAAACAGCAAGGGTCCCAGAACAGATCCCTGGGGCACACCACTGGTGACCGAACTCCATTTAGAAAAAGACCCATCTATACCCACTCTCTGCCTCCTTTGGGCAAGCCAGTTCTGAATCCACCGGGCAGCAGCCCCTTGGATCCCATGCCCTCTCACTTTTTCGAGAAGCCTTGCATGGGGACCTTATCGAATGCCTTGCTAAAATCCATATAAACCACATCTACCGCTTTCCCTTTGTCAATGTGTTTAGTCACATTTTCGAAAAACTCCACCAGGCTCGTAAGGCACGATCTGCCTTTGACAAAGCCATGCTGAGTATTCTTGAGCATACTAAACCTCTCTAAATGCTCATACATCTTGTCCCTCAGGATCTTGTCCATCAGTTTACCAACCACTGAGGTTAGACTCACCGGTCGGTAATTTCCTGGGCAATCCCTATTCCCCTTCTTGAAAATAGGAACCACATCCGCAATCCTCCAATCCTCCGGCATCTCCCCCGTCTCCATCGATGACGCAAAGATCATCGCCAGAGGCTCTGCAATCTCTTCCCTCGCCTCCCACAGTAACCTGGGGTACATCCCATCTGGACCCGGCGACTTATCTATCTTGATGCCATTCAAAGATTCCAGCACAACCTCTTTGTTAAATTCCACATACTCAATCTTTTCAGTCCACCGCAAGCCCGCAGTACATCCACCCAGGTCCTTCTCCTCTGTGAAAACCGAGGCAAAATACTCATTATGCACCTCTGCCATTTCTACTGGTTCCGTACAGATTTTCCCGCCTTCACCTTTTATAGGCCCTATTCCTTCATGTCTCATCCTTTTACTCTTCACATATTTATAGAACGCCTTAGGGCTTTCCTTAATCCTACCTGCCAGGCCTTCTCGTGACCCCTTCTGGCTCTCCTAATTTCCTTCTTTAGTCCCGTCCTACAAGCCGTATACTCGTCTAGATCCCTATCTTCGCCAAGCTCTCTGAACCTTTTGTACGCTTTCCTTTTCTTCTCGACTAGGTCCCGCACAGCTTTCGTGCACCACGGTTCCTTTAACCGACCAACTCCTCCCTGTCTGCCCGGAACGTTGTCCTGTCGAACTCTAGACAGACATTCCTTGAAAACTGCCACCTCTCTTCAGTACATTTCCCCGAGAATACCTCCTTCCAATTCACTCCTCTAATTTGCTGCCTCATGTCTTCATATTTCCCCTTACTCCATATAAACACTTTCCTCGCTTGCCTGATCCTCTCTTTTTCCAATGCAAGCATAAAGGAGATAGAGTTACGATCACTGTCCCCAAGATGCTCTCCCACTGAGAGATCTGACACCTGTCCAGGTTCATTGGTCAGTATCAAAATGTAAGAATGCATTTCAAAATTATCGTCCTTCATACTGAGGATATGATGGGAATTTATTTCAGCCCATGAGAAGACAGTTTAGTTGGAAAAAGAGTCTGAGCATGATCTTACTGGTCATTCACACCACCCTCCCACAGCAGTGAAGTCAGAGAATTTGGCGCCCAGCCAAATCTCCGTTCATTGCAGCGGGATGGAAAAATCCTGCCGGCATGAGCCGCCATAACATTCCGGCCTCTATCTTTTTAAAACTACTACAGCTCTGAAATTATGATCGCAAATACTCTCATACAAGTGCTGAACACATTTTTATACAATTCCTTTGCCCACTACTTTAAGGGAGCCAATAACCTGTTTACTTTAATGTCTGAACGTGAAATAGTAGCCAAGAGAATTGGATGCAAACAGGTTTCCGTGCTAGCCTTTCCGCAAGATGATTTCAGAGCCTTTGATGAGGTCTATTATGTATATATTTGGAATGTCTGAGCAGGACTGAACATCAAAACAAGCTGAAATTTGATCAGAAAGCAATCCTTTTCCAGCTCAGTCTGCATGTGTCTGGTGGATTTTTTTTTTGTCTCAAAATGTTTAAACTGACAACATATTTTTCTTCTGTTGCAAATGGATTTCAACTTTAGTTGTTCTGATTTGAGAATAATATGTTACATTCTAAAACTAAATTGAGCATCCAAGCTCTTACAATGTAGACTCTGTCTAAAACTTTTACCTTCAAAAGATTGTCCTAAAGGTAGCTTATAATGTTATCATGAACAATTCTCACCAGTGCCTTTATAATACTTTGTGCAGTTTCCATACTCAATATCTTCCTGCTTAACATCAAACTGTGGCAATGCAATTTGCTCCATCTGAACAGGGTCTTTGGACTGCCAGATGAATCGAAGGTCATCTGTGGTATAGCCAACTGAAAAAGAAAGGAAATATGACACTCAATTAAAGAAATAGATGCAAAAACTGGAAATCTGACACAGAACACTGACCCTGATTTTCTTCTACAAAATAAAAACAGAAAAGTGCTGGAAATACTCAGCAAGTCTGACAGCATCTGTGGAGAGTTAAATTAAAAATGATTCTTCAGAAGAGTCATAACATTAACTCTATTTCTTCAACTGGAGGGAATTTCCCTCTCATCTGAGGGGCCTGCCACCGTCAACCCGCTGAAATATCTCATTATTTTTATGCCTTCAAAAGCCCCTTAATTTTGAGGTACACTTGCAGTCTCCTACCTATCAGTACCTCAGCAAATACCTGCCTCTCCCTGAGGCTCTTGCCAGCCCCGGAATTGAGCCAGCAGCATCAGGAATCCCCTGCCCCTCCCCACCCATAATAAATCCATAATAAGATGAGGAGCCTGAAGATAGCCAATTAGGAGGCCAGTTCAGGGAAAATGGTTCCACCAGCCTAGCTCCAGGCAAAATGTGGACTTGGGGGCGACCATTTCATCCCAATGTCTGCTGGAAAATCCTGTCTAAAAAGCCATTTTGAACACAAATAATCAGAATTAAAATACATTACTAACCAAATAAATTCTATTACTAATTTAGAAACAATGGCCTGAACTTTCCACAGGAAGAAGTTTAACAACACCAGGTTAAAGTCCAACAGGTTTGCTACCAAATAAACCTGTTGGACTTTAACCTGGTGTTGTTAAACTTCTTACTGTGTTTACCCCAGTCCAACACCGGCATCTCCACATCTGAACTTTCCAGCCATCCCTGCCAGTGGGATCTTCCAGTCCTGCTGACGGTGAAATCCCTCCATGGATTTCACGGCAGTGGGGGAGGTCCATACAATGGGAAAGCCTGGTGACAACGGCGGGCCACTTCTGTCGCTGTGAAACATGCCAAATGGGACATGGAAAATCCCACTCTTTGAACTAAAAATGACCGTAACTGATATTCATGGAAGAATGCTTGATGCATACTTATGAGAGTCATACACTTACTATTTTTAGGATTAGTTTATCTAAAATGGGTTAACACTTCCGTAAAAATAACACAAAATGTCATAAGAACACATTGCACTCATCTGTCATAATTATCATCAATAATTTCTAATTTAAATAATATTCAGACTACCAAAGTATAATTTTCATTTCAAATTTCAACATAAAAAATTCTCCCAAATTTCCCCCTTTCTTCAAAGAAAATAAAGCTTGTTGATTGCTGTGCCAAGTTGTCATTTCTAATCTGTCAGTCTAAATGGTGACTCCTGGCAGTGTTACCAGAGCAAGCCTAATTCGGTCCTCACCTGACATGCATCTTCTCTTGCAGGTGTCACTGAACTGTGATCAGCATCAGGAATTCAGCATGGTGTTGCAGATTAACTACCAATGCACCCTGACCAATTTTAAGTTGCAGTGAAGGTGACTAATCCAAAATTGCCAGTTTACAGCCCACAGCAAGACTAAAGAAATCCCTCTTAGCTGAACGTTTCCCTTCCCAGAACCACATGAAAGTTTTTTTTAAAAACACGGCATCAAATAAAAGTTCAGCCAATCTTGTACAAATAGCAACCATCTGTAAGTCAATATCTATCAATGCATCTATCTTACTGCAAATGTTAAAGAAACATACAGCTTTCCAACTGAATCTTGCAGTACTGTGTATCCATAGGAAACAGAGTCAAATCAAGTGGGCAGGAAAGAGTTATTGACAACCTGAAATATGAAAGCAAAGGGAAAACATTATCCACTTTTAAAGGATATAACAATTAAAGCTTTCAGCAAATGTTTTCAGTGCCTTGTACAGTAATTATAAGTTTAATATCGCACCTCATACTCAGCAGTACATCACCATTGCGGAATATAAAGAGCAGGATGTTATCTTGCGTTACGTCATGAAAATTTGCATTCTTTTCATTTGCGAAAAACAAATCAGGTTTCCATAAGCATTTGAACATTGTGGGGTCCACAGTCAGCGTATCTGAACCTTTAAAATCAGTTGGCAGTTTAAGCCGAGGATCATTCCATTTTTGTCTCAGGAAAATATTGACCCGATAATCCTATCAAAACAGAAGCTGACAGTCAGACTAGCTGTATGTGAAACACGCAATTATAGAGAATTTATAAAAGAAAAGCTGTGAATCTGTAAATCTGAAATTAGAGCAAAATGCTAGAAATATACACCAGATCGATCAACATCTGAAAGAGGATATATTAATGTAGAATTAATCAGAAATGTTAACTCGTTTCATTTGTTGTCATGAATGCTGAACTTGACAAACTTAAGTAAAACAGAGAATGCTGGATAAGTACACTGACTCAGAGACATGCCCATGCGATCTGGTTGCCATGAAGAGAGAAACTCAAACAAAAAGCCATTAAAATGTAACAGCCTTTAACCCGGAATAGTAGAAGAAAGGAAATTTTAATTACTTTCAAATGTTTGGGAATCTGTAACTATTTTTTGAGATGTTCGAAAAGGTTTTCTAGGGATTTAAATCTCTTGTAAAAGGGCTAATTATAATGGCTGGATAATAAGGAATACTGATACATATGTCCTGGTGATCCTTTACCAGGAAGCAGAACCAACAAAAAGGAAGTTAAAATATGGAGGGTAATGCGGCAGGCAGATGTGAAGAAGAAATAGAAGAACTGGAAAGGAGAGGTGTTAGAGAACTAGGTTCCTGAGAGGCCAGAAAACACGTTTGAGCCCGGCTGTTATTTCTTTCACTTCCCAATTATTGAGTTCCCAGAATCGGCCATACCACGTGGAATTAAAGACAGTTATAGTAAATCTATGTTACCATGACTGACAAGGGCTGAGGGTTGAGTAGGTTCCGGAAGGATTGATCAGGCAGAATCCCATGGAAGGGGCGGCATGGTGCACAGTGGTTACCACTGCTGCCTCACAGTGCCAGGGACCCGGGTTCAATTCCCAGATTGGATCACTGTCTGTGCGGAGTCTGCACGCTCTCCCCATTTCTGCGTGGGTTTCCTCTGGGTGCTCCGGTTTCCTCCCACAGTCCAACAGACGTGCTGGTTAGGTGGATTGGCCATGCTAAATTCTCCCTCCATGTACCTGAACAGGCACTGGAGTGTGGCGACAGGGGATTTTCACGGCGGCAAGGGGATTTTCACAGTAACTTCATTGCAGTGTTAATGTAAGCCTACTTGTGACACTAATAAAATAAACTAAAAAAAGTTGCTGCCTGTGGGGAATTGGCTGAATCTTTGAAGGAAAGGGACTGGCACCCTGGCACTGCCCACCAGATACCTTGGCTATCTGGGAAACTATTAATTTTGAAAAAAGCAGCAGTGAACCATCTCAACTACTATTCGCCAGTAAATGGTTAAGAATAGGTGTGAGAATTGAGTTTTAAGGAGCTGCCCTAAAACAGAACAGAATGGAAAAATTGATTATTTTATTCAAATTGCATGTTTCATAATGAATGCTGTTCAAAGAACGGTACAGCACAGGAAACAGGCCTTTCGGCCCTCCACAGGCCCTCTACATGTTTACTTATCACATTCTTTATGAGTGTTGTAAAAGGGGGCTTTTTTATTTTATTTGCAGAATTAGAACATTCCACATTCGCCACTTTCTAGCATACTCCTGTAGAAGACTGTCCTTGATACTTTTCATGGAAATCTGAATTGTTACATTCTTATTTAACAATAGATTCAACATTGAATATCCACATTTGAGGAATTAAGCCAGTAAACAGATTGCAACAATCATGAAGAAAACTGTGAACAATTTAAAGTTCCTAATCCTTGTTGAAACAAATTCATCAAAAAAACCAAGTAAGTAAATTTACTGACCCTTCTTTAAAGATGTATTTGCAAATATGGCAATTCATCGAAATGTATTATATCCATGACCGGAAAGATTCACTGCCTCCAACATCAGTGACTAGTACTAACAAAATGCACTGCAACAACTTGCCAAGGCTTCTACAACAGCACCTCTCAAATCTACAGCCTATACAACTGTGAAAAGAAAGGGCAGCACGGAATGGAGCTTGAACCACTTGCAAATTCCTTTCCAAGTTATATGCCAATGAGACCAGGAAATATGTCTCTGTTCCTCCATCATTGTTGACTCAGAACTTGGAACTTTCTCCCTATCAGCATTGTGGATGTATCGACATCATAGAGAGGCTCAAGAAGGCGGCTCACCACTACCTTCTCAAGGGCAATTAGGGATGGGCAATAAATGCTGGTCTAGCTACTGACACACACATCCCCTAAATTAATCATGTTTTTTTTAATTTTAAAAAAAATTTGGGTTGCCTTTTTCCTTTTTTCAGTTCTCCTATGCACATTTTGCCAAATTTTCACTCCCAAGACAAGTGCGCAGAGTCAGGAAAATTATTGATACCCAAAACCTGACTCGACAGAAACTTCCCCAAAACATCAGATTTTCACTCCAGTGGGGGAGGTTGGACCCACTGATCCTGGAAACAGTGCAGAGACAGCCATAGGGGCCAACTAAGTGCCAGCTCATACCAACCCATGACTCTTGCTCACCCTCATAACCCTTTTTGACATCATGCCAAATTAATGCAACTCATGCCAACAAATCACCCCACCCACCAATCTTTGCCCTTATACCCTCCATGCCAAATGACCGAGTATGCACAATGGACATAGCTCAGGAGCCATGCTGAGATGAAAGTTCTATCTATCATTATAATAAAAGACTGTCATTGATAAAAATCTATTCAATATATTTCAATTCAAGTACTTTATCCCTAATAAAAATCTATTCATTGTTCCACATCAAAGATAGCTAATCCTTTTATAACCATTTGGGAGCTGCCAATCAAACTGTGAATTTACAGGTCCTACTGTGATAATGATTAGTTGCGGAAGCAGTCAAGTAGTACTAATCCTATAATGATATCATCTCAGGCTTGCATCAACAAACGTCTACTGAAATTTCAATCAACATTTATTTTCAACTGACAGTCACTGCAGGCTTTTTTGTACAAAATTTAAATGGCAGGAAATTTAAATGACTTGACATCTTGACAATTGCACAGACCTTATCCACCTTTTATGCACATTACTGTCTAATCTTAACAATCCCAAAGGGGTACTTGAACCTTTCCAAAAGGGTACCTGACCTCATCAAAGAACTCTAATAGATTTAGACTTTTATTAATTGGTAAAGCTCACGAGTCATGTTTGAGAAACAAAGGTGACCAAAATTGCTTCTGATTGAAGGAAGCTGCATTTTTAAATGTGCCACTACCTTCATGAATCATAGTTGTGTCAAATACAATTAGCCCTTTTCCCATCCTGGCGATTATGGTGAGTGTCATGTTTGGGTACAGGTTTTCCAAAATTGGGGCTCCAGCACCATTTTGGTTAAGGTGTGGAGCCCTACCCTCTTTGTGAAAACGTGGCCCTTTGTATTTAGTTTGATTCTCTACTGTATTGTGAGCTTTACATTTAGCCTTACAGAAGCAGAAAGCTTCTGCTTTCTGTTTCATTTTAGCTTCCATTTCTTTAGTCATCCACAGTTTGAATTTTTAAAGGCCCTGCCTTTTACCCTGTGGGAATGTATTTAGTCTATATCTGAATTCCCTCCTTTAAGATCACCAATTACCAATTTACATGACAATCTTTGATTTCAATCCACCTGGGCCAAATTCCCTTTAAACTCACTGAAATGAACTCTCCTCCAGTTGACCATTTTTAAGTTTGACTGTTCCTTGTCCTTTTCCATGACCACTCTAATCATAGTTTCTCAAAGGCTTTCCCAATGAATGAGGCTGCATTGCCCCCACTTCATTGCCTGGAACTAGATACAACATTGTTGCTTTCTATTTTGTGCTGGCTAAACGTTTATCAATACATTTCTCTTGTACACATTTTAGTAATTCCTCTCTCACTTTGTCCTTAACACTATTGTTGTCCCAATTAATATTACTAAAGATGTGCGGGTTAGGTGGATTGGCCATGTTAAATTGCCCCTTAGTGTCAGGGGTCTAGCTAGGGGGTTATGGGGATAGGGCCTGTGTGAGATTGTGGTCGGTGCAGAGTCGATGGGCCGAATGGCCTCCTTCTGCACTGTAGGATGCTGTGATTCTCTGATTCTATGACTACAAATGAAGTCCCCCATTTACTCTAAGTATCTTTCTGCAATCTGTCTGCAAATTGGCTGCTCTATCTCTTTCCAATTATTTGGTGACCTGTAATATACAACCAGCAACACATGGCTCCTCCATTGCACCTCACTAAAAATCAAATATTTTTCAACCCTCAAGTACATCAATCCTTTTCAGTGCTGTGAGTGTATATTTGGCGAGTGCTGCCAATTCCTCACTAAGCCTCTGTCTCGTTCAAAAAAAACTCAAGTCAAGATTGTCAGACACACTTGCATTGAACCAAATCATGCTGGCTGCCATTTATCAACTCATGTCTTCCTAAATCTTTATTCTGCAACTACTATCTCCAAATATTTCCTTACCACCAAAGATGTGCAGGTTAGGGGGATTAGCAGGATAAATATGTGGGATTGCAGGGATAGGGCAGGGGTGTATAGGGTAAGATGCTCTGTCAGAGAGTCAGTGCAGACTTGATGGGCCGGGCCAAATGGCCTCCTTCTGCACTGTAGGGATTCTATCATTCTGTGACATTAGGCTGACTGGCCTGTCGTTACCAGTTCATTCGTCATCCTATTATTGAAAAGGGGTGTACCATTTGTAATCCTCCAGCACTATTCCCATATTGAAGAAGGATTGAAAGAGCCTCCATTATTTCTACTTACTTTCCTCAGCAACCCAGGAAATCTCCAGACCAATTTTTTTTTACTTTGTGCACTGCCAACCTTTAAATCACCTCGTCTTTCTGATAAAGTTTCTTTTAAAATGGTTGTTTCGTCATGCAACAGTGGGCGTCAAGGAAACCAATATTCTGCAGGTTAAACTGATATTTGTCCTAACGAACTTAAGTCAACTTTCTGCCAGCTGCTGCCAGTTTCTTGATTTGCCGTGTTTGTCACTTCCGTTCTTTGATACTTTGTACAAATTAACTGCACTGTGATCTTATTGTTGGGAGGAAATCCAATGAAAGAAAGTGAGATTGAACAGAAAGAAAAGCAAAACTAAAGCTAAACATTTCAATTTAAAAATGGAAAATGTTTGGAATGCACAGCAAATCCAATGGTAATGACAAAGCCTGGCTGAAAATTTCAGGAAAACACTTCCAAAATCCCTGACCACTAGCAGGGCTGCATCCAGAGTGGCTAGCTGTCGGAAATTCTGGGGCAGAAATTGTATTGTTATGTTGGACTTAGATCCTTTGCCAAGACTCTAATTCAATATCATTTGACAATGCAAAGTAGATAATGTGATAAGTATGGGGAATACCGTGGGGTGCTTGGGGGTGTGGGAAGATTCCAGTGGGGTGGGGGTATTTGGGGGTGAGGAGACTCTCCTAGGGGGTTGGGGGGAGTCCCATGCGTAGGCTGCCCTGTGGCTTTACAACAGTTACCCAGAAATTAGAAGAGGTTTTAATTCTTCTAACTTTTCCTGAGTAACTCTTTGTCAACAAAGCTGGAGCCATCTGAGGTTCGTGTTTTAAATTGCATTTTCAGATGGTTCCCAGTGCAGAGCAATTGTCCATCGGAAGTTAGCACTTCTGGGCAATTGCCATCTAAACCTGCAGCTTTATAGGACCCTGGTTAGACCCCACTTGGAGTACTGCGCGCAGTTCTGGTCACCTCATTACAGGAAAGATGTTGAAGCCATTGAAAGGGTGCAGAGGAGATTTACAAGGATGTTGCCTGGATTGGGGGGCATGCCTTATGAGGATAGGTTGAGGGAGCTTGGTCTCTTCTCCCTGGAGAGACGAAGGATGAGAGGTGACCTGATAGAGGTTTACAAGATGTTGAGAGGTCTGGATAGGGTAGACTCTCAGAGGCTATTTCCAAGGGCTGAAATGGTTGCTACGAGAGGACACAGGTTTAAGGTGCTGGGGGGTAGATACAGAGGAGATGTCAGGGGTAAGTTTTTCACTCAGAGGGTGGTGGGTGAGTGGAATCGGCTGACGTCGGTGGTGGTGGAGGCAAACTCGTTGGGGTCTTTTAAGAGACTTCTGGATGAGTACATGGGATTTAATGGGATTGAGGGCTATAGATAGGCCTAGAGGTGGGGATGTGATCGGCGCAACTTGTGGGCCGAAGGGCCTGTTTGTGCTGTGGCTTTCTATGTTCTATGTTCTAAACCCTTACCTTGAATTTGTGAAAGGAGTATCCCAGCACATCATTGGGCACACTCCCCACCCAAATCTGAAGCAGGGGAGCACGGAAATTATGGCCTATTATGACAGTGTGGTGGAGCAGCAGGCTACTGAGGCATTAAATGTGGGTCACATCCATTGTACCCCAGCTCCTTGGTTGCTTAAGTAGAAGGACTAGAAGAAACAAATCATTCAGCCCATAATTCCACCTTTCCAGAAACCCAACCCAGCTTCATATGAGAGTAGATGTAAAATCACATAACAGTTACATTTAGTAGCTTTCCATATTTCAGCCAGGAGAACAACTTATACAACATCAAAGGAGGCGACTGGACTCATCATTCTTTGGCCGGCTCTAGAAATATATTAGTCTGACTCCCCTGACCTTTAAACATAGCCCAACAAAGATTTCCTTTTACGGTATATATCCCCTTCCCTTTTGAAAGTTGAATCATAGAATGGTTAAAGCAAGGGAGGAGGCCATTTAGCTCCTGGTGCCTGTGCAGCCCCTGTCTGCAAGAGCAAATCACCTGTGACCATTCCTCCACCTTGTTGCTGTTGTTCTGCAAATATTTTTGCTTCAGATAATGAACCAATTTTCTTTTGAATGGCACAATTGAATCTGCCTCCACCACACTCTCAGGCAGTGAATTCCAGATCCGAACCACTCGCTACATATAATATGCTTCTTTGGCAAATCCCTTTAACTTGGTGTCCTCCTCTTCGCAACGCTGCCACCTATAGGGACAGTTTCTCCCTCGCTACACTGTCCAGAATGCTGATGATTTTAAAAGTATCCACCAAATCTTGTCTAAACATTCTCCTCCAAGAAGAACAGCCCCAGCTTCTACAATCTTTCCATGTATTTGAAATTCCTCATCGGTTGAACCAAATTAATTACCTTTTCTGCACCCTCTCAAATCCCTCACATCTTCCTAAGGTGCGGTGCCCAGAACTGGGCACAATAATCCAGTTAACCCAGCTATTGTTTCATATAGCTTCATCGTAACTTCCTTGCTTTTGTACTTGGCATGTACTCTATGTAGCCCAGGATCCAATAATCCTTACCAACTGCTGTCTCAATCTGCCCTGCTACCTTCAATGATTTATGCACATAAACCCCCAAGTCTCTCTGCTCCTATATCCCCTTTACTATTTTACCCTTTATTTTATATTGTCGCTCCTCCCTCTTCCTACCAAAATGAATTATTTTATATTGAATCTGCTTCCTGTGCCCTTTCAGGGAATTCCAGATCATATGAATTAACTGCATTAAAAATAAATCTCCCTGTCTTCCCTCTGGGTTGTTCTGCCAATTTTCTTTAATTTGTGTCCTCTGGTACTGATGCTAATGGAATGCTTTTTGCCATCCATTCCATCGAAGGTTCTCATAATTTTGAAAACCTCCAATTTCTTACCCTTTTAACTTCTCTGCTCCACAGAGAATAAAACCAACTTCTCTAGACTCGATACATAAATGAAGTCTCTCATCCCTGGTAGCATTCTGGTAAAATTTTCTGCAGCCTTTCCAAAATCTGGACATCCTGCCTAAAATGCAATGTCCGGAATTAGACACATTACTCTAAGGTCCAGTCAGTGGACAGAATTAGGATGGTGGGGGCTCCAAGCCTGGATTAGTGGGCACCCCCAGACTTCTGATGCCCTCATCCCACCTAAGATGCAGGTTTGATCATTTTTCTTTTCCTCCTGTCATTCACCCACTAGCCTAAAATTTGAAGCTGAGCAGGAAAAGGCCCTACAATGGCACTTAAGTAGTCACTTAATTGCCCTGCAACCTCCCTCCACCCCACCTCAAAACCACTTCAAAATCCCCTGGCGAGAGAAAGGAGTGGTGGAACTGTAAAATTCTGGTCAGTGGTTTATCAAGTTTTAGCATAATTTCCTTGCTTTTGTGATCTATGTTTCTCTATATAGCCAAAATTTCTACACATATATTTTGACAACTTTATCAGCTTTTTTTCTTACTTGTCTCTCTTATCCCATACTTACATGTATTGAATCTGTTTTTTATTTTTGCATTTCACCTAAGTTCTCATTCACCTATAGTCTGCAACTGGCCTCCTCATTGTTTATTACATTTCTGTTTTGAAATATTCCTTGTACAGGTAAGCTCAGGTCATTAATATCAAAAAGAGCAGTGGTCTTAATACTGACTCTTGGGGAACACCACTGTGTATTTCATGCATCGAGGTGGTGAATGAGAGAAAAGGTCAGGGGAGCAGAGCAGTTAATTAAAATCAGACAGACTCTTGGCCTTGCAATAAGAACAAATTGTCATGGAGGTAATGTTCTACATTCACATTCCTTGTGTGGAGGCTAACGGACCTGTAATATGAGCTGCTTCGTCTCTCTAATGCATGTATCCTTCAGGCCTAATATTGAGATCTATGCTCCTAGGTTGTGCTTCTCTGTGTTAAATGCACCAATGGAAATAGTCCCTGAAGTAGACCTACTACTTGTTGTCAAGTTAAAAATGTAATTAATTACAATAATGCTCTTTCCTGCTAATTATTACAGAGAAGGAGGTGGTGGAAGTCTTAAAGCACATCAAGTTAGATAAATCCCCGGAATCTGATGAAATGTATCCCAGGACATTGGGGGAGGCTAGAGAGAAATTGCAGGTCCCCTAGCAGAAATATCTGAATCATCGACAGCCACAGGTGAGGTGTCTGAAGATTGGAGGATGGCAAGTGTTATGTCTTTGCTTAAGAAGGGCTGCAGGGAAAAGCCTGGGAAATACAGACTGGTGAGCCTAACATCTGTAATGGGTAAGTTGTTAGAAGGTATTCTGACAGACAGGATCTACCGGCATTTAGAGAAGCAAGGACTGATTCGGGACAGCCAGCATGGCTTTGTGAGTGGAAAATCATGTCTCACGAATTTGATTGAGTGTTTTGAAGGAGTAACCAAGAAGGTAGGTGAGGGCAGTGCAGTTGACATTGTCTACATGGACTTTAGCAAGACCTTTGACAAGGTACTGCATGGTAAGTTGTTGCATAAGGTTCAATCTCATGGAATCCAGGGTGAGGTAGCCAATTGGATACAAAATTGGCATCTTGACAACAGAAAACAGAGGGTGGTTACATAGAAACCCGACAGTGCAGAAGGAGGCCATTCGGCCCATTGAGTCTGCACCGACCACAATCCCACCCAGGCCCTACCCCCACATATTTACCCGCAAACTACGCATCTCAGGGACAATTTTTAACCTGGCCAATCAACCTAACCCGCACATCTTTGGTTGTAGAGGTTTTTTTCAAACTGGAGGCCTGTGACCAGCGGGGTGCCTCAGGGATCGGTGCTGGGTAGAGTGTTATTTGTTATTTATATTAATGATTTGGATGAGAATTTAGGAGGCATGGTTAGTCAGTTTGCAGGTGACACCAAGATTGGTGGCATGGTGGACAGTGAAGAAGATTATCTAGGATTGCAAAGGGATCTTGATCAATTGGGCCTGTGGGTCGATGAATGGCAGATGGAGTTTAATTTAGATAAATGTGAGGCGATGCATTTTGGTAGATAAAATTGGGGCAGGACCTAGTCAGTTAATGGTAGGGTGTTGGGGAGAGTTATAGAACAAAAGGATCTAGGAGTACAGATTCATAGCTCCTTGAAAATGGAGTCACAGGGTGATGAAAAAGGCATTTGGCATGCTTGGTTTCATTGGTCAGAACATTGAATACACGAGTTGGGACGTCTTGTTGAAGTTGTACAGGACATTAGTAAGGCCACATTTGGAATACTGTGTGCAGTTCTGATCACCCTATTATAGAAAGGATATTATTAAACTAGAAAGAGTACAGAAAAGATTTACTAGGATGCTACCGGGACTTAATGGTTTGAGTTATAAGGAGAGGCTGGATAGACTTGAACTTTTTCCCTGCAGCGTAGGCGGCTTAGGGATGATCTTATAGAGGTCTATAAAATAATGAGGGGCATAGATAAGATAGATAGTAAGCATCTTTTCCCAAAGGTAAGGGAAACTAAAACTAGAGGGCATAGGTTTAAGGTGAGAGGGGAGAGATACAAAAGTGTCCAGAGGGGCAATATTTTGACTGTGAGTGGTGAGTGTCTGGAACAAGCTGCCAGAGGTAGCAGTAGAGGCGGGTACAATTTCGTCTTTTTAAAAGCATTTAGACAGTTACATGGGTAAGATGGGTATAGAGGCATATGGGCCAAATGCAGGCAATTGGGACTAGCTTAGTGGTAAAATCTGGGCAGCATGAACAAGTTGGGCTGAAGGGCCTATTTCCAAGGTGTAAACCTCTACTCCATGTTGCAAGCAATTTAAAAGTAACTAAAATAAATTATTAAAATGTTAGAAATTTAGCAATTTCTAAAGTTCAACACTTTCAAGTTAATTGACTAATTGACTTTACTATGTAAAGTCACACAATTATTTGTAACCTCAATAGCAGGTATATGTCTGGAAATCATTGTTAAGTGATTGAATAGGTGATTTTGATAGGATTTTGATTTTAATTGGTTAATCAATCCTCACGTATTACTATATCCTGGTGTTATATTAAACCTGTCCTTTAAGAAAAATAACAATGACAAAATGGTTGTGATTTTCCAATTAGGAACCATATAAACAGCTGAAGTATCACCAGAGAGCTGAAGACAACTGTTCCTTGAGCAGAATTGCTGAGCAGCAGAATGCAGAACAATACAGGAAGTCATGCTTATTCACTGACCAGGCGCTGCTTGCCCTATTTGAAGGAGTTAGGAAGAGGAGAGAAATTATGCATACAGACAATTGCAACTTCCCCTCCAAACTCAAAAACGAAGGCATTGCAAAAGTTAGCAGAAAGGAGCTGCAAGGACATCAGGAAAGTGTTTTCAGGATCAAGAAATCTGCTATGTTAAGCTGATAATAACGACATACATGATAAGCAACCGCCACAAGTACTCAAAATGAAATTAAAAAGCAAACGTTTCTCCGTTAGTGCTGGAATATGTTAAACAATAAGATTAGATCACCGAAATGATTTGTTACACAATAGAACCATAGCAAAGAATGTTTGAGATAAATGAATGTATCAGAGTTTATCGTATAGTTACAGTGAATAAGCTTGTGAGTCAACCTATGTACAGAGTGATTTTGCCAAAGAGAGAAAACAGATACTAAATGCCAGTGCTAATTAGACACAACTACTTAAAAGTTTGGAATAATGTTAGTGCCACTTCAATTGTCCCTACTGTATAACTGTTACAGAAGAACTCGACTAATTGGAACAATATCGTGGAAAGTATTGTGCAATGAAAATGGGGCTGACAGATGCTCACTCAAAATAGAATTTTGTTATTTCCTGCTTTCTGACAAGGCTGAGTTTGCAACATCTCAAAGCAGCTTGAAATACTATCTCAAACCCTGCCAATCACTGGCTCACCTGCACACATCCTGGAGAATGTAGTTGAGGAGAAATCTGAGTTATAAACCTAATTTAATAATTCTTATTTTGAGGCAAAAACACAAATAAATCAAAACATTTGGATGAGCAGGAAGAAGTGGCAGTGGCTGCTCACGGTCAGGCACCTGCTGACCGGAGATCAAGCAGAATTCCAGCTTCTGCTGCAGCATCCGGGAATTTGATCACGTTAAAACGGAAATAGTTATCAACAACAACAACCTGTAATTACATAGTGCCCTTAACGTGGCAAAATGTTCCAAGAGGTTTCAAAGGAGCATTATCAAAGAAAATCTGACAGCGAACTCTGGAAACAGCTATTTGGGCAGATGAATAAAAGCTTATGCAAGTAAATGATTAATTAGAGTAATATCACAGAAAGTATTGTGCAATGAAAATTATTATTGGGAAAAAAGATGCTTATTTTAAAACACAGTTTAATCTTTTCTGCTTTTGAGAAATTGGAAGAAGACTGCTGACATGACAGATTGCAAAGAAACCAACATTGGCACGGTGGCACAGTGGTTAGCACTGCTGCCTCACGGCACTAGGGTCCCAAGTTCAATTCTGGGCTTGGTCATTCTCTGGACCTGATTTTACCATTACGTCGTGCCCGTTTTCGGGCACGGAAATGTGGCAAAGTTGGGCATGAGGCCATTAACGCGATCTGCGCAGATGCCCATTCTACCAAGACCCGAAAATGGCCACAATCTGATTTGTGCCCGAAATGGGCGCAACGGCGATTTAAATGCATTTGCATGCATTTAAATTGAATTAATGAACTGCCCGCCCAACTTTATCAGCATTTCTCCCTTTACCATCGCGTTCGCATGTCCAGGTTCGGCGGGGGGAGGAGGATGTGGGTCAGATGTATCTCTGGTGGATGGGGAGGGAGGGAGGGGGCGGGGGGGCAGATCATTCTCTGGTGGGGGAGGGGGAGAGTTAATTCTATCCCATCACCTTTCTAATTCTGATCATTCCTGTCATAAATGCTACTTAGATTATATTTCACTTGCCATGAATTGTTTTTTTCCCCTACACCAGCAAGTTCAGAAGAAGTAGAAATTATCTTATTACCATTTCCCAAATTATCTTCTAAACTTGGAAATGCAGTTCTTAGAATTTATTGCAAATTGGCTGTTGCTAAACACAATTGAATCAAGCAAAGGTTATTTGTACATGCACCTATATGTTTCATTACACAACTTCAATAAAGGCCTGGATATGTACCTGGGTGGATTTTGCAAGTACAGGCGGCAGAGAGAAGGGATTCCACAGCTATAAAAGTGCACGTGCACTTAATTAGCGAAACTGTCAAAGTACCCGGCTGTGAGTATGTGAAATATACTGGGAGGGAGGCCAGATGGATCTCTGGTGGGGGGGCAGGGGGGTCTGCTGCCACTCTGCGGGTGATCGGTGGGGGGGAAGGGAGGGCAGGGGGTCGTGGGGGAGGTGGGTGGATAAGGGGAAAAGTTATGTTGTGGGGGTGGGGGTGATCTATGGGGGCCATCGCTCCTGCTTTTTGCTCCCGGGCCGCTTTATCCACTTTTTGCGGCCCGGGAGCGATGTGACAGCGGTGCGATTTTCAAATTTCTTTCCTCACTGTGCACATGCAGTTCAGAGCTCCAATCGTTTCGGGCGTGCTAAGCCCCGCCCACAGTACAATTCAGACTGGTGTTTTTTTTTCAAGCTAAGTGCATATGGGGGTGCCTGAAAGCAGATTTCCACGTCGGATCTGAATTGCGCCCAGATTCAGCACTTAGAATGAAAATGGTAAAATCAGGCCCTCTGTGTGGAGTTTGCACATTCTCCCTGTGTCTGCGTGGGTTTCCTCCGGGTGCTGTGGTTTCCTCCCACAGTCCAAAGATGTGCAAGTTAGCTGTGCTAAATTGCCTGTTAATGTCAGGGGGATTAGCAGTGTAAAATGTGTAGGGTTACGGGAATAGGGCCTAGGTGGGATTGTAGTCAGTGCAGACTCGATGAGCTGAATGGCCTCCTTCTGTACTGTAGGAATTCTATGATTGCACTGCAGCAAAGATGTAGGTTTTAAAGAGTGCCATAAAGTGGGGGAAGAAGAGATAGAGAAGCTCAGGTGGGATTTTAGCATGATGGGCCTTTGCCAGCTGACGACATGGCTGACAATGGTAGAGGAATTAAAACGGGATGTTCAGGTGGTGAGAATTGGAGAAGCACAGATATCTTGGAGGGTTGTAGTGCTGGAGGAGATATTGGAAACAGAAAGGTGCAAGGCCATGGATGGCTTTGAAAAGAGTAAAAATTTTAAAATCAAAATACTATTTAACTATGAGTCATTTTACACCAGTGAACATTGGGTTGATTGATGAATGAGACTTGCAACAGAGTTTTAGATTACTTCAAATTTACAAAGGGTAGAAAATGGGAGATGGGCCAGGAGTGCACTAAACTAGTCAAGTCTAGAAGTAACAAAACCATGAATTAAGGTTTCTGCAGCTAATGCATTGAGGCACGGGTGGAGTCATAAGTGGGCTTAGTGATATTGGGCAGTTGCTCAATATATCCAAAGATGTGTGCAACAGCTAGATTTTAGGCAATTATGACATTTAGGAGTTCTGGCCTCAAGGTTTTCTCTTCAGCATCTCCCAGCATGCATTCTGCCTGTGTTAACATGTATTGGAGAGCGATTGTCTACAATTTGGCTGCAACTGTGCAAAATACACTCACCAACAATTTCCACTGTTCTCCTGATCATCAGTATAACTTCAAGGGAAGATTGGCAGAAACCCTCAATATATGGCTGTATTTTTTAGATCAATTTGCTAGGGCTTGTGCTGAAGTTATGGCAGAGATTGTGAACCATTATGGAAATTCTACCCTATTGCCTAGCATGCGGAAGTGTGTGGAAAGGTTCACGGTGTGGATCTGTACAATTCAGTCTGTCAGGGAATATACTTGTGATGTAACATCTTCCAGTTGCTGGGCACAGTATGAACATCTCTCATGAACACCAGCACTTTTGGCTCTAACCTTAAAGATGTTTCCTTGGCTGACTTCAAGATGTAGGGAGATCACATATACAAAAGTTTGAGAATGGGATTTATAAACATCACAACTGCCCAAAACTCTTCTCTCAGTCAGATCTTTGGATATGCTGCAGAACTGCTCAGCAGCAGTGGCATATTCAATATTCACTGCCCTCAAGATAACTGTGCGTTCAGCCCATCAAATATGCCTAATAATGTGACAGCAGATGTACCGTAAAGTTAGGTGGGACAGCTAGTCAGAAACACTAATATGCTGACTTAAATATGCAGGGCCACTGAGGTCTCATCACAGGGACATGTAAGCGCAACAGAATAACAAGCTGCCAGTGTAACACTGCAGGCAGGCAGCACCGTGCTTCCACCTGGGACTAGTGGAAGATTAGGTATCATGCTTCAAAAATAAATTATCACAAAGGGGAAGCACTGTGCAAAATAAAAAATACATAATAGTATATGAATTAATTAAATGTCCAGATTGTTTGCTTACAGACAGATTATTTCAGTTTAGCAAATTGAGGACTTCCAAGAAGCCTGGATTTAAGGTACATAAAATTAGGCACTGACTGGATGTTAAGAGCAGTGAAGCTCTGACATACATTGCCAGCTTATGTGATATGTACTGATTCTCTGCAAGCCTTCCAGAGGGAATTAAGCATGGTTCTTATCTGGGGCACAGATTACATCATTTAGATGGAAAATGAATCAGCAGCGAATGTAAAAAAATGTGATCTCCTGGAATGGGCTTGAGGGGGCTGGAGAGGGATTTTCTGTTTTTGAGAGTTTTCTGTTTCCTCTCACTTGCCTTGGAAGAGGTAGATAGCTTATACCACTGCAAGAATGTGTATGGAACAAGGTTTGTTCACAATCACAGATTCAATCTGGGGTTTTCCAGATCTCAGTTCGTCAGGGAGAGCCAGGATGTTTTGTAAAAGATATGGACCTGACTGAATTTTAAAAAGTCAATAATGGAATGTGGGTGTCATTGGCTAGGCCAGCATTTATTATGCATACCTAATTGCCCTTGAGAATGTGGTGGTGAACTGCCTTCTTGAACTGCTGCAGACCATGTGGTACAGGCATACCTATAGTGTAGTTAGGGAGGGATTCCAGGATTTTGACCCAGTGTCAGTGAAGGACCAGCAATATATTTTCAAGTCAGGCTGGTGAGTGGCTTGCAGGCAAATTTCCAGGTGGTGGTGTTCCCATATGTCTGCTGTCATTGTCCTTCTAGATGGTAGCAATTGTGGGTTTGGAAGATACAGTCTAAGGAGCCTTGGAGAGTTCCTGCAGTGCATCTTGTCGATGATACACATGGCTGCTACTGTGCATTGCTGGTGGAGGGGGGGCGTGAATGTTTCTAGATGGGGTGCCAATCAAATGGGCTGTTTTATCCTGAATGGTGTTGAGATGTTGGAGCATTGTCGGAGCTGCACTCATCCAGGCAAGTGAAGGCCATTCCATCACATTCTTGACTTGTGCCTTGTAGATGGTGGATGGACTTTGGGGAGGTCAGAAGGTAAATTAACCACCACAATATTCCGAGCCTCTGACATGCTCTTGTAGCCAGAGTATTTATATGGCTGCTCCAGTTCAGTTCTGGTCAATGATAACCCCCAGGATATTGACAGTGGAAGACAGTGTATGGCACTGAATGTTGTAAGAAGTTTAACAACACCAGGTTAAAGTCCAACAGGTTTATTTGGTAGCAAAAGCCACACAAGCTTTTGGAGCTCCAAGCCCCTTCTTCAGGTGAGTGGGAATTCTGTTCACAAACAGGGCATATAAAGACACAGACTCAATTTACATGAATAATGGTTGGAATGCGAATACTTACAGCTAATCAAGTCTTTAAGATACAAACAACGTGAGTGGAGTCTTGTCTGGAGACAATACACATCTTTTTAGCCTGTCTTGATGCTCTCTCCACTCACGTTGTTTGTATCTTAAAGACTTGATTAGCTGTAAGTATTCGCATTCCAACCATTATTCATGTAAATTGAGTCTGTGTCTTCATATGCCCTGTTTGTGAACAGAATTCCCACTCACCTGAAGAAGGGGCTTGGAGCTCCAAAAGCTTGTGTGGCTTTTGCTACCAAATAAACCTGTTGGACTTTAATCTGGTGTTGTTAAACTTCTTACTGTGTTTACCCCAGTCCAACGCCGGCATCTCCACATCACTGAATGTTGAGCAATGGAGACAGCGGGTAGCAGTGGAAGGGTGCGTTTCTGAGTGGAGGGCTGTGACAAGTGGTGTTCCTCAGGGATCAGTGCTGGGACCTTTGCTGTTTGTAATATATATAAATGATTTGGAGGAAAATGTAACTGGATTGATTAGTAAGTTTGCAGACGACACAAAGGTTGGTGGATTTGCGGATAGCGATGAGGACCATCAGAGGATACAGCAGGATATAGATCAGTTGGAGACTTGGGCGGAGAGATGGCAGATGGAGTTTAATCCGGACAAATGTGAGGTAATGCATTTTGGAAGGTCTAATACAGATAGGAAATATACAGGAAATGGCAGAACCCTTAGGAGTATTGATAGGCAAAGGGATCTGGGTGTACAGGTACACAGGTCACTGAAAGTGGCAATGCAGGTGGAGAAGGTAGTCAAGAAGGCATACGGCATGCTTGCCTTCATTGGCCGGGGTATTGAGTTTAAAAATTGGCAAGTCATGTTGACGCTTTATAGAACCTTAGTGAGGCTGCACTTGGAATATAGTGTTCAATTCTGGTCGCCACACTACCAGAAGGATGTGGAGGCTTTGGAGAGGGTACAGAAAAGATTTACCAGGATGTTGCCTGGTATGGAGGGCATTAGCTATGAGGAGAGGTTGGAGAAACTTGGTTTGTTCTCACTGGAGCGACGGAGGTTGAGGGGAGACCTGATAGAAGTCTACAAGATTATGAGAGGCATGGACAGAGTGGATAGTCCAAAGCTTTTTCCCAGGGTGGAAGAGTCAATTACGGGGGGCATAGGTTTAAGGTGCGAGGGGCAAGTTTTAAAAGAGATGTACGAGGCAGATTTTTTACACAGAGAGTGATGGGTGCCTGGAACCCGTTGCTGGGGGAGGTAGTGAAAGCGGATACGGTAGTGACTTTTAAGGGGCGTCTTGACAAGTACATGAATGAGATGGGAACAGAGGGATATGGTCCCCAGAAGCATAGGGGGTTTTAGTTAAGTCAGGCAGCATGGTCGGTGCAGGTTTGGAGGGCCGAAGGGCCTGTTCCTGTGCTGTAATTTTCTTTGTTCTTTGTTCAATGGTAAGATTCTCTCTTGTTGGTGATGGTCATTGCCACTTGTGTAGCACCAATGTAACTTACCACTTGTCAGCCCAAACCTGGATATTGTCCAGGTTTTGCTGCATTTAGACATGGACTGCTTCAGTATCTGAGGTGCCGTGATTTGTGCTAAACATTGTGCAATCATCTGCAAACATCCTCACTTCTGACCTTCTGATGAAAGGAAGGTCACTGATCAAGCAGCTGAAGATGCCTGGACCTAGGACACCAGCCTGAGGAACTCCTGCTGTGATGTCCTGGAATTGAGATGATTGACCTTCAACCACCACAACCACCTTCCTTTGTGCCGGGTATGACTCCAACCAGCAAAGAATCTTCCTCTGGATTCCCATTAACTCCAGTGTTCCCAGGACTCCTCGAGGCCAAACTCAGTTAAATGCTGCCTTGATGTCAAGGGCACTTCATCTGAAGAGGTTACTGTAATGGACAAGGGCATGCCTACAAATCCTATTTATATTGACTTACATGTAGTATTTGATAAAGTTCCTCATAAGAAACTGACAATAAAAATGAAGCTCATGGAATTAAGGGCAAATTATTGACCTGGTTAGGAAACCGGCTGAGTGACACAAGACAGAGAATAGGGAGAATGGGTAGATAGGCTAATTGGCAGAATGTGACTAGCAATGTTCCATAATGATGTATTGGGACCTCATCTATTCACTATATTTGTTAATTATTTTGTTCCTGGAATAGAAAATCACATATCGAAGTTTGCTGAAACACAATGAGGAATAGAATGCAAGAATGTAGAAATCACAGGGCGATTCTCCCAAAAGTGCTGAATTGGCGGGAAAACTGTTCTAGATCGCGACTGTTCTGACAGTTCAGATTCTCGCCCGAATCTCTGCACTCTGTGCAATGCAGAGGGTCCTGTCATGAGTATCATTAAACGCTTTGGGCCGGGGCCAAAGAGCCTGAAATCGGCAGGATGAGCGGGAACCCATGCATGCACATATCACTGGGAGATCGCTGAAAATATCTCCCAGCATCCAAATCACTGCCATCCAACCCCCACAGACATCGCTAGCCTCATCACTGCGCCCCCCCCCCCCCTCCGCGTCTCCCCCCATACACAGACATGGCTGCTCGCTCACCTCATGCCCCCATGGATCCGGATAATGCGGGCACGCAATCCCTCCATCCCTTGAACATATTGTCCTCACTGCTGCCCTGCAGAGAACTAGCGTTGTGCTGACATGCACAACCCACCTTGTGATCATTCCCTCTCTTGAATGGCAGCCTGGAGTATTGCACCCCCCTAGACACAGCAGCCTATTGAATGGCAGCCAATCAGCACCCTGAGGGATGAATGACACAAGAGGCAGGCAGGTAGCGCGGGAGTCTCCTGTGTCTATTCCCCTTTCAAACAGGTATACCATTTTGGATGCTGTTGAGGGGGATAGCCTGTCAGGGGGAGATACCAGCAGTAGCCAGGCCTGTGACACCACAGCTGGTTCTGCTGTGGGACAGGGTTGGGCAAAGAGCAAGCGAGCAGTAGTAATAGGGGACTCGCTAGTTAGAGGCACAGACAGGCGCTTCTGTGGCCACAATCGAGACTCCAGGATGGTGTGTTGCCTCCCTGGTGCCAGGGTCAAGGACATCTTTGAGCGATTGCAGGACATTCCTAAGGGGGACAGTGAGCAGCCAGCGGTCATTGTACATATTCGTACCAACGACATAGGTAGGAAAAGGGATGAGGTCCTGAAATGTGAATATAGAGAGTTAGGCAGAAGGCTAACGTGCAGGACCTCGAAGGTAGTAAGTTCAGGACTACTACTGGTACCACGTGCTAGTGAGAGTAGGAATAGGAGGATTAGACAGATGAATGCCTGGCTTGAGAGCTGGTGCAGGGGGCAGGGATTTAGATTTTTGGATCATTGGGTTCTTTTCTGGGGAAAGGCTGATCTGTTCAAGAGGGATGGGTTACATTTAAACTGGAGGGGGACTAACATCCTGGCAGGGAGATTTGCTGGAGCCACTCGGGAGGGTTTAAACTAGTTTGGCAGGGGGTTAGGATCCAAAGCAGAAGGGAGACAGAAGAGAAGTTTGAGGACAGCACGGAAGTTAAAGAGAGCACATTAAGTAGTAAAGGCAGCGTCAGTAATCCTAGTACCTGACAGATCAGACAGAAGCAAGACAGAGAGCAAGGGAAGTCCAGATTAAACTGCATTTATTTCAATGTAAGAGGCCTGACGGGCAAGGCAGATGAACCCAGGGCATTGATGGGCACGTGGGACTGGGATATTATAGCAATTACTGAAACATGGCTAAAGGAGGGACAGGACTGGCAGCTTAATGTTCCAGGGTACAGATGCTATAGGAAAGGTAGAACAGGAGGTAAGAGAGGAGGGGGAGTTGCACTTTTGATTAGGGAAAGCATCACGGCCGTACTGAGAGGGGATATATCTGAGGGTTCAGCCACTGAGTCTATATGGGTAGAACTGAGAAATAAGAAGGGGGAAATCACTTTGATAGGGTTGTATTATCGGCCCCCAAATAGTCAGCGGGAAATTGAGGAGCAAATATGTAAGGAGATTACAGATAGCTCCAAGAAAAATAGGGTGGTAATAGTCGGAGATTTTAATTTTCCCAACATTGACTGGGACAGCCATAGTATTAGAGGGTTGGATGGAGAGAAATTTGTTGAGTGTATTCAGGAGGAATTTCTCATTCAGTATGTGGATGGCCCGACTAGAGAGGGGGCAAAACTTGACCTCCTCTTAGGAAATAAGGAAGGGCAGGTGACAGAAGTGTTAGTGAGGGATCACTTTGGGACCAGTGACCATAATTCTATTAGTTTTAAGATAAGTATGGAGAATGATAGATCTGTCCCAAAAGTTAAAATTCTAAATTGGGGCAAGGCCAATTTTGATGGTATCAGGCAGGAACTTTCAAAAGTTAATTGGGGGAGTCTGTGGGAAGGAAAAGGGACGTCTGGTAAGTGGCATGCTTTCAAAAGTGTGTTAACCAGGATTCAGGGTAAACACATTCCTCTTAGAGTGAAGGGCAAGGCTGGCAGCAGTTGGGAACTCTGGATGACTCGGGATATTGAGGCCCTGGTCAAGAAGAAGAAAGAGGCACATGACATGCATAGGCAGCTGGGATCAAGTGAATCTTTTGAAGAGTATAGGGGGTGTAGGAGTAGAGTTAAGAGAGAAATCAGGAGGGCAAAAAGGGGACACAAAATTGTTTTGGCAGATAAGGCAAAGGAGAATCCAAAGAGCTTCTACAAATACATAAAGGGCAAAAGAGTAACAAGGGAGAGAGTAGGGCCTCTTAAGGATCAGCAAGGTCATCTATGTGCGGATCCACAAGAGATGGGTGAGATCCTAAATGAATATTTCTCATCAGTATTTACTGTTGAGAAAAGCATGGATGTTAGGGAAATAAATAGTGATGCCTTGAGGAGTGTACATATTACAGAGAAGGAGGTGCTGGAAGTCTTAAAGCGCATCAAGGTAAATAAATCTGCGGGACCTGATGAGGTATATCCCAAGACGTTGTGGGAGGTTAGGGAGGAAATTGCGGGTCCCCTAGCCGAGATATTTGAATCATCGATCGTCATGGGTGAGGTGCCTGAAGATTGGAGAGTGGCAAATGTTGTGCCTTTGTTTAAAAAGGGCTGCATTGAAAAGCCTGGGAACTACAGGCCAGTGAGCCTCACATCTGTGGTGGGTAAATAGTTGGAAGGTATTTTGAGAGACAGGAGCAACAGGCATTTAGAGATGCAAGGACTGATTAGGGACAGTCAGCATGGCTTTGTGAGTGGAAAATCATGTCTCACAAATTTAATTGAGTTTCTTGAAGAGGTAACCAAGAAGGTAGATGAGGGCAGTGCAGTTGATGTTAGCTACATGGACTTTAGCAAGGCCTTTGACAAGGTACCGCATGGTAGGTTGTTGGTTAAATCTCATGGGATCCAGGGCGAGGTATCTAAATGGATACAAAATTGGCATCTTGACAGAATAAGAAGTCTCACAACACCAGATTGAAGTCCAACAGGTTTATTTGGTAGCAAAATCCACTAGCTTTCGGAGCGCTGCTCCTTCATCAGGTAAGTGGGAGTTCTGTTCACAAACAGGGCATATAAAGACACAAACTCAATTTACAAAATAATTTATTATATTATATAATATTAATATAATATGAAATGAAATATATATAATTATAATATAATATATTATTTTGTAAATTGAGTTTGTGTCTCTATATGCCCTGTTTGTGAACAGAACTCCCACTTACCTAACGAAGGAGCGGCGCTCCGAAAGCTAATGGCTTTTGCTACCAAATAAACCTGTTGGACTTTAACCTGGTGTTGTGAGACTTCTTACTGTGTTTACCCCAGTCCAACGCCGGCATCTCCACTTCTTGACAGAAGCCAGAGGGTGGTTGTAGAGAGTTGTTTTTCAAACTGGAGGCCTGTCACCAGCGGTGTGCCTCAGGGATCAGTGCTGGGTCCACTGTTATTTGTCATTTATATCAATGATTTGGATGAGAATATAGGGGGCATGGTTAGTAAGTTTGCAGATGACACCAAGATTGGTGGCATGGTGGTCAGTGAGGAAGGTTATCTCCAATTGCAGCGGGATCTTGATCAACTGGGCCAGTGGGCTGACGAATGGCAGATGGAGTTTAATTTAGACAAAATGCGAGGTAATTCATTTTGGTAGATTGAACCAGGGCAGGACTTACTCAGTTAATGGTAGGGCATTGGGGAGAGTTACAGAACAAAGAGATCTAGGGGTACATGTTCATAGTTCCCTGAAAGTGGAGTCACAGCTGGACAGAATGGTGAAGAAGGCATTTGGCATGCTTGGTTTCATCGGTCAGAACATTGAATACAGGAGTTGGGATGTCTTGTTGAAGTTGTACAAGACATTGGTAAGGCCACACTTGGAATACTGTGTGCAATTCTGGTCACCCTATTATAGAAAGGATATTATTAAACTAGAAAGTGTGCAGAAAAGATTTACTAGGATGCGACCGGGACTTGATGGATTGAGTTATAAGGAGAGGCTGAATAGACTGGGACTTTTTTCTCTGGAGCGTAGGAGGCTGAGGGGTGACCGGGGGCATAGACAAGGTAGCACAGTGGTAGCACAGTGGTTAGCACAGTGGTGACACGGTAGCACAGTGGTTAGCACTGCTGCTTCACAGCTCCAGGGTCCCCGGTTCAATTCCCGGCTCGGGTAACTGTCTGTGTGGAGTTTGCACATTCTCCTCGTGTCTGCGTGGGTTTCCTCCAGGTGCTCCGGTTTCCTCCCACAGTCCAAAGATGTGCGGGTTAGGTTGATTGGCCAGGTTAAAAATTGCCCCTTAGTGTCCTGAGATGCGTAGGTTAGAGGGATTAGTGGGTAAATATGTGGGGGTAGGGTCTGGGTGGGATTGTGGTTGGTGCAGACTCGATGGGCCGAATGGCCTCCTTCTGCACTGTAGGGTTTCGATGATGATTTCGAGATAGTCAATATCTTTTCCCAAAGGTAGCGGAGTCTAAAACTAGAGGGCATAGGTTTAAGGTGAGAGGGGAGAGATACAAAAATGTCCAGAGGGGCAATTTTTTCACATAGAGGGTGGTGAGTGTCTGGAACAAGTTGCCAGAGATAGTAGTAGAGGCGGGTACAATTTTATCTTTTAAAAATCATTTGGATAGTTACATGGGTACAATGGGTATAGAGGGATATGGGCCAAATGTGGGCAATTGGGATTAGTTTAGGGGTTTAAAAAAAAAGGGCGGCATGGACAAGTTGGGCCGAAGGGCCTGTTTCCATGCTGTAAACCTCTATGACTCTAACTAAATGCAGCCTTCAAAACCTTTCACAAGTATTTGTTGCCCTTGACTGGCCACACTCAATGCACCTGCATTCCCCTTAATGAGGCAGGCTGCTGAGTGCTAGCACTGTGTGTGCTGCAGCTCGAGTTGTGGAAAGACAAAGAGGGATTTTGGTGAAGGGACTTCTGCCTCCCTGGAAGTTTCCAGGGAGGAAAAACCATCACCCCTAAACTTTCAGCCACTGGGGAGTGCTCTCTCCTTGGGAGGGGAAAGGGAGAGAGGGAGAGAGAGAGGCCTGGAAGACCAGAGGGTCTGGGTCTGGAGGCTCAGGGCCTCCCAGTTACAGGAGGAAGGACAGCATCCAGCAAGGGAAAGAAAACATCAAAGGACAGCTGTTGGGCTGGTGCCCCCACCCATCAAAGGTTTGTGCCTGCAAATGATGGGGGGAAAGAAGAAATGTTTTTCCATCTACAAGGGTGGGGGGTGAAGACATTCTGGACTTTTTGCTGGGCCCTCAGGGCCAAAGACCTAAAGTCCCCCCACCCACTGCTGCTGCCCCAAACACTGGCACCCCCCTCCTCTCTTCCTGAACTGGGGCACTAGCCCACCTCAGTTCCCTATCCCTCGTCCTCTCTCCTGCTTCTCCGTCCCCCTCTCTGAAACGAGGGAGAGAGCACCGGAGCCCACACCCACCCCACCCTCCCTGATTCTCTCTCTGCCCCCCCCCCCCCAACACCTGGGCAGAGAACCCCCTCCCCATCCCCCCCCCACCACTATACTCACACTCCCTTTCCTATTTACCCACTCTCTGAGCCTCCCGTAAACATGATGTGGAGATGCCGGCGTTGGACTGGGGTAAACACAGTAAGAAGTTTAACAACACCAGGTTAAAGTCCAACAGGTTTATTTGGTAGCAAAAGCCACACAAGCTTTCGAGGCTCTGAGCCCCTTCTTCAGGTGAGTGGGAATTCTGTTCACAAACAGAACTTATAAGACACAGACTCAATTTACATGAATAATGGTTGGAATGCGAATACTTACAACTAATCCAGTCTTTAAGAAACAAAACAATGGGAGTGGAGAGAGCATCAAGACAGGCTAAAAAGATGTGTATTGTCTCCAGACAAGACAGCCAGTGAAACTCTGCAGGTCCATGCAACTGTGGGAGTATTATTTCACATAAATATTTCTGCTTTTTTCCTCCTGAGTCTTTATCATGCGATCCTAGAATCAGAATTTATGTCACACTATTTGTAACTCCCACAGTTGCGTGGACCTGCAGAGTTTCACTGGCTGTCTTGTCTGGAGACAATACACATCTTTTTAGCCTGTCTTGATGCTCTCTCCACTCCCATTGTTTTGTTTCTTAAAGACTGGATTAGTTGTAAGTATTCGCATTCCAACCATTATTCATGTAAATTGAGTCTGTGTCTTATAAGTTCTGTTTGTGAACAGAATTCCCACTCACCTGAAGAAGGGGCTCAGAGCCTCGAAAGCTTGTGTGGCTTTTGCTACCAAATAAACCTGTTGGACTTTAACCTGGTGTTGTTAAACTTCCTCCCGTAAAGGTCAGAGAGACCCACCCAACCCTCCCTGCATCCACATGGAAAAAACAACAAAAACACATCCGGACAGTCTCAGGGTGGGTGTAGCACCCTTAAAAACATGGCGAATATGTCATCGTCGCCGGTGGCAGGGCTTTCCAGGCCCACGTATGCGGGAATGGCAGCATCAAAAGTCCCCGCCGCTCCAAAGGCCCTGCCGCCCTTCCACCTTTTGACCAAACACCTCAGGGTCAAGTGTTACGCCCATCCTAACATGACCATTGAGGCTTGCTTGAGGGCAATGGCTGGGGTTATCGGCCCCTCGGCCATTGAAGCAGCCTCAAAAATGTACAGCAAAGCCGTGTTTTTCCTGAAGGCCGAGCGGGCAGTTCATCTCGCCCTGAAGAAGAGGCTCCCGGTGGGTGGGACTTTCCTGGTGATGGACCCTCTGGAGGCCACCGCCCAAAGGGTCATTCTTTCAAATATCCCGCCCTTTATCCCCATTGAGCTCCTTCTCCCCCACCTCCATCTACTGAGGAGGTCAGGTCCAGGGTGACCCTGATCCCGCTAGGCCTTCAGGAAGCAACCCTCAGGCATATATGATCCTTCTGCCGCCAGGTGTTTATCTGCCTGGCCAGGGAGGAGTGCCTGGAAGGGGGCTTTAATGTCCCCTTCGACAGAGTAACGTATCGGGTCTTCTGGCAATTACAACACCTCCCGGGGAGGGGAAGGGAAAGCCCCAAGGGGCGAGGCGGGAAGGAGAGGGGCAGAGTGCGAGGGGCATCCCCTGCCAGCAGGATGCCCCTCAAGAAAAGGCGCTACACCTCAGGGGAGGGAGACTCCAAGATCAGTGGGACACCCCACACCCACTCCCCTAGCGAAGAGGTGGTATCGCCCACACCCCTCTCCCCATTTACACCATCCCCTGCCCACCCCCATCCGTTTTTGTGCCTTACCCCCAGAGCGGGGCAAGAAAAACCAGAAGAAAATGAAACGTGCTGCCGCAGTCCCCCAAGCGGGACTCCCCCAAGCGGGTGTGAGCGGGACCCCCCGGGGCGGGTGTGAGCGGGACCCCCCGGGGTGGGTGTGAGCGGGACTCCCCGGGGCGGGTGTGAGCGGGACCCCCCGGGGCGGGTGTGAGCGGGACTCCCCGGGGCGGGTGTGAGCGGGACTCCCCGGGGCGGGTGTGCGCGGGACTCCCCGGGGCGGGTGTGAGCGGTACTCCCCGGGGCGGGTGTGAGCGGGACCCCCCGGGGCGGGTGTGAGCGGGACCCCCCGGGGCGGGTGTGAGCAGGACCCCCCGGGGCGGGTGTGAGCGGGACTCCCCGGGGCGGGTGTGAGCGGGACTCCCCGGGGCGGGTGTGAGCGGGACTCCCCGGGGCGGGTGTGAGCGGGACTCCCCGGGGCGGGTGTGAGCGGGACTCCCCGGGGCGGGTGTGAGCGGGACTCCCCGGGGCGGGTGTGAGCGGGACTCCCCGGGGCGGGTGTGAGCGGGACTCCCCGGGGCGGGTGTGAGCGGGACTCCCCGGGGCGGGTGTGAGCGGGACTCCCCGGGGCCGGGTGTGAGCGGGACCCCCCGGGGCGGGTGTGAGCGGGACCCCCGGGGCAGGTGTGAGCGGTACTCCCCGGGGCGGGTGTGAGCGGGACTCCCCGGGGCGGGTGTGAGCGGGACTCCCCGGGGCGGGTGTGAGCGGGACTCCCCGGGGCGGGTGTGAGCGGGACTCCCCGGGGCGGGTGTGAGCGGGACTCCCCGGGGCGGGTGTGAGCGGGACTCCCCGGGGCGGGTGTGAGCGGGACTCCCCGGGGCGGGTGTGAGCGGGACTCCCCGGGGCCGGGTGTGCGCGGGACCCCGTGGTTCTGTTCCACCCTGTACAATTTAGCACCCCGGAGGAGTTTGTTTTTGGGGCGCTGGAGGAGTGCAGCAGCACCCCGCTGTTTGGGTCCTTGGGTGCTGGTGGTGAGGAAAGCCCCCCCCTCTGTCCTGACCTCTGACACTGGGCAACCTTGCTCTCCAACTGGAGTTCTCTCCGGACTTGTGGGGTGTCCCGGCGTCTGGGGCAGAGTGGGGGACTGAACCTCCGCCACCGTCGGGCCCAGAAGCAAGGGAGGAGCCCAGGGGGAACCCCTCCTCTGTCGATCCCTGGGGGTGGGATCGAGGGGGAGCTAGGACTGGTTGGCAGCTCCGTGCCGCACTGCGGCGGGAGTCCTGGAGTCGGAGGGCGACTGCCCTGAGGAGGAGAGCTGCTTGGTGGTGAGCATGGGAACGGTTTTTGAGTCTACCAAGAGCAAGGCAGGGGACTCCCTTGTGCCTCCCACCAAGCCGCCCCTCATCCCTCCAGGGGACCTCAGGGCCTTTGCAAAGGAACACTCTGGTCGCCCTGACAGCGTCCAACTGGCCCTCGACCGTTGGTCAGACCTGGCGCTGCTCACCCGATCCGTGCAAGCCTGCCGCAAGGCAGCACTGGGCCCGGATCAAAAAGAGCGGCGCCAGTTGCAAGGGTTCCTCTCCGGGCTCATGGAGGAGTGGACCGGCGTGTCTTGCACCACCACTCCCTCAAACAGTTAGTTAAGTGGTGAATGGTGACGGGAGCACAATGCTGCTGATATGAAGATGACCATAGCCAGCCTCAACGTCAACGGCAGCAGTGAGCCACTCCGCAGGTTCCAGAACTTCTCAGTCCTCCGGGATGGGAAGTATGTGGTGTGCTTCCTGCAAGAGACCCATACCACCCCGGGAGACGAAGCCCGATGGCTCCTGGAGTGGTGAGGGGGGCGTTTACATGAGCCATCTCACACTCGCTTCTAGTGGGGTGGCTATCTTGTTGGCCCCGCATTTTCAGCCGTAGATCTTGAGGGTCAAAGAGCTTCTGCCAGGCCAATTGCTGCACGTGACAGTCTGCAAGGGGGGCGTGGTCATTCACTTCCCGAACGTCTACGCCCTGACCGCTAAACCACAATAAACAACTTTCTACGAGGAAGTATCCCCTCATCTCGGCACCATTAAAGGGGGTGAATGCATTGTCCTCAGGAGGGATTTCAACTACACCCTCAAGGCTCGGGACCGCACCGGGTCCCTGGCTGTGCACCCCGGCAATGGTGAAGTTATGGTTCCTGCTCGGGACCCACGGCTTGGTGGACGTCTGGAGACATCTCCATTCTTGCTCCAGAACCTTCACTTACATGAAGCCTGGAGCCGGAGCGTCCAGACTCAGCTGCCTCTACATTTCGAGGGTGTATGCATCCGGTGTCCCGTCGGCCTCTGTGCAGCAGGTGCTGTGCTCGGACCACCACCTGGTGTGGGCGGAATTTGTTCCGTCTCGTGTCCGGGGGGTGGCGGCGGGGGGGGGGGGGGGGGTTCCCGCGTACTGGCTCTTTAACAACCTGTTGCTGGAGGGTGGGCTGGACTCGTTCCGTCGATTCTGGGCTGGCTGAAGAAGGAAGCGGGGAGGCTTCCCCTCCTTAAAGCTATGGTGGGATGTGGGAAAGACTCACATCAATACCTGCTGTCAGGAGTACACGAGGGGGTCGACAAAGAGGCGGAAATCCAGGCTCGAGGAGTTGGAGCAGGAGGTTTTCGATCTGGAGTCACGCCTTGGTCAGCCCGATGCGGACCCGGCCCTGCGGCTGGAGTACAGGGAGAAGAAGGGCGCGCTGCGGGGCCTGCAACTCGTCGGGTCTCGTGGTGCGTACGTGAGGTCGCGGCTCCAGTTCCGCGTGGGCCTGGATCGCGGCTCCCCCTTTTTCTACTTGCTGGAAAAAGTAGATCTGTCAGCAACCTTACGCTGCTGACCGACGACGGGTCCCCCGTCTCGGATCCGGAGGACATCAGGGCCATCACCCGACACTACTACACTGCCCTCTTCTCTCCGGATCCGTCCAGCGAGGTTGCCCGCAGAGGAGGATCTGCCGCAGGTCAGCCCGGAGGGAGCCAGCAAGTTTGACGCTCCTATATGGTTGGGGGGGCTGACCGGCGCCCTCGACAGCCTCTCCAGGGGGAAAGCCCCAGAACTGGAGGGGCTGACCGTGGAGTTCTTCAGGGCGTTCCGGGATGTCCTGGGGAATGACTACGCGGGGTCCTGGGGGAGAGTCTTGAAACCGGGGAGATGCCCCTCTCTTGGTGCAGGGCCGCCATTGCCCTGCTGCCCAAGAAGGGGGATCTACGCCTACTAAAAAACTGGCACCCAGTCTCCCTCCTCAGAACAGACTATAAAATCTTTGCCAGGATAACGTCAATGCGCCTTGGTTCCGTGCTGGACCACATGATCCACCCTGACCAGTCCTACGCGGTCCCGGGCCATTCAATCCACCATAATCTCCATCTGGTCTGGGACCAAATTCACCATTCCCAGAGGGCTGGTCTGTCGAGAACCTTCCTGTCCCTTGATCAGGAGAAGGCGTTCGACAGGTTGGATCATGAGTATCTGCTCGGAACTCTGTGGGCATTCGGGTTCGGGACACATTCTGTCGCCCAGATCCGATTACTGTACTCCGCCGCAGAGTGTCTCATTAAAGTTAACAGTTCCCTGACGGCACCTCTTCGCTTTGGGAGAGGAGTGCAACAGGGCTGTCCCTTGTCTGGCCAACTGTACTTGATTTGCGTGGAGCCATTCCTGCACCTCTTGTGGAGGAGGTTGTCAGGTTTGACTCTGCGCGGGCCGCGTGTCGGGATGGTCCTGACGACTTACGCTGATGACGTGCTCCTCATGTTCATGGATCCGGCTGACCTGCGGAGGATGCAGAAGTGCCAGGTGGTGTACTCCGCCGCGTCCTCCGCCAGGATCAACTGGGCCAAGTGCTCCGGACTCCTGGTTGGTCCGTGGCAGATTAACCCCCCTCCCGAAGGAGCCCAGGCCTTTCACCTGGAGCAGGACGAACCTCCTCTACCTGGGAGTCCACCTTTGCCCGGCTGAGGAGTCCATGCCGGCGAACTGCAGGAGCTGGAGACCAAAGTCCCCGCTCGCCTGAGTTGCTGGACAGGACTGCTCCGAGTTGTCGTCAGCTGATCGTCTCCAGGCTATGGTACTGGCTGGTCACTGTGGGCCCACCTCTTGACTTTGTCACGAACATCCAGAGAACCCTCGTCCGGTTCTTCTGGAAAAACAGACTGCACTGGGTCCCTGTATCTCCCGCGGGCAGGCACTGGTGTGCCTTCGCACCCAGGTGGCGACCTTCCGCCTCCAGACCCTGCAGCGATACCTTTACGTTGAGCCTCCTCCACGATGGTGTGCCCTGGCGACATATTTCTCCCGCCAGGTGCATGGCCTGAATTATGACGTGCAGCTCCTGTACATAAATCTGGGGAGTCTTCGGACCTCCTTGCAGACGTTGTTCGTCTTTTACCAGGACCTTCTCAAAGTCTGGAACATGGTCGCCTTGCGCCACTGCTCTCTCCCGTCAGTAGTAGTGGCTATCGTGCAAAAACCCGCTCCTCCAACCAGATAACTTCAGGTGGCTGGTGGAGAGGAGGGCCGTGGACGTGACCAGGATCGGGGATGTGCTGGGTGGTGGAGGAGCGGGCTGGATGAACACCAATGAGCTGACAGAGCGCACGGGAGTGGCCATCCGGCACGGGGCCAAAGCCATCCAAGACCTTAGGATGGTCGTTCTCAGACCCAAGGGTATGCGTGGTCTCAAATAGCGCAACTGTGTGGTGGGATCCCGCCCAAGCATACCCCTGCTCGGACAGAATTTCACATTGGCTCCAAGCCTGGACCTCCCCTCCCAGGTCAGGCGCCCCACAGCTTGAGTCGCTGCGTGGAAATGCCCTCCGTGCCCTTTGCTACCGCACAGAGGCGTTTCCTATACGGGTTGCTGCTGCATACCTTCAACTACCGCGACCTCACCCATTGCCTGGGTACACCTTGGCGGGCCTTATTGCCACCGGGCGGCGGAGGTCCCCAGTGGAGGTCTCTCTATGGAGGGATCTCCCCCCACTATCTTGGGGCCCTGGGGTGGAGGGTGCTGCACGCAGCAGTGCCATAGGTTGTACCGGTTCACGGGCTCCCAAGCGTGTCCTTTTTGCAACCTTGTGGAGTCCATGGACCAGGTCTACATGATGTGTTATAGGCTGCACAACCTTTTCAGTTTTCTCAAAAATCTTTTATTGATGTTTTGTTTGCACTTCAGTCCCACGCTGCTGATCTACGGGCACCCGGTGCAGAGGGGGGCAGGGAAGGAGGAGGATCTCCTTGTGAACCTGCTCCTGGGCCTGGCAAGGCATGCCATCCACAGATCCAGGCAGCGGACGATCGAGGGGGTCATCCAACCTGACTGTCTGCCCCTCTATCGCGGCTATATTCGCGGCCCGGTGTCCCTGGAAAGGGAGCATGCGGTGTCCGAGGGCACAGTTGATGCCTTCCATGCCCAATGGGCACCCCAGGGACTGGGGGGTATTATTGATCCCTTTAATCACATTTTAGTTTGATGTTTTAAGTTTCCTTTCGGCTTTGTCTTTTGTTTCAGGCGATTCCCCTCCTTTTAGGGAGCTGTCCTTTTTGGGTTGTCCCGAAGTTAATTTGATTTTGTTTATTTGGTTGGGAAAGAAAAGCGCTCCCCTAATAAGCCAGAGCTGTATACAAGCTGCAGGAATGGACACACAGCCAGTCACGCCACAAAGATGGCTGCTTGTAAACCGGCTCCCAGATTTTCGGAGGCAGACCAGGAGCACCTGCTAGATGCCGTAGAGGAGAGGCATCATCATCTGTTCCCTGGCCAGGGCCTCGACCCAAGGGGTGCATCTGCCACGGCACTGTGGGAGGAGGTGGCTGAAGTGGTGAATGCCAGGAGCCTGACACCGCGCTCTGTTAGGCAGTGCCACAAAAAAATGAATGACCTTCTGCGAGCAGCAAGGGTGAGTGAACATCTCTCTTGGAACCCAGCACATACTTGGCACGCTTGAAGGCCAAGCAACAAGTGACCCTTCCCCCAGAATCTAACCCCTTCCCCTCGCCCCTCAACGAGCACCCTTCAGTGGTGACCGCTTTCCCCGAAACTATCAGCACAACACCCGAGACACAGGCACGCATTGCGCACCATGCACTGCAATATGTTAATGCTTGCTATCCACCTTATGTTCCCACAGGAAAAGAACATCCACAACGCACGGGAAACGACACAGATTGGTGGTGGTGTGCCTGACCAGTGGCAGCTGAGTAGCATGGAGGAGCGTGCCATGGAGATGGCAGGGGATGATGGGCCATACGGAATGATCATCTATAGCCAGGTCGGCGTCCAGCATGCAAGTGAGCAGAAGCGCACCCTCAACCTAGGTCCTCTTCTATCTAAGTGCGATGTTGCATGGAATGTTTTGCCTCCCTCCCGCTAATGTATTTTGTTTCCAGCTCTGGACCCAGAGGAACCCGGCCCTTCGGGTGTTGCTGCCGCCCCTGCTGCTCTGGAGCAAACTGCGCACGACCCCCTGGATGACACCTCGGAGGAAGGCACTGAGGAATCCTCCGAGGGCAGCACCACTAAAGCATCACCGGTATGTACCACACAACCCACCAACACACAGACGATCACCACGTGGGTACTTTAGTGTTGAGGCTTCTGGGTCACGATCTGGTGAGCACATCATAGCTGCTGATGCACATCGGGTGGAGGCGGGCACATCCGAAGGCTCGGGCACACGGAGGTCCGCCGGAGGCCAGTCTTCAGCTGTCCCCAAACCAGCTGCTGGGTTTGTTGCTCCCAAGGCTGGTGGATCAGGAAACCCGGGGAGTTGTGGAAGAGCTGTCAGCAACCATGCTGCAGCTGCAAGGCTGTTTAGGGGAGTCAAACAGAGTGTTATTGCAGGAGGTGCTGCCGACACAGCGTGAGACCGGGGCCAACATTGCAAGGGTGGCAACCGCAGTGGAAAGTCTAGCTCAGGCTTCTGTCCTCATGGGTGACAGGCTCCAGCCATCCTGGAGACACTACGGACCACGGGCGAGTGTGTTTCCGGCATCCAGGGGGCACAGTGTTCGATGGCCATGAGTATCGGAGGCATGTGGGAGACACCGCTGGCCATGGCAGGGACTCTCGCTGGCATTCTGGAGACACAGCAGGCAGTGGCTGTGAGCCTCGACAACTTAGCACAGGCTCCGAGGGCGACTGCTGAGGGGCTTCGGATCCTGGCTTGCTCACAGAATGCTGTAGTGGAGGGGCTCCAGAGCTTGGCCGAGTCTCAGAGGGCCAGGGTTGAGGGATCACACATCATGGGGGAGACGCATCTAGGCCTCCAGGACTGGCAGAGCCAGGTGACGCCGGAGCTTCTGGAGCTCAGTCCAGCTACCCTGGCGACCCATGGAGTGCCCCCCCCCGGGCGTCCGGCACCCCAAGGGAGCTTGGGCTCATGCTGGGGCCTTCTACCCAGGGGATCCCAGATGTCCAGAGATCTACCAATTTCCCCCTTCCGCACACGGGGGCATCCCAGGGCCAGCGCGATGAACAGGGTGCCACCCAAACAGTGCCATCCGCAAATCAGCTGGAGCCCTCCAGGTCCGGGCCACCCAGGGGACGTCTGCCAAGGACATCACAGGTCTTCAAAGAGCCCAGGGATGTCCGACTGCTGGATCACAAAGCTGTCATGGATACTCCCTGGGTGGCGTGCATCAACCTGCATGATCTTGAGCTCATGGTCGCAGATGATTTGAATGTTCAGGGAGTAGAATTCCTTCCGGTTCACAAATCGCTGCAGCCCTGCAAGGCGATGTGCGTGCCATCCACTGCACCCTGCACATTTGGGATCCTGGCGATGGAGACAAAGCCGAGAGCCTGGGCCTCCTGCTGTGCACGGCCTACATCAAAATTAATGAACTGCCCTACCCGGGCGTACAGGGCATCTGTGACCTGCCGCACACATCTGTGCACGGAGATTCCAGCTAGGTCGCCACTGGGAGCCTGGAATGACCCGGAGGCATAGAAATTGAGGGCTGCCGTCACCTTCCCGTCCACAGAGAGCGAGTGGCCGTTGCTCCCCCAAGGTGCCAGCACCTCACAAATGTGACGCACCGTGGTCTTGGACAAGCGCAGCCAGTGACGGCACATCTCCTCCGAGAGGGCCTCGAAGGAATTGCGGGGCCTGTCCCTCTTTGGCCTCAGCACCCTTCACCTTCTATGCACCCTCTCGGAAGCCTGCTCACCCACCTCCTGGCCCTCAGTGGCAGCCCCCTGCCCTGCTTCCCGAGGGTCTGGTGGTGGCCCCTCTTGCGTTGGTCTCTCTACGCTCGCCACCTCCTAAGCCACCACCTCCTCCTCCTCCGCCCCTGCTGCCACCAACATGGCCAGCTCCAGATCAAGCAAACTGAGATCCATCTGCTCAGTGAGGTTTGGAAAAAGCATAGAATGACGGATTGTTACCATTGGCTGCATAGACCCAGCACCACCCCAATCCCTCACTTGGGCCAGCATCCCCCTTGTGGGAGCTGGCAACCCCACACAATCTATGGTGCCATGCGTGGCCCGATTAAGGTTGTGTGAGATTCCCATCATAGAACATAGAACATAGAAAAACTACAGCACAAACAGGCCCTTCGGCCCACAAGTTGTGCCGAACACATCCCTACCTTCTAGACCTACCTATAACCCTCCATCCTATTACGCTCCATGTACTCATCCAGGAGCCTCTTAAAAGACCCCATTGAGTTCGCCTCCACCACCACTGATGGCAGCCGATTCCACTCGCCCACCACCCTCTGTGAAAAACGTACCCCTAACATCTCCCCTGTACCTACCCCCCAGCACCTTAAACCTGTGTTCTCGTAGCAGACATTTCCACCCTGGGAAAAAGCCTCTGAGAGTCCACCCGATCTATGCCTCTCAACATCTTATATACCTCTATTAGGTCTCCTCTCATCCTTCGTCTCTCCAAGGAGAAAAGACCGAGCTCCCTCAGCCTATCCTCATAAGGCATGCCACTCAATCCAGGCAACATCCTTGTAAATCTCCTCTGCACCCTTTCAATCTTTTCCACATCCTTCCTGTAATGAGGTGACCAGAACTGAGCACAGTACTCCAAGTGGGGTCTGACGAGGGTCTTATATAGCTGCATCATTATCCCCGGACTCCTAAACTCAATCCCTCAATTGATAAAGGCCAGCACACCATACGCCTTCTTAACCACCTCCTCCACCTGCGGGGCCGATTTTAGAGTCCTATGGACCCGGACCCCAAGGTCCTTCTGATCCTCTACCGTACTAAGAGTCTTTCCCTTTATATTGTACTCCTTCATCCCATTGAACCTACCAAAATGGACCACGACGCATTTATCTGGGTTGAAGTCCATCTGCCACTTGTTCGCCCAGTCTTGCATCCTATCTATGTCCCTCTGTAACTTCTGACATCCCTCCAGACTATCCACAACCCCACCAACCTTCGTGTCGTCGGCAAACTTACCAACCCATCCCTCCACTTCCTCATCCAGGTCATTTATAAAAATGACAAACAGCAAGGGTCCCAGAACAGATCCTTGGGGCACACCACTGGTGACCGACCTCCATTTAGAAAAAGACCCATCTATACCCACTCTCTGCCTCCTTTGGGCAAGCCAGTTCTGGATCCATCGGGCAGCAGCCCCTTGGATCCCATGCCCTCTCACTTTTTCTAGAAGCCTTGCATGGGGGACCTTATCGAACGAATCATGACAAATGCTGGCACAGATTATGCAGGTCGGTGTGCAGACATGGGCAATGCGCACCCTTGAGCCATTGCTATGTGTGCAACTGCAACATCTGTTACAGGCATGTGCTGCTGGTCCGTGTCACAGGGCAGGGACAGACTGCAAATCAGCACCAGATGTGTGCCCAGTGACAGCAGATTCCATGCAGTCCATGTCTGAACCTCTGCAACCCGGCTTGGAGCAGCTGCTTCATCTGGTTAGGCCTCAGTCAGCACATGGTGCACTCCTCCCCCACCCGGACCACCAGCACTTAATAGAGTCCCTGACCACACCCCGCAGAAAGGCAATGCCACTGCAAAGTGCTATGGAGGAGGGGAGAGGGAGCAGGAGCCCTCGAGGCTGCTTCCAACAGTCAGCTTCAGCACTGCTTGGAAGGGGGTGAGAGGAAGCGGGAGCCCTCTACGCTGCTTCCAAATGTCAGCTTCAGCGCTGCTTGGAGGCAGGGGTGGGGGACGGGCGGGGGGGGGGGGACGGGCGGGGGGAGCCCTCGAGGTTGCTTTCCCACAGTCAGTTTCAGTGCTTCTTGGACGGGAATGGGGGAGAGCGGGAGCCCTGGAAGCTGCTTCAAACAGTCAGCTTCAGCGCTGCTTGGAGGGGCGGGGGGGGGGGGGGGGGGGGGGAGCAGGCAGGACTCCCTGACGGAACCTCACCCAGGGGGATGTGAGGAAATGGAAGCCCCTCCCCCACCCTTGACTGATGTCACTCGTCAATGGGCCAAAATCTGAAGATAGCAGGAGGAAGGCAACCAGGCACCTCAGGGCTTGCCTGCAACATCCCCCCGTGCTCCGCTAGCAGCACTTACCTCCTCACGCCAGTTCAAGGCTGCCAAGCCAGATTGCGACTTTTAAATACCTGTTCTGATTCATGCCAAAATTACATCACGCCAAAGAGGTGGGAGACGCAGACGTGGGCGGAGATTGCTGTGTGGAATCTGATAATAGCATGCAAAGGTGTGTAAACTCATGCTAATCTGCGGGCTGCCGATTTTCAGCAGGTTACCAGCAGTGCCATTTTTCTCTGGCTGGGAGATGCGTGCAGGTCAAAAAAACTGTCGGGGAACCCGCGAAATGGCCGACACGCACAACTGCCGGCCAGACCCTTCAGAAAAGTGGCGAGCCGCAATGGGAGAATTGCGGCTCATGTTCCAGCTCCGCAAAGCCCTGGTTAGGCCACATGTGGAGTACTGTGAAGAGATCTAGTCACCACAGCATCGGAAAATATATTAGTCTTGGACAGTGTACCATAGACTCACTAGAATGATATCTGGACTTCATGGCTTAAACCATGAAAAGAGATTAAATTAATTAATGGTGTGTTGCCTGAAATTTAGAAGATCATGGGGTGATTTGCTCAAAGTTTTCAAGATATTAAGGAGAACAGATAGGATAGCTGGAGGAAAACAGATGGAGGAAAACAGATAGTTGCTGTGGAGCAAGATAGTGAAAGTGACAATGAGGAATTAGTTACTGAAATAGCAATGCAGCAAGAGTGCCAGACACCAAGTCAAGGAGCCTTCCAATCAATATCAGAGCCACAATATTTTTTAAAACATAGGAATGTGAGAGCAGAAGTCTGCCTCCTTGCCCATTGAGGCCAGAACATCATTTATGGTTGATCTGTGACCTCACTCCATGTACCCCCATTGCCCATATTCCTTAATGCCATCTCTGGATCACAAAATCCATCAATAGATGAATAGAGGGGAACAGATAGGGTAGATAGAGGGGGACAGATAGGATAGACAGAGGGGAATGGATAGGATAGATAAAGGAGAACAGATAGGATAGATAGAGGGGAACAGATAGGATAGATAGAGGGGAACAGATAGGATAGATAGAGGGGAACAGATAGGACAGATAGAGGGGAACAGATAGGACAGATAGAGGGGAACAGATAGGATAGATAGAGGGGGACAGATAGAAAGAAAGAAGAAAGAAAGAAACCCTACAGTACAGAAAGAGGCCATTCGGCCCATCGAGTCTGCACCGACCACAATCCCACCCAGGCCCTAGCCCCACACATCTACCCGCCAATCCCTCTAACCCACGCATCTCAGGACACCAAGGGCAATTTTTAGCATGGCCAATCACCTAACCCGCACATCTTTGGACTGTGGGAGGAAACCGGAGCACCCGGAGGAAACCCATGCAGACACGAGGAGAATGTGCAAACTCCACACAGACAGTGACCCAAGCCAAGAATCGAACCCTGGTCCCTGGAGCTGTGAAGCAGCAGTGCTAACCACTGTGCTACCGTGCCGCCCCGGCAAGGATAGATAGAGGGGGACAGATAGGATAGATAGAGGGGAACTATTTCTGCTGATTGGACAGACTAGGACTAGAGAAGCTGAGTCAAAAAATTAGAACTAAACTTTAAGGTATTTAATGCGAGTCAATTGTTAATTTTAATACCGAGATTGATGGATTTTGTGATCCAGAGATGGCATTAAGGAATATGGGCAATGGTGGGTATATGGAGTGAGGTCACAGATCAACCATAAATGATGTAATGGCCTCAATGGGCAAGAAGGCAGACTTCTGCTCTCACGTTCCTATGTTTTAAAAAATATTGTAGCTTTGATATTCATCGGAAGGCCCCTTGACTTGGTGTCTGGCACTCTTGCTGCATTGCTATTTCAGTAACTAATTCCTCATTGTCACTTTCACTGTCTTGCTCTACAGCAACTATCATCCTAATCTTCAGCCGACATGATAAGATTTCTTTGCAGGGCTAAATTGTGAAGCATTCAACAGATGTTAAACAGTGGGTTGTGCACTATCCAACGCCTAATTGGTTGAGTCATCCAACTAATGTGCGTGATAAATCGAGTTGTCGCAGAAGCTTTCTTTGTACCTGGCCTCTTTCGTGATACTTTCATTGTGTGGCAGTTCACAGTGCCCTCATTATCTGAGGGAAAAGAAACATTAAAGTGACTGCTTTGCAGGAGAACAGTGCTATCCTCCTCAATCATGTTTGCTGATACCTCCTAACAGCAGAATTCTGCAGACTCTCAGCTGTAACCTTCACCTGTAACAGAGTTAAACCAAGCTGTTTAGGCGTAAAAGTGTATGAAAAAGGCAATGACTTTCTGTTTATTTATGTTCATCCGCTACACATTCGGTGCAAACATTTTAACTGGCCTAATTCGACTATAATCCTAGGGAGTAGTTCCAAGAGGAACCAGGAATTTTCAGAGAGGAGGAATATTATCCACATAATTTTGCTGTAAACAGTAGTTCACATTTCTGCTATTACCACCTGTTCTCTTTCTTATAATGAGCTGCATCATCCCTTAAGGGCTGTTGCTTTGCTGGATTATGCATTGCCCAGCTAAATCTGCTGAAATCCTCGCCTCTCTGGGAAGCTTTGCCTGTGTTCGTAACCCATTCAAGTTAGGCATTAAAGTTCGGATGCAAATTTCAGTGAATCCCCCTGACAATTGTAGTTATTTGTTTAATTAAGGCACTTCATATCAGGCTAACAGGCTAAGACCCATGCAGCAACAAATCTAAATGATACCGAAGAGTTTCTGTCCTGCTGCTCATTCAGCTGCAAGGAAATAAAATTTGCATTCAAGCAAAACTGAACTGCCTCTGCATTCAGAATATGAAATGGTAAAAGGAAAGGACCAAAGGAAAGAAAGGAGAAACTTGACATAGACAGCACCTTTCATGACCCTAAGACATCCCAAAGCACTTTATAATCACTGAAGCACTGTTGGAATGTAGTTACTGTTGTATATGAATCTATCATCAAGGAAGAAATAGCGAGACTTCTGGATATAAATTGTCCCATTGGTGAGACGCAGCATGGGTTCATGAAGGGCGGGTCATGTTTGACTAATTTGGTGGAATGCTTTGAGAACATTACATGTGCAGTGGACAATGGGGAACCTGCGGATGTGGTGTATCTGGATTTCCAGAAGGCATTTGACAAGGTGCTGCACCAAAGACTGCTACATAAGATAAAGGTGCACAGTGTTACGGGTAATGTATTAGCATGGATAGAGGATTGGTTAACTAACAGAAAGCAAAGAGTGGGGGTAAATGGGTGTTTTTCTGGTTGGCGATCAGTGACTAGTGGTGTGTCTCGGGGATCAGTGTTGGGACTGCAATTGTTTACAATTTACATAGATGATTTGGAGTTGGGGACCAAGTGCAGTGTGTCAAAATTCGCAGAAGACACTAAGATGGGTGGAAGAACAAAGTGTGTAGAGGACACTGAAAGTCTGCAAAGGGATATAGATAATCTAAGTGAGTGGGCGAGGGTCTGGCAGATGGAGTACAATGTTGGAAAATGTGAGGTCATCCATTTTGGTAGGAACGACAGCAAAATGGATTATTATTTAAATGGTAAAAAATTGCAGCATGCTGCTGTGCAGAGGGACCTGGGTGTCCTTGTGCAGGAATCTCAAGGAGTTGGTTTGCAGGTACAGCAGGTAATTAAGAAGGCAAATGGAATGTTGTCCTTCATTGCTAGAGGGATGGAGTTTAAAAACAGCGAGATTATGTTGCAGCTGTATAAGGTGCTGGTGAGGCCACACCTGGAGTACTGTGTACAGTTTTGGTCTCCTTACTTGAGAAAGGATATATTGGCACTGGAGAGGGTGCAGAGGAGATTCACTAGGTTGATTCCGGAGTTGAGAGGGTTGGCTTATGAGGAGAGACCGAGTAGACTGGGGCTATACTCATTGGAATTCAGAGGAATGAGGGGAGATCTTATAGAAACATATAAGATTATGAAGGGAATAGATAAGATAGAAGCAGGGAAGTTGTTTCCACTGGCGGGTGAAACTAGAACTAGGGGGCATAGCCTCAAAATAAGGGGAAGCAGATTTAGGACTGAGTTGAGGAGGAACTTCTTCACACAAAGGGTTGTGAATCTGTGGAATTCCCTGCCCAGGGAAGCAGTTGAGGCTACCTCATAGAATGTTTTTAAGGCAAGGATAGATAGATTTAAAGGAATTAAGGGTTATGGTGAGAGGGCGGGTAAGTGGAGGGGAGTCCACAAAAAGATCAGCCATGATCGTATTGAATGGCGGAGCAGGCTCGAGGGGCCAGATGGCCTAGTCCTGCTCTGAGCTCTTATGTTCTTATGTATAGTATGTAAATACCCCACAGCAAGGTCCTACAAACGGCAATGAGGTAAAGATCAAATGATCAATTTTGGTGATGCTTGTTGAGGAATGTATATTGGCCAGATACTGGGGCAGGATGTTGTCTACATGGACTTTAGCAAGGCCTTTGACAAGGTACCGCATTGTAGGTTGTTGCATAAAGTTAAATCTCACGGGATCCAGGGTGAGGTATCTAAATGGATACAAAATTGGCATCTGTCGGGTGGTTGTTGAGAGTTGTTTTTCAAACTGGAGGCCTGTGACCAGCGGTGTGCCTCAGGGATCAGTGCTGGGCCCACTGTTATTTGTCATTTATATTAATGATTTGGATGAGAATATAGGGGGCATGGTTAGTAAGTTTGCAGATGACACCAAGATTGGTGGCATGGTGGACAGTGAGGAAGGTTATCTCCAATTGCAGCGGGATCTTGATCAATTGGGCCAGTGGGCTGATGAATGGCAGATAGAGTTTAATTTAGACAAATGCGAGGTAATGCATTTTGGTCGATTGAACCAGGGCAGGACTTACTCAGTTAATGGTAGGGCGTTGGGGAGAGTTACAGAACAAAGAGATCCTTGAAAGTGGAGTCACAGGTGGACAGAATGGTGAAGAAGGCATTCGGCATGCTTGGTTTCATCGGTCAGAACATTAAATACAGGAGTTGGGTCATCTTGTTGAAGTTGTACAAGACATTGGTAAGGCCACACTTGGAATACTGTGTGCAATTCTAGCCACTGTATTATAGAAAGGATATTATTAAACTAGAAAGAGTGCAGAAAAGATTTACTAGGATGCTACTTGATGGATTGAGTTATCAGGAGAGGCTGAATAGACTGGGACTTTTTTCTCTGGAGCATAGGAGGCTGAGGGGTGACCTTATAGAGGTCTATAAAATAATGAGGGGCATAGACAAGGTACATAGAACATAGAACAGTACAGCACAGAACAGGCCCTTCGGCCCACGATGTTGTGCCGAGCTTTATCTGAAACCAAGATCAAGCTATCCCACTCCCTATCATCCTGGTGTGCTCCATGTGCCTATCCAATAACCGCTTAAATGTTCCTAAAGTGTCTGACTCCACTATCACTGCAGGCAGTCCATTCCACACCCCAACCACTCTCTGCGTAAAGAACCTATCTCTGATATCCTTCCTATATCTCCCACCATGAACCCTATAGTCATGCCCCCTTGTAATAGCTCCATCCACCCGAGGAAATAGTCTTTGAACGTTCACTCTATCTATCCCCTTCATCATTTTATAAACCTCTATTAAGTCTCCCCTCAGCCTCCTCCGCTCCAGAGAGAACAGCCCTAGCTCCCTCAACCTTTCCTCATAAGACCTACCCTCCAAACCAGGCAGCATCCTGGTAAATCTCCTCTACACTCTTTCCAGCGCTTCCACATCCTTCTTACAGTGAGGTGACCAGAACTGCACACAATATTCCAAATGTGGTCTCACCAAGGTCCTGTACAGTTGCAGCATAACCCCACGGCTCTTAAACTCCAACCCCCTGTTAATAAAAGCTAACACACTATAGGCCTTCTTCACAGCTCTATCCACTTGAGTGGCAACCTTGATATGTGGATATCTGTGATCTGTGATCTGTGGAGATCTGTGGATATGGACCCCAAGATCTCTCTGTTCCTCCACAGTCTTCAGAACCCTACCTTTGACCATGTAATCCACATTTAAATTAGTCCTAATTAGGTAGATAGTCAATATCTTTTCCCAAAGGTAGGGGAGTCTAAAACTAGAGGGCATAGGTTTAAGGTGAGAGGGAAGAGATACAAAAGTGTCCAGAAGGGCAATTTTTTCACACAGAGGGTGGTGAATGTCTGGAACAAGCTGCCAGAGGTAGTAGTAGAGGGGGGTACAATTTTATCTTTTAAAAAGCATTTAGATAGTTACATGGGTACGATGGGTATAGAGGGATATGGGCCAAATGTGGGCAATTGCTATAAGTTTAGGGGTTTTAAAAAAATAAAGGGCAGCATGGACAAGTTGGGCCAAAGGGCCCGTTTCCATGCTGTAAACCTCTATGACTCTATGACTTTCCTGCTCTTGAATTGTACCTTGGGATCTTTTACATTTACCTGAGAGGGCAATGAGAGCCTTTCATTCAAATGATAGCATGGAGGAGTTTTCATTTTTGAGATTAAGTGCGTTACTGGGTAGGTTTCTCGGTGCATTTCCCATTGGGTGGCATGGTGTAAATCCATGCCCTGATTTCACACTTGGAAGCTCATTGATTATGCATCGGCAAGTATCCCTCTGAATCACATTGCGGACTGGGTACTGATTTGTTCATCCAATTGTTACTTCATAAGGTCGAAGGCCATATTTACCTAATAAGGCCACATTTACACGCCACCCAAAACACACATTCACTCGCTCCAGCCCAGCTGTGAAGAGGAGAGGTGTCCTATCATGGATGTACCCAAGAAAATAACTGCACCAAAGTTTAACAATAATTCCTTTGTGGCCTTCGTCAGTGGAGTCTGCCAGCACCAAAATGTCCCTCACCCGAGGGATGGCTTCAGGTGGCCCACCATAGAATCATAGAAACCCTACAGTGCAGTAGGAGGCCATTCGGCCCATCGAGTCTGCACCGACCACAATCCCACCCAGGCCCTACCCCCACATATTTACCGCTAATCCCTCTAACCTACGCATCTCAGGGGCAATTTTAACCTGGCCAATCAACCTAACCCGCACATCTTTGGACTGTGGGAGGAAACCGGAGCACCCGGAGGAAACCCACGCAAACATGAGGAGAATGTGCAAACTCCACACAGACAGTGACCCGAGCCGGGAATCGAACCCGGGACCCTGGAGCTGTGAAGCAGCAGTGCTAACCACTGTGCTACCGTGCCGCCCCAACCACTGTGCTACCGTGCCGCCCCGTCACTGTGCTACCGTGCCGCCCCAACCACTGTGCTACCGTGCCGCCCCGTCACTGTGCTACCATGCCGCACCACGTCACCTTGCTGGCCTCATGAGGCAGTTGCAAGAGAGGTCAACTTGTTGGACACCCATCCGAGAAACGCCATCTCATGCAAGAAGAGGGTGAATGATCTCCTCTGCTCCTATTGGATAAGTCAACCTTCAGCTCAATCCAATCTTAAACCCTCAAGCACTCAAAGGACAGCTCACAGATCTCACACTTTGGGTTGGATATTCCCCCACTTCCTGCCAGTGGGATCTTCCAGTCCTATAGGAAATCCTATTGCTAGTAATGGGACCAGAAGATCCCACCGCCGGCCAATGTCACATTGCCTGACACCGCTGAGAAAGATGCCACAGTGGGGACCAGAGAATCCTGTCCAGTATTAACAGGGGACACATCAGTAATGATTGTCTCACAGACACTTTAACATTGCTAGCATCTCATCTATCACCTTGCACAAACTCCATACTTAGCCTTCCCTGGTGAGGGCTCAGCACACACAGTTTCGCATGCATACTTCCCAACCTCTCCACCATCTCATATCACATTCCATCCCTTTGTCTTCATACAGGCCAAGCTTGTCAACAACAAAAGGAGAAGTCCCAGACTGGAGGAGAGAGACAGCCGACACATAAGTGCTCTGCAAATTCACGGAGGATGTCACAAGTTGGCAGGGGAGGACAGCGATCACTCTCAGGGGGAAGGCAAGATCATCCTCTCCCAGCAAGTACAGGTGAGTCCTCTATGAGCTCATCATATCCTTACATTCTAAGTGAGTGGTATGCAATATTATATTCACCCTGTTATTGAACTAAGTCTATCTTCTCTCTCTTGTTATAATGTAACCAATGATAACATTAGAATCTGTTATAATGTAACCAATGGTAACATGCTGTGAGGATCAGCTGACCAGGTAGACAGTGTAACCCATGGCAAAATGATGTGATGGTCAGATGACCATCGAACCTGGTGTAAATAGAAAGCCGATAGGGATTGCGAGGAGCTTGCATAGTCCAGGGTGTAGCCTGAGTGTTGGTGTAATGAAGTTTCTTTATTAAACCTTTTTCTTTGATTTACTTTGTGAAGCTGGTTCTTTTATTGCTTGCAACTAAAGATCCTTACTGCTGGATGAATATCTCTTACAAGCAGCAGCAGGTCCGTACAGACCATCATAGTCAACTTAAGCCCCAGCCCACCACAGAGAAGGATACATTTGAAGAACAGCCATCGCTACATTCACCTGCACCCTCCACCAGCACAGAAACACATCCCAATGGGTCAGTGATGATCTGGCAGATAGGCAGCAGATGTGTTTCCTTAACACTTGCCTGTATTCTCCATTCTCACTTACCTCTCTGTTAAAGCTCAAATGAAGCCAATATTTCCTGCAATCTTTCATTAGTGGTTCCAATTGCATCTTCTCGAAGAAGTCTTCCCCTTTTCTCTCAGCTCTGATACTATTTCAATGTTGTGACGCTGGCGATGCCCCTAAAAGGACCACTCAGTCTCTCCATCGACTCTCTTTACACTAACACAGACTCCTTCTATGCAGATTCTTTTCCAGTTTCAATTTCAAACTGGGCAACAACTTTGGGCTTTCAAGATGGTGGTGCTGCATTTTTATTCTGATACCAGCTGTCAGTGTCTGGGTCCCTCCAATCCTGTCAGTGTCTGGGTCCTTCCAATCCTGTCAGTGTCTGAGTCCCTCCAATCCTGCTGCAACCTCACAATCTTCCTCCCGTTCTTCCCCAGCTCCCCCCCCCCCCCCCCCCAAGTAAACCTGCATCCCAGTGTAATTTGGCGGACATTCCATTGCTCCCTCCTGAACCCATCACTGTTGACGTCCCCATGCCCCAAGTGGACCTCCCCGTTTCTAGGCTGTGTGCACGGTCACATTTACAGGAGAACATACCCAGGAGAGCTTCAAATACCCCCCTACATAGGCAAGCCCAATGTCCTTTTACACTACATGTCTTGCAAAGATCTTGGAACGTAGGACAGCTTCCTGGTGAGTTCAGTTGACCGCACTTCCAACATGGCTTGCTTGCCTTCTGCACACTGGTTTCTACACCAATACTTGTAGCTGTACCTAATGCTTGCAAGCGTTGTTTTCTAGTCACAATGACTTCCTATTTTCTACCATCTTTTAGCAGTTTGTCAAAATCATGATCTTTGCTTTTCACCAAAGGTTGAAGCCACAAGCAGCTCCACTATCTATTCAGGTAGCCCAACTTCTAAAAAGTCCAAAGTGTAATCTTTTCTCTTATCACAGCAACTGTTGATAAACTGATCAATCGATTCTTCTGGCTGCTGTCTGTGAACCATCAGCTCCAAACAGTGAATCCTGAAGTTCACCTACATGCAGAGCTGATTATCCAATATGTTCCATAGCTTAAGAGTCCTTCTGATCGTCCTCAGGCAAGCCCTCATTTCCAATGGCTATCTTTATTTTTTTCTGTAGTTTGAAAAACCTAATTTTGGATAAGACATCTGTGGCCTTCCAATTCAAATTGGTGAATTGGGTGGTCACTTTTCTGATGTTGAGGGGATTCCTTATTTCTCTACTTTGTGGAGAGATTCACCAGTGCAGTTGTTGAGTTTTTTCTCTTTTTCTTCTTGCTCTGTGGTGACAGTTCAGGATTTTTTCCCCCCTTTTGCACAGTTTTGTCTTCTACATGGGAATGGCACCCGAGGATGTTGCAATGGCCATGCAGCTTTTCTCTCCGATTCAAAACCATCTGTGTAGCATGGCTCTGAACTGACATGCTGCTCTCTTTATCACCAATCTGGCTAGTCTACAAATCGGGTCCCCACCATTCTGCAAAGCACCTTCTTGCAAGGGCCTCTGTCTCCCAGGGTTTCGATGTGTATACTGTACTGAACCAAATCTTATCTGTCCACTTGTCCACTGCTGCCACCATGTTATGTTTCTATGTTTGTTTGACATAAATTAATAAATCTACCACCAGGACTGGCAAACAATATGTAGATATCATTGGGGAGGTAAGATGGCCTTGAGGGAGGTCAGGTGCCCTTTTTGAAGGAGGTACAGTGCCCTTGAGTGGAGTTCAAGTACCCTCAGGAATTGTTGAAAGTAAGTATGAATGTGTATAAACCCATTACTGTCAAATTCATTGGAACTGTCAACAGACCTGTCAAAATCAACTGTCTAAACTGTCAGAAGTACCCGTTGAAGGGAGTTGTCAAGGGGACCCGTGAAAATTCTCAGAAGTCAGTTGTAGAGGAATTTAAAATTCTTGTGCCTGAAATCATTGAAAAAAATGTCTGAACTGTTAAAACAAAATTGCTTTTTGACCATTCTGCCTGTTGACATTAGCCTGAGGGTATCCATTACTGGACTAGCACTGCATGACTGTTTTCACAACCATCCATTATCAAAGTAGGGCGCCTGATATTTCACGGTTTGACAGTTCCAAGTGGTTGTAGACTCTTTTATGTTCAACTATGATTTCCAATACTTGTTTTAAGTGACTGCACACTTTAATTAAATGTGTGTTGTATAACATTTTATTTAGTTGAAGGAATGTAAATGTTGTAAATGGATTTTTATGAATGAAAATGTTTTTTTCAATGGTGTGAAGTCTGCAATGATACTTAGAACTTTATTTTATTGAACTTTATTTTATCTCAATCCTGTATAGGTCCTGAGGCCTACCCAAGGTGGATATTTGGTGGGTTAGCACTGTAGGTGAAGAGCATAGGGCGATAGGAAGGTAGTGGGGGTGAGGCATGAGAGCTGGAGGGAGTTCTTCCCAGGTCATCCACCCTGGCTTCTAATCCAGTCCTCACCCTGCCCTCCCTTCTCCCTCCGATTGAATATCTGCCATCTGGGCAGCCATTTTTGAAGGTCGGGTTGCAGAGCCAGGAATTTCACACATCTTTGCACACCTGATCCAGAAGTGTAAATCTAAACCTTCAGGTACTGTTTGCAATTCTAGATGCCATTTCATAAAATAGATAGAGAGGCACTCAGAACTATGCAGAGAAGATCTACAAGCATGTTATCTTACACTGGTGTACATATCAGAGAAGGATGAACAGGCTGGGATGTTTCTTTTCTTGGAAAAAGGCTGAGAGGTGTCCTGGTACAGATCCTAAACATTGTGAAAGTTTTTGATATTGTGGATACAGAAAGAAGTTTTCCACTTGTGGGAAGGAGTATATCTAGAGGTCATCATTATAAAAGAAATCCAGTTGGGAATTCTGAAGAAACCTCTTTACCCCCAATGACTGGTGATAATGTGGAATTCACTATCACAGGGAGTGGTTGATGCAATAGTGGGAATCTAGACAAGCAAGAGGGAGAAGGGATTTTAGAATTAAAATGATAGATTTAGATAAGCAAAGATGAGAGGAGCATAAATTCCAGCACGGTCAAATCGGACCTAAAGCTATCTGTGCCATATATCCTCTGCAATCCTATGTCAATACATCCAATATGATGGCCAGCAGGCACATGCACACTCTGAGCTGGAACTGTGCTGCTGCTATATTGGTAGAGGCATCCAGGGCCCATGTCTGAAACAGGCATTAGGTTTTTTGTACATTGCAAACGTTAGGCTGATATTTTTTGAAGCCAATTTTATAAAATGAGGCGACCCTGGACACAGCCAGCACTAGGAATACCAGGTCTACATGCAAACTAATCAGGAAGAACGGCTAGGAGAACAGCAAAGATATGTTTTGTAATAAAATATTTAAAGGAACTGCTAAAGGCCAACAAAGATATGTTTTGAAATAACTGAATGTGAAACCCAGACATGCAAGAGCTCAATATTAAAAACATGGACTGCTGTTGGCCACTGCTGAGCCCTCTCTCAATCACCTTCCTCCTTTTCTTAATTACTGCTTCTTTCTCTCTCCCAATTGTACTTTCCCCCCCTCCCTGTCGCCTTGTCACATCTCTCTCTCCCTGTTAATAACCACCACTTTCCCTTTCCAAGTCCCAAATGTTTTGTCATCTATGAATTGCCATGGAGCATTCAATAGATATCTATGGCTTTCCAGACAGATGTAAACAAGGCCTGAGGCCCAAATCCAGGCAGGCCTGGGACTTGCCTGTTCTGGTGGAGAGATGCAAGTTTGCACTCACAGCACAAATAAAGTTTGAGGCCATTGATTATAACCTAAATGGCAGCTCTAAATTAGGTTGATTGTACTTTGAGTAGATCATGGCCCAAAACTGTAACTTCTCAATTTTTTGTCATAATTCACGACACCAAAACTAAATCTAAGGGAGCAGATTTGGTCCTTCATAAAATTAAAGGGTAACTGTAGGAGACTAAACCCTTGTCTAAATTCCATTATTATACACAAAACCAATTCATCACAACTTGACTGGATTCAGATTTTCGACACACCGCCAAAATGCCATTATGAAACAGCAAATTAGAAACTTTAAACACCTATACTATGTTTCTGTTTGGTTCAAATGTAAGTTTGATCTTCCCCAAAATATTGCAACATTTGTTTCTGCTTAAACTAACACTGCTGTATTATTCTTATTTTCATTGACATTGTGATGGATCCCTCTTCTAACAAATTTTGTTTTCACAATTTTTCCTCCATTGGAATATTTATTCCTTCCTGAGGCTGATGCCCTACTCTCCAAATGAACAGAAGCTAAAAATCTGACCACTGACACTGAATGCTGGTTAAAATGAGATTGGAACGGATTTCAAGTGGGACTGATTTAAGTCACTGGGTTCATAAATCAGTCATTACTTATTCTCAGTAAGATGTTGTGAAATGAACGTTCAGCTTATTTCATTCAAATGTATTGAGTGTCAGGGCACATTTAACGACAACGTGTAAGTTTCAGGGCAATCCTCCATATCTTAAAAGGACTCAGGAGAAACCTGACAGTTTAAAAGTGGCCAACTCTGGCTGCTGGCTGATAAAAACCTCCCAGAAAGCTCGGCAGGACAAACATAACCTGTCTGTGGACTGTGCTCAGGAAAGGTGTGAGCTCCCTGAATATGCAAGTGGCCAGAAAGGCAGACACACCAGTGATCTAATCATCAGAAGGACAAAGGGAGATGGAGACCAGCAGACGAACAGTAAACAGACCAGCAGGGAGACAATGGCCACGGAAATCGGCCCATCCACAGAAGACAAGAAGACCCATCTCACTAATGGGATACCGTTCAGGAAGCTCCGGAGGAGCATTAAAAAGACATTAAAATAACGACCAACGGGGGTCAAGGCAGTTCCAGCCTTTTGTGTTTGGACTTGATTCAATTAAACCGAGACTGCCGGTGATCAAAAGCCCCTTTGTCCTTGAAAATCACCTATGGGGGCAGGGAAGTTGGTTGCTAAATTGGGCTGAAGTTAAGATCAAGAGGGGCAGACAAGCCAAACCGAGCTCTCTTCCAGAATCGCAAGCTCATGTGCAGGGGTGCAGACCACCAGCAGCCCAGTTTCGACCCTGCACTAAGACATTCGAGCCCATCACAAAGGAACCCCTTTTAGAATTGTGAGTATCCCAGCCAACCTTGTGAAGCTCCCGAGGATAGGATAGAGGTTGAGGCAAGGGGAGGGGTGGTGTATTGTAATTTTAAAGTTCAGTAATCTTGTTTTGAACTGTGTAAAGTAAGATTTTACGTTGTACCCGTTAGCATTTCTCCCATAGTGATAGTATAAAGTATAAGTTTTATTCATGTGTGGTGTGGTATTGGAGAGGTTGATTCTATTGTTAAATAAATCACTGTAAGTTTTGAAACTCGTTTGGAGTCCGTCTTGCCTCTTGTTCTCTCATCAACGCACTCTGGTGAGGTCACAGCTTCAATATCCCTGACCATAAATCCGGAATCTAGAACCGAAGGTGATCTGAGCGATTCGAACCCGCTCACTCAGGGAGACTGCTGGTCAGGAGATAAAGAAGAGTCTCTCTGCTCTCTCTCTTGGAGACCTACTCGAGTGGAGTGGGTGCAGGGTGGCCGTTGTCCCACCGACAAGGGAGAGAATCACTCAGGCCTTGGTGGGGGTTTTGGGATGGCTGTGTGATATCAGTATCAGGTTACCGGTCAGGTATAAACGGTGAGCCTGGTTCAGCGCTCTCTCCTGCGGAGTTGCCCCAGTGCAGCATTCCCCGGCCTTTGAAATTTCAAGGCCTGTAAGAGAGAGACACTCACAGCTATCGGCAGACCCCCAAATACCGGCCTGTAAGTGGAGTAAAGAGAAAGATCCCGCTACAAACGTATAGATGTTTTAAAAAAACTAAATCATACTCATTTATTTGTTGGAAAACAATTCTGTTCAGCAGATAAAAGACCAAGGCAGTGATTCTCCCATCCCGACCTACTAATTTTTTGGCAGATCGGGCTGGGAGAATTGCATGTGCGCTGATTCTCGGGAATTGCGCATGGGGCAGTGCCAAGGGAACAGGACATGGGGCAGAGTTTAGGGGCAATCAATGGGGGTGGGGGGGTCCTGCTGCCACTCTACCATTGGCATCATTCGGGGCTGGAGAGGGGCCAGCGATTGGAGCAGGCTGGAGGGGGTGGATTGACTGCCGGGGGAGGAGTCTGCATCCCATTGGAGGGGGGGGGGGGGGGGAATCGGGGGGTCTGCATCCCATGGAGGGGGGGGGGGGGGGATGGAGGGGGGCTGGAGATCAGGGTGCTCCAGGATGCGGGGGGGGGGGGGGGGGGGGGGGGGAAGAGGTCGGGGCTGGCCCGGGAATGCTTGTGGGGGCTGCGATCGGGCCGTGGGGGTTGGGGGGCAGCACTGCGGGGGTCCCGGGCTGGCCAGTGATAGAGTGGCAAGCAAAGTGCAGGCTGACAGTTCGGGGCCACTGCGCATGAGCAGAAGCCTGGAACTGTCAAACTCTGACGTGAATAGGACCCGCCCCCTGAGCTTTTAATGATATTCACGATTGTGCCCTCTGCAGTGCAGAGTGTGGGTGATTCGAGTCGGAACTCCCATTGGAAAAACAATCGTGATTTACATCCGTTTTCCTGCAAATTCAGCACTTAGAACTTTTTTGGGAGAATCACCCCCTAAAAGATCATAAGAAGTAGGCCATTCGATCCATCGAGCCTGCTCCGCCATTCAATGTGACCATTGCTGATCCGACATTCCTCATGTCCACTTTCCTGCCCTTTCCCTGTAACCCTTGATTCCCTTACTGATCAAAAATGTATCTATCTCAACCTTAAATATACACAAGGACTCTACCCTCACAGCTCTCTGTGTTATGGAGTTCCAAAGACTCACATCCCTCAGAAAGGAAATTTCTCCACATTTCAGTCTTAAATTAACCCCTCCCACCCATACAATTCTTATGAAATCTGAGTCTTCTGTCCTAGACTATCCCATGAGGGGAAATATCCTCTCAGCATTTATTCTGTCAAGTCCCTTAAGGATCTTATATGTTTCAATGAGATCACCTCTTATTCTTCTAAATTCCAGTGGGTAGAGTCCCTACCTGTTAACCTCTCCTCACAAGACAATCTCTCCATACCAAGGATCATTCTAGTGAACCTTCTCTGAACTGGCTCCAATCTTTCCTGAAATAAGGAGACCAAACCTGCTCACAGTACTCCAGATGTGGTCTGAACAGTACCTTGTACAGTTGCAGCAAGATTTCCCTATTCTTATACCCCAACCCCCTTGAAATAAAGACCAGCATTTCATTAGCCTTCCTGATGACCTGCTATACCTCTGTGCTAGCTTTCTATGTCTCATGCATAAATACCCTTAAATCCCATTGTGTTGTAACTTTCTGTAGTTTTTCTCTATTTAAATAATATTCTATTCTTGTGTTCTCCCTTCCAAAATGAACAATTCCCCATTTTCCCACATTATAGTCCATTTGCCAGTCTTTTGCCCACTTACTTTACCTATCAGTATCTCTTTGTAAACTCTTAGCATCCCGCTTGCAACTTGCCTTTTGACCTATTTTTGTGTCATCTGCAAATTTGGCTACAGTATATTTGCTTCCTTCCTCCAGTCATGAATATATATTGTAAACAGTTGCGGTCCCTGCACTGATCCCTTGGAACCCCACTGGTTGCAGGTTGCCAACCTGAAAACTAATCCCTGATACCCACTCACTGTTACCTGCCCATTAGCCAGTTCTCTATCCATGCCAACGCTTCCAACACCGTGGGCTCTTATGACTTAACCTTTTGTGAGATACCTTGTGAGGTCAGGGAACAGGACAAAGCATAAATTCAGCCCCACAATCTTCTCAGTGGCTAGAGATTATAGAGATGCTCAAAAACATCAGCAAAAACAGTTGTCCAGGCATTCCAGTGGAAGGATTTTCATTATCCGATTGGAATTGAGCATCTGGATTTATTACAGATTTCTAAACAGCTGACTTGCGATGTGTCTAAATGGCAATTTGGATTACAAGTACAACTGAATAAACATTATCAAAGTTATCAACTTACAAACAAAAAAGTAAAATGCTACAATCCTGGAATTCTTGAAAGAAAAACAAAAAATTCAAAGATTAATACGGTGCATCTTTTAAAGCACTAGTCACAACATTTGTGCCAAATAACATTTGTAATTGACAGGATATGATTTTTCAATATGATTTTTAAAAAACTCTTAAGTATCTACTCATAAACCAAGGATTTTCTTTAAATGGTCAACAATTTTCTAAATAATTGCCCATTTATCTTTAGTGATAAAATTAGAATCTTAGAAACCCTACAGCACAGAAAGAGGTCATTCGGCCCATCGAGTCTGCACCGACCACAATCCCACCCAGGCCCTACCCCCATATTTACGCACTAATCCCTCTAACCTACGCATCCCAGGACACTAAGGGGCAATTTTTTAGCATGGCCAATCAACCTAACCCGCACATCTTTGGACTGTGGGAGGAAACCGGAGCACCCGGAGGAAACCCACGCAGACATGAGGAGAATGTGCAAACTCCACACAGACAGTGACCCAAGCCAGGCATCGAACCCAGGTCCCTGGAGCTGTGAAGCAGCAGTGCGAACCACTGTGCTACCGTGCCGCCCCAAATTAGCATTGGAATTTACACTCTTGGCAGGCAGCCTTGCCTGCTCGCAATGCAGATCAGATATTTGGGAGCATATTGTTTAAGATTTCCCAATGATGGTCAGGAATCAATGGTACAAACCTTAACTTCCAACTTTCACACCAGCTGAGTGAATTCACAAAATTACCCTCACTGGGACATCTAATCTAAATTAGGATAAAACTGTGAAAGTTTAGGTGCAGAGCCAGGAAGAGTGACCTGCCCAGTTGTTAAATTATTGCTGCTTGAAATGATAAGGTGCTGCTGTCATCACAGCAAGTTGCTACACATTGTCATGAGTTTAAAAGTGTTCCAAGTCTGTGCCACATACCTATATAAGACATAAATATACTTATACCTGTAGTGTGAGTTGCATCTCAGTTTCTGTCCTTACAGGCAGAATTTAATGAGTGACAGGATTTGTTATGGTGGCAGTGCCCACTCGCCATTATGTCGTGAACTGATTCAACTGGTTGCCCAGTGGGTGGCTGTGCTGCTAAGGTTCCTGTTACTGGCAAAATGCCACATTGCTGGAAAACATCGGGCTCCACCCCCACTCCAAAGCCCTCTCCCACCACATTGTCAGCTTTCCCACCTCCCAACTCATCTAATGCCTGATAAAAATCAGCCCCAGGTGTTTTACTGCTGGTGACCACTCAGCAGTGGGCAGGGTTTGTACAATAATGCACAAAGGCCTCCTTACCACATTTGTGGAGTGCCAGTGACTTATATCACCATTCTTATGACAATTGCAGTCAGTGGAGATGTAATCCTCTCAAATATCACGGATTGTTAATTCACAGCCCACTCCAGAGACTTGAGCACAATATCTAAGCTGACACAGCAGTTGTGGTCTTGAGGGAGCTATGCACTGGTGGAGTTGCCATCTTTTCGATGAAACATTCAACCAAAGCCCATCAGCTCATGGCACTCTTCAATGAAGAATGAGGAGTGCACTCCAGTGCCCTGGTCAATATTTATTTTTCAACTGTTACCACAAAAACAGGTTATCTCGTTATTACCTCATTGCTGTTTGCAGGACATTACGATATACAGTGTGCCTGCTACATTTGAGTAAGAAGTCTCACAACACCAGGTTAAAGTCCAACAGGTTTATTTGGTAGCACAAGCTTTCGGAGTGTCAATCCTTCTTCAGGTGAGTGGGAGTTCTGTTCACAAACAGGGCATATTTAGACACAAACTCAATTTACAAGATAATGGTTGGAATGAGAGTCTTTACAGGTAATCAAGTCTTAAAGGTACAGACAATGTGAGTGGAGAGAGGGTTAAGTACAGGTTAAAGAGGTGTGTATTATCTGAGAACCTCTCTGGCTATGTCGAGCGCATCCTGAAACCCATTGTACAAAGAACCCCCAGCTTCTGTCGCGACACTACGGACTTCCTACAGAAACTCAGCACACATGGAGCAGTTGAACCAGGAGCACTCCTCGTCACAATGGATGTCTCGTTGGCCCAATGTGACTCCTTGTCACAATGGATACACCATCGCCCACGACAACGGCATTGCTGCAACTGCCTGAGTACTCAACGCCGACAACTGCCAATCTCCAGATGCAATTCTACAACTCATCCGCTTCATCCTGGATCACAACGTCTTCACCTTCAACAACCAGTTCTTCACCCAGACACACGGAACAGCCATGGGGACCAAATTCGCACCTCAATATGCCAACATCTTCATGCACAGGTTCGAACAAGACCTCTTCACAGCACAGGACCTTCAACCAACGCTATACACTAGATACATCGATGACATTTTCTTCCTTTGGACTCATGGCGAATAATCACTGAAACAACTATATGATGAATAATGTTTTATCTGGTTTGTTAATAAAGAAAGAACAAAGGCAAAGACTTTTAGAGAGAAGAAGATTAAGAGGCGACATAATAGAGGCATACAAGATGATCAGAGGATTAGATAGGGTGCACAGTGAGAGCCTTTTTCCTTGGATGGTGATGGCTAGCACGAGGGGACATAGCTTTAAATTGAGGGGTGATAGATATAGGACAGATGTCAGAGGTAGGTTCTTTACTCAGAGAGTAGTAAGGTCGTGGAATGCCCTGCCTGCAACAGTAGTTGACTCGTCAACATTAAGGGCATTTAAAGGGTAATTGGATAAACATATGGATGATATTGGAATAGTGTAGGTTAGATGGGGTTTAGATTGGTTTCACAGGTCGGCGCAACATTGAGGGCCGAAGGGCCTGTAATGTTCTATGTTCTATGACATCAACAAGTTCCATCCCACCATCAGACTCACCATGGCCTACTCTCCGGAATCGTTTGCACTCTTGGACACGCGCATCTCCATTAAGGACAGTCACCTCAGCACCTCACTGTACCGCAAGCCCACGGATAACCTCACGATGCACCACTTCTCCAGCTTCCACACTAAGCATGTTAAAGAAGCCATCCCCTATGGACAAACCCTTCATATTCACAGGATCTGCTCAGATGAGGAGGATCGCAACAGACACCTACAGACACTGAAAGGCGCACTCATAAGAACAGGATATGTGCTTGATTCATTGATCGACAGTTCCGACGCGCCACAGCGAAAAACCGCACCGACCTCCTCAGAAGACTAACAGGGGACACGGCAGACAGAGTACCCTTCGTCGTCCAGTACTTCCCTGGAGCGGAGAAGCTACGACATCTTCTCTGGAGCCTTCAACATGTCATCGATGAAGACGAAAATCTCGCCAAGGCCATCCCCACACTCCCACTTCTTGCCTTCAAACAACCGCACAACCTCAAGCAAACCATTATCCGCAGCAAACTACCCAGCCTTCAGGAGAACAGTGACCACGACACCACACAACCCTGCCACAGCAACCTCTGTAAGACGTGCCAGATCATTGACATTGTAGCCATCGTCTCATGTGAGAAAACCATCCATCAGGTCCACGGCACATACTCTTGCAACCCGGCCAACGTTGTCTACCTGATACACTGCAGGAAAGGATGTCCTGAGGCATGGTACATTGGGGAGACCATGCAGACGCTACGACAATGGATGAATGAACACCGCTCGACAATCACCAGGCAAGAGTGATCTCTTCCTGTTGGGGAACACTTCAGCAGTCACGGGCATTCAGCCTCTGATCTTCGGGTAAGTGTTCTCCAAGGCGGCCTTCACAACACACAACGCAGAATCGCTAAGCAGAAACTGATAGCCAGGTTCCGCACACATGAGGATGGCCTCAACCGGGATCTTGGGTTCATGTCACACTGTCTGTAACCCCCATGACTTGCCTGGGCTCGCAAAATCTCACTAACTATCCTGGCTGGAGACACTGCACATCTCTTTAATCTGTGCTTAACCCTCTCTCCACTCACATTGTCTGTACCTTTAAGACTTGATTGCCTATAAAGACTCACATACCAACCATTGTCTTGTAAATTGAGTTTGTGTCTTTATATGCCCTGTTTGTGAACACAACTCCTCACTCACCTGAAGAAGTGACACTCCGAAAGCTTATGTTACCAAATAAACCTGTTGGACTTTAACCTGGTGTAGTGAGACTTCTTACTGTGCTTACCCCAGTCCAACGCCGGCATCTCCACATCACATTTCTGAGTGCGGGGAGCCTGTGACACCCCTGTGCGCCGGGAGCCTGTGACACCCCTGTGCGCCGGGAGCCTGTGACATTTTCTACATTCCAACAGTGACAGCACTTCAAAAGTATTTCATTGGCTGCTCGTCACTTTCCAGTCTTACAGGGAGACTAGGGGCTATCATTCTCTCCATGTCCTGTCAGGAATTGAGTGGGATTGCTGAAAAAGTAGCAGGAAGATGCAGTGCACCAACCATTGCCTCTCTGCACTTACCTGGAATTTCCCCCCATTGGACATTCATCTCTGCTGACTGCATATAATATGTAATTATCAGTTAGGCCAGGAACAATAAGGGATTTCTGTTTCCACTTCTTTTGCCACCCTTCTGCCTGAATCTACGATATCTGTATCTGTTCAATTAAAGGTAGGAGTAGGGTAAAAATAGTAAAAGCCTCAAAGTCTTCTGATGGAGAGGGAGAGGGAGAAACCCAGCAAAAGAATATTTTCCCTCTATTCCAAGCCAAATGCCTACAATTGTAGGGCTGGTGTTCCAACCTGTTGTAGGACCTTAAGTGCCCTTTGAAGAAAATTTAAACTCATCTATGACATTCTCTTTTCCTCTCTGCTTATTATATCTTGGCAGAGATTTAAATAAGTTGTGTTTTAGTTCTTTACACAATGTTTAAGACTCAATATCCCAATGTTTAAGACTCAGTCTTCATTAAGCAAGTCTCTATTACTTAAGTTAATAAGGTGAACTTACCATAGTTGTTTCATGTATTGAGCCAAAGCTATTAATGAAAATATTTACTTGTACATCAACTGGAATATCTAGGAAAAAAACAGAAGAATTGTTAATCTCACAGAATAAGTACTAAATTTAAAAGAACAAAGATCGTTGGACAAAAAGTTAGCACAGAAATGTTGATTCTTCACCCACCCCAAATTTCAAAGCATTCAACTCCCGATGTTTTTACCAAGCTGACTATTCCAAAGTAGTTTTGTTTTTGAGAAAATAATCTATTCTTGATATATGTTATATTCCTGATAACTTTTAAATCTACCTTTTGCTAATTTACACAAGTTATTTGATCCTTCTTTTCCTGGTCAATGTGAACAAATTGAACAGTGATTATTAATATTTTTTAATAGGTTATATAATTTGCTCCCCTTAATCATTTTCTTATTTTCCTTCAAATTAATCCAGTTTGCATTCAGGATCAATCTTGCTCTGTGCAAATTTAACGAGAAACTCATTCCAGATTTTAACATTTGATGTCAGATGATAGCTGATCTTTATTAAGCACATTTGAACACAAAAATGACGTCAACATTTTCTGATAGGGTTGCCAACCAGCTCCATCTGCATTGTGAGATGGAGTAACTGAGATGTATTCAGGTTCCTCCAGACTTAGAAAGAGAAATTGTCTGCACCGCTAGAAGGAGTCAATCGATGTATTTTATTTTATTTCTATTTTGCCTCCAGATATGATCACCATAACACGATAAGGTTATGGGATCAATCAAAAGGCCTAAAAGATAGCCATGCCAGCCATAGCTGGCAAGAGTTCGACTGTGATCTTCCAATCAGCTGAAGAACTCTCTCCACCATGAACCATTTTTCATTCATTCACAGGATATGGATATAATTGGCAAGGCCTATTTATTGCCTATCCCTAATTGCTCTTGAGAAGGTTACGGTGAGCCACCTTCTTGAATATAACTGAGTGATTTGCTAACCCATTTTAAAGCACAGTTAAGAGTCAACCACATAGCTGTTTGTCTGGAGTCACACATAAGCCAGATAAGAAGATAAGATTTCCTTCCCTAAAGGGCATCAGTGAAGCAGTTACATTATTAAGCATTTAAGGGATGCTATCACTTTGAGGGAACTGGATCATATGTATCATGTGATCCAGCCTTCGTTTCACTTTGGCCTGGACACAAACACACAGCTCTGTGTCCATGTATATTTGTTTCCTTGTGCCGAGCATTAAAAAATGAATCAACAATTTGTTTGCACAGCCCCTTGTGAGTGATTGATGCTCCTTGTATCATAATCATAATACAGGGCATGGTTTGTAACAGTGGTTCCTTCTAAATGACATGGTGCTGAATCTGGCAGCAAGATTAATTACATGTACGAATGACATGGTTAACAGTTTAAGATTGTGCTGCATTGCAGCGTGGTGACTGCACAGAAATGCTTTGAAGGCACAGTGCAATGATAGTGTTCAAATAAAAATCTGTAAGCAGATGGATCCTTTGTGGTGAGCGGGACAACACAGCAAGAGGACCAGTGCTGGGTTAGCTCAGTCAGAAAAGGCAAGTAACCAGGGTGTGGACTGGATTGATCGCGAGCGAGGCAGCATCAAACAAAACAAAAAACAATCAAAACCATCATTAAATTGGGCCGGAGAAGGTTGCATATAAGGGTGGAGCTTCAAAAAAGCAAGTGAGAGCAGTTATGGCACCCCAGGTACTACAGAAGAAGGAAGGTCAAAGGGATATTGTCAGAATGTCCACAAAATTCCCCAGTTTAAATTGGAATGTGGCTGTCCTACCATCTGAATTCAAAATGTTTAAACAATGTACAGAAATATGGTTTCTTAATTCAGATGTGTCTGAATCAGAAACAAAAGTCATAAAAATTGGCCTACCAATTGCAAATGAGGTTGAACTTGTCAGGATTAACAGGCTGAAGAGCTAAAGGACCCCCAAAACATACAGATTACATTGGAAGGGCAGTTCAGAATCAGGTTAAATATCTATTAATTGGCTAGAGTTTATGTCATTCTGACAACAGCCTACAGAATCTGTAGGCAGCTTCATCAGCAGATGCAGGGTAAAATGGTACGTACTTGATTTTCCAAGCGCAGAACCAGCAGACAAAGTTGTTGAGATGATGATTGCATCCACTCCCCAGAACAATGCTGAGCAAGCCTAAAATGTACAGCATCAAAGAGCTACTAAAGGATGGATGTGAGTATGAAATGATCCTCACAAGTTGACAAAGCCTACAGAACCTAAGCACAACCTCATTTGTTGACACACTACCAGAAAATCCAAGCCTGTAAAACCTGTGAAAGGTGGGGCCACCTTCTGCATGCCCAGCTTCCACCAATTCCGCAAAGCATTTGCCAAAAAAGGCCATTGGCAGCAGCAATACACTCGAGCAAAGGCAGCTACAAAGAGCTGTGCACTGATCCAAATAAATCTTTAAACAATAAAAAAATGACCATCTGGTATCCCGTCAGCAACATATATATCAGGTGATTGCCAAACCAGAAAATGATGGCGATGTGCATGACGAGATGAAGAGCCGTCAACCCTGTCAATCTCATGGAAAGCATAGACACCTTTACACCATCTGAAGTGATTGCAAAGATTCAAATTATCTGCTCTAAAAAAGTTGGTAACTACTTGTTATTGGCCAAGATTGACACAGGTGCAAATGCCAACAAAGTACCTCTGAATTCTAAAAGACATGTATCCACAGACATGGAAGGCCATTGATAAACCTACTACTGTGAAACTCTCTGCATACAATGGTTCACTAATCAATGCACAGAATCCCTAGTCCTGGAATGCAAGTACCAATCTGCCAGCAGACTTGATTGATTCCGCATAAAGACCATTGATTCCGCATAAAGTTCCTATGCATCCTTGGTCCAAAATCGAATCTGACCACTTTTATGCCCATGGAACCAACTTCATCATAATGATCTACCATTTTACCAAATACCCCATTGTTTGACAATTGTACAATACCTCAAGTACAACTGTTGCAAAAACTCTGTTCTGTTTTCAGTCTATTTGGTGTGTGTAGAGAGATCATTACAGATAAAAGTCCACAATTTACTGGTCAGCCATTTCAGGCTAAATGTGAAGACTGGAAATAATTCTTCTCCTCATTACCCTCAATCTAACAGCATTGGATAAAGAGAAAAGGGAAGGTTAATTGCAGACATCGAGGGCTCAAAACAGCAGAAGCCCTAGAATGCGCAAGAGGGAACTTAAAAAAGAAATTAGGTGAGCAAAAATAGGACATGAAAGGATATTGGCAGGTAAAATAAGGGAAAATCCTACATTGCAATGTTACATCTGAGAGCGACAACTTTAAGTACAACTATTCCATCATTGGCAGAGCTTATGTTTGACAGACGAGTGCATACCAATTTACCTACTCTAACTCATTTACTCTCTCAAAGAGTAGAGAGCAACTTTTAAAACTGCAAGGGCACAATCAGGTGGCGTGCTCCCGACTCAGAAGTGGGTGAAATCGCACATGCAGATGTCAGCTATGCATCCCAATTTCATCACACACACAAGATATTTTGGTCAGCGGACGCACAGAGCGTTAGCACACCGACTTTCAATTATGGAGTCACTTGAGCGGATTAATTCTCCAATTGACTGGAATATTACATTGCCCATGTGACTCTACTCAGTAGGAAGCACCTCCTCCGAGGAGGAAGACATGGGACGAAGAGAGAGGAGGCCTGGTGATCACAGGCATCATCTCAGAGCAGAGGTGCAGACACTGGGTGCTCAGGACCAGCAGGGAGGTCAAGAAAGATGTCCCTGCAGAAAATGCCACTGCAGGCAGTGATCCAACTATCTTGGCATGACAGAGGTCCAGTGCCGCAGGAGGCTACAGTTTTCAAGACAAGCTGTCACAATGATTAGCTAGATGACTGAGGCGGATGTAGCCTCCAATTATGTGGGTGGACATCCAATGCCCGTGGGTCTCAAGGTCATTGTCGCCCTTAACTGTTATGCTGCCGGATCCATCCAGGGCTGTGCGGGTGATCTTTATGAAGTGGCCCAGATCTGTGCAAGGTACCCTGGCAGCTCCCACGCTGCCTACATTCTACGTCACTCAAAGTGCCGAGGCTGTTCACAGCTCCAGTTCACCTCAATGGATGGGTGATTGGTGACAAGCATTATCCTTTGAAAAGGGAGCTACTGGTACCTCTCAGACACCCAAAGACAGAGGCAAAGGAGAGATACAATATAACATAATATAGTTAATACAATACAAATACAACATGGAGAAACTTATTCACCCAGAGAATGATGAGCCTGTGGAATTCTATACCACAAAAAGCAGGTGAGGCCAAAACATTGTATGTTTTCAAGAAGGAGTTAGATATAGCTCTTGGGTGAACAGGATCAAAGGATATGGGGGGAAAAGCGGGAACAGATTACTGAGTTGGATGGTCAGCAATGATAATGAATAATGGAGCAGGCTTGAAAGGTCAAATGGCCTACTCCTGAACCTATTTTCTGTGTTTCTATGTTTATAATCACTGCCACATATCCACAAGGGTGGTGGACAGGACAGTTGGCCTGCCGAAGATGAGGTTCCAATGCCTGGATTTTCCAGGGCCGTCCTGCAATATCCGCCAGAGTGTCACTCATTGTCGTCTGCTATGCTCTTCACAATTTTGCTCTCTCTCTCTCTCTGGAGGACCAAGGGGATGCTGAGGCCGGTACACCTGCTTCGGATAAGGAAACCAATGAAGGCTCACATGCAGAGCCCGGGCAGCTAAATGGTGAGGATGAAGATGCTGAACTGAAGAACCTTCAGGGAGGCAGGGAAACCAAGGAAAGCCTTGAATCAGCATTTTTTCAGCTAGGCTGGCATGGCCTGCCTTCCGTCACCACCTCCACCTCAAACATTTCACACATATATACAGGGCGGCACAGTGGTTAGCACTGCTGTCTCACAGTGCCAGGGATCCGGGTTTGATTCCCGGCTTGGGTCACTGTCTGTGCGGAGTCTACACGTTCTCCCCGTTTCTGCATGGGTTTCCTCTGGATGCTCCAGTTTCCTCCCACAGTCTGAAAAACGTGCTGGTTAGGTACATTAGCCATGCTAAATTCTCCCTCAGTGTACCGGAACAGGCGCCGGAGTGTGGCGACAAGGGGATATTCACAGTAACTTTATTGCAGTGTTAATGTAAGCCTACTTGTGACTAATAAATAAACTTTAAAACTAACTTTTATATACATTCCAAGAGCCCAATGTCTTGGAATTTGATGCCCCTAATTCTCTCCCCTGGCGTTGTTGAGGCTAATACCAATTTAAAGTACAGGATCAGTTTGCTCTAGAATTTAGAAGGTTAAGAGGTGATCTGATCAAAGTGTTCAAGATTCTAACAGGAAAAGACAGAGTAGACAAAGATTAATGATTTCCACTGGTTGAAGATTCTAGAACTAGGGGGCATGGTATAAAAATTAGAGCCAAATTGTTCAGGAGAGACATCACAATAAGAAATCTCACAACATGATCTTGATCAATTGGGCCAATGAGCAGACGAATGGCAGATGGAGTTCAATTTAGATAAATGCGAGGTGATGCATTTTGGTAGATTGAACCAGGGCAGGACTTACTCAGTTAATGATAGGGCATTGGGGAGAGTTACAGGACAAAGAGATCTCGGGGTACATGTTCATAGCTCCTTGAAAGTGGAGTCACAGGTGGACAGAGTGGTGAAGGAGGCATTCGGCATGCTTGGTTTCATCGGTCAGAATATTGAATATAGGAGTTGGGGCATCTTGTTGAAGTTGTACAAGACATTGGTGAAGCCACACTTGGAATACTGTGTGCAGTTCTGGTCACCCTATTATAGAAAGGATATGATTAAACGAGAAAGAGTGCAGAAAAGATTTACTAGGATGTGACTGGGACTTGATGGTTTGAGTTATAAGGAGAGGCTGGATAGATTGGGACTTTTTTCTCTGGAGCGTAGGAAGTTGAGAGGTGATCTTATAGAGGTCTATAAAATAATGAGGGGCACAGATCCACTAGATAGTCAATATCTTTTCCCAAAGGTAGGGGAGTCTAAAACTAGAGGGCATAGGTTTAATGTGAGAAGGGAGAGATACAAAAGTGTCCAGAGGGGCAATTTCTTCACACAGAGGGTGGTGAGTGTCTGGAACAAGCTGCCAGAGGAAGTAGTAGAGGCGGGTACAATTTTGACTTTTAAAAAGCATTTAGATAGTTACATGGGTAAGATGTGTGTAGAGGGAAATGGGCCAAATGCGGGCAATTGGTATTAGCTTAGGGGTTTAAAAAAAAGGGCGGCATTGACAAGTTGGGCCAAAGGACCTGTTTCCATGCTGTAAACCTCTATGACTCTGTGAGTTTTCAGAGCGTTGCTCCTTCCTCAGGTGAGTCACCTGTGGAAGGAGCAGCGCTCCAAAAGCTCCTGATTCTTTTCCTGCAGCGTATCAGGTAGACAACGTTGGCCGAGTTGAAAGAGTAGGTACCGTACACCTCGTAGATGGTGTTCTCACGTGAGATGATGGCATCCGTGTCAATGATCCACATCAATTATAGACCAGTGAGCCTTACTTCCATTGTGGGTAAAGTTTTGGAAAGGATTATAAGAGATCGGATTTATAAGCATCTAGAAAGGAATAATTTGATTAGGGATAGTCAACACAGTTTTGTGAAGGGTAGGTCGTGCCTCACAAACCTTATTGAGTTCTTTGAGAAGGTGACCAAAGAGGTGGATATGGGTAAAGCAGATGATGCGATGTACATGGATTTCAGTAAAGCGTTTGATAAGGTTCCCCACGGTAAGCTGTTGCAGAAGATTCGGAGGCATGGGATTGAGGGTGATTTAGCGGTTTGGGTCAGAAATTGGCAAGCTGTAAGAAGACAGAGGGTGCTGGTTGATGGGAAATGTTCATCCTGGAGTTCAGCTACTCGTGGTGTACCACAGGGGGTCTGTTTTGGGGCCACTGCTGTTCGTCATTTTTATAAATGACCTGGATGAGGGCATAGAAGGATGAGTTAGTAAATTTGCGGATGACACTAAAGTCAGAGGAGTTGTGGACAGTGCGGAAGGATGTTGCCGGTTACAGAGGGACATAGATAAGCTGCAGAGCTGGGCTGAGAGGTGGCAAATGGAGTTTAATACGGAAAAGTGTGAGGTGATTCACTTTGGAAGGAGTAACATGAATACAGAGTACTGGGCTAATGGTAAGATACTTGGTAGTGTGGATGAGCAGAGAGATCTCGGTGTCCATGTGCATAGATCCCTGAAAGTTGGCACCCAGGTTGATAGGGTTGTTAAGAAGGCGTACAGTGTGTTAGCTTTTATTGGTAGAGGGATTGAGTTTCGGAGGCATGTGATCATGTTGCAGCTGTCCAAAACTCTGGTGTCGCCGCACTTGGAGTATTGCGTACAGTTCTGGTCGCCGCATTATAGGAAGGATGTCGAAACATTGGAAAGGGTGCAGAGGAGATTTACCAGGATGTTGCCTGGTATGGTGGGAAGGTCTTATGAGGAAAGGCTGAGAGACTTGAGGTTGTTTTCGTTAGAGAAAAGAAGGTTAAGAGGTGACTTAATAGAGGCATACAAGATGATCAGAGGATTAGATAGGGTGGACAGTGAGAGCCTTTTTCCTCGGATGGTGATGGCGAGCACATGGGGACATAGCTTTAAATTGAGGGGTGATAGATATAGGATAGATGTCAGAGGTAGGTTCGTTACTAAGAGAGTAGTAATGGTGTGGAATGCCCTGCCTGCAGTAATTGTGGACTCGCCAACATTAAGGACATTTAAATGGTCATTGGATAAACATATGGATGATATTGGAATAGTGTAGGTTAGATGAGCTGTAGATTGGTTTCACAAGTCGGCGCAACATCGAGGGCAGAAGGGCTTGTACTGCACTGTAATGTTCGATGTTCTATGTTCTAATGAGAATATCATCGAGGCAAGTGGCAAACTGTGGTAATCCCTGTAGGATGCTCTCCATGGTCCTTTGGAATATGGTACAAGCTGACAAAACCCCGAAGGGCAATCTTTTATACTGGAAGAGGCCTTTCAGCGTAATTATTGTGGCGAAATTTTGCGAATCCTTGTCCAGCCGTAGTTGCAGGTATGCGTGGCTCATATAAAGAACAAAGAACAAAAAACAGTACAGCACAGGAAACAGGCCCTTCAGCCCTCCAAGCCTGTGCCGCTCATTGGTCCAACTAGACCATTCGTTTGTATCCCTCCATTCCCAGACTGCTCATGTGACTATCCAGGTAACTCTTAAACGATGCCAGCGTGTCTGCCTCGACCACCCTACTTGGCAGCGCATTCCAGGCCCCCACCACTCTCTGTGTAAAAAACGTCCCTCTGATATCTGAGTCATACCTCGCCCCTCTCACCTTGAGCCCGTGACCCCTCGTGATCGTCACCTCCGACCTGGGAAAAAGCTTCCCACTGTTCACCCTATCTATACCCTTCATAATTTTGTACACCTCTGTTAGGTCTCTCCTCATTCTCCGTCTTTCCAGGGAGAACAAGCCCAGTTTGCCCAATCTCTCCTCATAGCTAAGACCCTCCATACCAGGCAACATCCTGGTAAACCTTCTCTGCACTCTCTCTAAAGCCTCCACGTCCTTCTGGTAGTGCGGCGACCACAACTGGACGCAGTACTCCAAATGTGGCCTAACCAGCATTCTATACAGCTGCAACATCAGACTCCAGCTTTTATACTCTATACCCCGTCCTATAAAGGCAAGCATACCATATGCCTTCTTCACCACCTTCTCCACCTGTGCTGCCACCTTCAAGGATTTGTGGACTTGCACACCTAGGTCCCTCTGTGTTTCTATACTCTTGATGGCTCTGCCATTTATTGTATAACTCCCCCCTACATTAGTTCTTCCAAAATGCATCACTTCGCATTTATCTGGATTAAATTCCATCTTCCATTTCTCCGCCCAATTTTCCAGCCTATCTATATCAGAGGATACAAAGATTGGAGGTGTAGTGGATAGTGAGGAAGGTTTTCAAAACTTGCAGAGGGATTTGGACCAACTAGAAAAATGGGCTGAAAAATGGCAAATGGAATTTAATGCAGACAAGTGTGAGATATTGCACGTTGGAAGGACAAACCAAAGAAGAACATACAGGGTAAATGGTAGGACTCTGAAGAGTGCAGTTGAACAGAGGGATCTGGGAATACAGGTACAGAATTCCCTAAAAGTGACGTCACAGGTGGATAGGGTCGTAAAGAGTGCCTTTGGTACATTGGCCTTTATAAATCAGAGTATCGAGTATAAAAGTTGGAGTGTTATGGTAAGGTTATATAAGGCATTGGTGAGGCCGAATTTGGAGTATTGTGTACAGTTTTGGTCACCTAGTTATAGGAAGGATGTAAATAAGGTTGAAAGAGTGCAGAGAGGGTTCACAAGGATGTTGCCGGGACTTGAGAAGCTGAGTTACAGAGAGAGATTGAATAGGTTGGGACTTTATTCCCTGGAGCGTAGAAGATTGAGGGGAGATTTGATAGAGGTGTATAAGATTTTGATGGGTATAGATAGAGTGAATGCGAGCAGGCTTTTTCCGCTGAGGCTAGGGGAGAAAAAACCCAGAGGGCATGGGTTAAGGGTGAAAGGAGAAAAGTTTAAAGGGAATATTAGGGGGGGCTTCTTCACGCAGAGAGTGGTGGGAGTGTGGAATGAGCTGCCACATTTAAGAAAACATTTAAGAAAACATTTAAGAAAAACTTGGACGGGTTCATGGATGAGAGGGGTGTGGAGGGATATGGTCCAAGTGCAGGTCAGTGGGACTAGGCAAAAAATGGTTCGGCACAGACAAGAAGGGCCAAAAGGCCTGTTTCTGAGCTGTAATTTTCTATGGTTCTATATCCTGCTGTATTGTCTGACAACGTTCATCATTATCCGCAAGTCCAGCCATCTTCGTGTCATCCGCAAATAACACCAGTTACACCTTCTTCCAAATCATTTGTATGTATCACAAATAGCAGATGTCCCAGTACAGAGCCCTGCGGAACACCACTGGTCACAGACCTCCAGCCGGGAAAAGACCCTTCGACTGTTACCCTCTGTCTCCTGTGGCCAAGCCAGTTTTCTACCCATCTAGCCACCTCTCCTTGTATCCCATGAGCCTTAACCTTCTTAACCAACCTGCCATGTGGGACTTTGTCAAATGCCTTACTGAAATCCATATAGACGACATCCACGGCCCTTCCTTTGTCAACCGTTTTTGTCACTTCCTCAAAATACTCCACCAAATTTGTAAGGCACGACCTCCCTCTTACAAAACCATGCTGTCTGTCACTAATGAGATTGTTCCGTTCTAAATGCGCATACATCCTGTCTCTAAGAATCCTCTCCAACAACTTCCCCACCACGGACGTCAAGCTCACTGGCCTATAATTACCCGGGTTATCCCTGCTACCCTTCTTAAATAACAGTACCACATTCGCTATCCTCCAATCCTCAGGGACCTCACCTGTGTCCAATGAAGAGACAAAGATTTCCGTCAGAGGCCCAGCAATTACATCTCTTGTCTCCCTGAGCAGTCTCGGATAGATGCCATCAGGCCCTGGGGATTTGTCAGTTTTAATGTTACCTAAAAAACCTAACACTTCCTCCCTTGTAATGGAGATTCTCTCTAACGGGTCAACACCTCCCTCTGAGACACTCCCAGTCAACAAGTCCCTCTCCTTTGTGAATACCGATGCAAAGTATTCATTTAGGATCTCCCCTATTCCCTTAGGTTCTAAGCATAATTCCCCTCCTTTGTCCCCGAGAGGTCTGACTTTTTCCCTGACAACTCTTATGTTCCTAACATATGAATAAAATGCCTTAGGATTCTCCTTAATCCTATCTGCCAAGAACATTTCATGACCTCTTTTGCGGAAGGATATATTGGCCTTGGTGGGAGTGCAGAGAAGGTTCACCAGGTTGATACCAGAGATGAGGGGGGTTGGTTATGAGGAGAGATTGAGCAGATTGGGTTTGTATTCGTTGGAATTTAGAAGGCTGAGGGGGGATCTTATAGAGACCTGTAAGATAATGAAGGGGCTGGATAGGGTAGAGATGGAGAGATTCTTTCCACTCAGAAAGGAAACTAGAACTAGAGGGTACAGCCTCAAAATAAAGGGGGGTCAGTTTAGGACAGAGTTGAGGAGGAACTTCTTCTCTCAGAGGGTGGTGAATCTCTGGAATTCTCTGCCCACTGAAGTGGTGGAGGCTACCTCGTTGAATATGTTTAAATCACGGATAGATGGATTCCTGATCGGTAAGGGAATTAGGGGTTATAGGGATCAGGCGGGTAAGTGGAACTGATCCACTTCAGATCAACCATGATCTTATTGAATGGCGGGGCAGGCTCGAGGGGCTAGATGGCCTACTCCTGCTCCTATTTCTTATGTTCTTATGTTCTTTTTGCCCTTCTAGCTCCCCGTTTGAGTTCTTTCCTACTCTCTCTGTATTCCTCCAGAGCTCCATCTGTTTTCAGTTGCCTGGACCTAATGTATGCCTCTCTTTTCTTTTTGATCAGATCATCAATTTCCTTGGTTATCCACGGCTCTCAAATCCTACCTTTCCTATCCTTCCTTTTTACAGGCACATGCCTGTCCTGCAGCCTTATCAACTGTTCCTTAAAAGACTCCCACATACCAGACGTGTACTTACCCCCGAACAGCCTCTCCCAATCAACAGCCACCAATTCCTGCCTAATCCGGCTATAGTTAGCCTTCCCCCAATTTAGCACCCTACCCTTAGGACAACACACGTCCTTGTCCATTACTATCCTAAAGTTAACAGAGTTGTGGTCACTATGTGCCACATGTTCCCCTACCGAAACTTTGACGACCTGACCGGGCTCATTTCCCAGAACTAGATCCAGTATAGCCCCCTCTCCAGTTGGGCTATCTACATACTGTTCCAAAGAACCTTCCAGTACACATTTTACAAATTCCTCCCCATCCAGACCCCCAGCCCTAAGCACTTTCCAGTCCATACCAGGGAAATTGAAGTCTCCCACTACAACAACCCTATTTTTTCTGCACATATCCAGAATCACCTCACATATCCGTTCCTCCACTTCCCGTGGGCTGTTGGGTGGCCTGTAGTATACCCCCAGCATAGTGATTGCACCTTTCCTGTTTCTGAGCTCCACCCACAGCGACTCATTACATGACATATGGGGGTAAATGGGTGGTTTTCTGGTTGTCAATCAGTGACTACTGGTGTGCCTCAGGGATCAGTGTTGGGACCGCAATTCTTTACGATTTACATAGATGATTTGGAGTTGGGGACCAAGTGTAGTGTGTCAAAATTTGCAGATGGGTGGCAGAGCAAAGTGTACAGAGGACGCTGAAAGTCTGCAAAGGGATATAGATAATCTAAGTGAGTGGGCGAGGGTCTGGCAGATGGAGTACAATGTTGGTAAATGTGAGGTCATCCATTTTGGTAGGAATAACAGCAAAATGGACTATTATTTAAATGATAAAAAAATTGCAATATGCTGCTGTGCAGAGGGACCTGGTTGTCCTTGTGCAGGAATCTCAAGGAGTTGGTTTGCTGGTGCAGCAGGTAATTAAGAAGGCAAATGGAATTTTGTCCTTCCTTGTGAGAGGGATGGAGTTTTAAAACAGCGAGGTTATGTTGCAGCTGTATAAGATGCTGGTGAGGCCACACCTGGAGTACTGTGTACAGTTTTGGTCTCCTTACTTGAGAAAGCATATACGGGCACAGGAGGGAGTGCAGAGGAGATTCACTAGGTTGATTCCGGAGTAGAGAGGGTTGGATTATGAGGAGAGACTGAGTAGACTGGGGCTATACTCATTGGAATTTAGAATGAGAGGAGATCTTATAGAAACATAAGATTATGAAGGGAATAGATAAGATAGAAGCAGGGAAGTTGTTTCCACTGGCAGGTGAAATTGCAGGTGAAAAACCCTTAAAGGAATTAAGGGTTATGATGAGCGGGCGGGTAAGTGGAGCTGAGTCCACAAAATGATCTTATTGAATGGCGATGCAGGCTCTAGGGGCCAGATGGCCTACTCCTGCTCCTAGTTCTTATGTTCAGTTTTGTGAATAGGAGTCCTCCTGCCAACTTTGCATACGGTCCTCAATCCTGGGAATTGGGTATTTGTCTAGCTGAGAGTAATGATTTATCGTCTATTTGAAATCGCTGCAAAGGCGCACTGAGCCATCCGGCTTTAAGATAGGAATCACAGGTGCCGCCCATTCCACAAACTGGACCGGTTTTATTATTCCTTTGTGCAGTAATCTTTTGATTTCCGCATCGACCTTTTCCCTTAACGCAAATGGTACCGGTTGGGCTTTGCAAAACTTTGGGACAGCCTCCGGGTCGACGGGCAATTTTGCTTTGACTCCTTTGATTGTCCCTAGAGCCTCCCGAAAAACCTCCGGATATTTGCTCAGGGCCTCACTCAGGCGACCATCTTCCAGCTGGAAGATATTTGTCTGATCTAGCTGGATCTCTTTTAGCCAATTTCGCCTTAATAAGCTCGGTCCCGAACCTTCCACTCCCATTAATGGGAGCCTAACTAATTGTTTCCCATAAGCAACTGGCACATGGGTTGTACCCATCACTTGCAGTGGTTCCCCCGTATAGGCCCTCAGCCTTGCCGAAGTTTTGGTCAGGGCTAAGGGTTGGAGCCCAGTGCGTATCTTGTTAAACACTGTCTCCCCGTGACCGATACGGCTGCGCCTGTGTCGACCTCCATTAAAATTGGACATCCATTCAGTCTCACTGACAATTTGATGGATTCTGATTTTGTCATCGCCACGCACAGTAGCTGTTCCTCAGGAGGTAGGGGAAGCTTCCAGGTTGTGTATTCTCCTGTCCCTTGGCCTACATGTTCTTTTCGGCCATGTTAGTTAAGGAGACTTGCTTTTCCTCCATGCATCTTGACATTGGCAACCATAGCAATGTTGTGTCGGGCGGGGAACTACAGGAACTGCTGTCACTCTGGGCTTAACCTGACCTTGTCTCGATGCGGTTCTATAGGCAGACTTGGGCTCCCTCATATCCGAATCCTTCTGGAGGGCTGCTATGTAGTGGCCTGCCCCGTAGTGGTAATCCCCTAACCCAGTCTCCCTAGTGTTAGACTCTACCTCCATCGGGATACCTTGGAGCTCATGCGCTCCGCTTGCCGCTTTTTCTAATGACAAGGCCAGCTGTAATGCCTGTTTACAGTCCAGCTGGGCCTTCGCCAACAGGCGTTTCTGTATAGTCATATCGTTCATTCCGCACACCAATTGGTCTCGAAGCATCTCATTTCGTGTCCCCCAAATTCGCAAGCCTCCGCCAGACGTCTTAGCCTTGTTCGGAAACTGGTGATTGACTCACCCACTTCTCTAAATGTGGAGTAAAAACGATACCTCCGCTGGATCAGGAGTGGCTTAGGGTCATAATATTCTTGAACTAAGTTTGACAACTCTTGGAAAGACTTTGTGTCCAGTGCCTCCGGGAAAGTTAAATTGTACATGATCGCAAAAGCTGCTGGTCCACACGCAGTCAGCAGGATAACCCTTTGCTTCTCATCTGAGGTTATGTCGTTTGCCCTGAAGAAATACTTCATCCTTTCCACATATTGGGCCCAGTCCTCCACCGCGGGGTCAAAAGAGTCCAATTTCCCAAACAGACATGTTTTCTTAACAATGGCTTACCCTCAATATGTGCAGTGGTTCAGCAAGTTCCTTCAGGTCACTCCTTTTCCTCATCGCCACTGTAATAACTCCACGGAGGCGAAAGTCCTGTCATCAAGTTACTTTATTTACACCAAACATCTGTACACAGCCAACTCTCCAGTTGCTCTCTGCTGAATGCAGGCTGGGAGTCTGACACACCTGCTTTAAATAGGGAGCATGAGGCTCCTGATTTAACCATCAATTAGGACTCATCAGGTAGCTCTTTTAAGGTACCAACAAATTAAACCAACTCAAATTAACATCGGGACAAATTAAAAGGGCAGCTCCCCAAAAGGAGGGGGAACAGCCTGAACCAAAATCAAATCACAGTTCATACTCTATCGAACCAACCTCATTAGCCTGGCTGAAGTCATCACAGTAAAGAAGAAGTCTGTACTGAATACATTTCATTAATAAAGTTTCTTTAGTTTGTCAGCTTCTGTGCCTCCTAGCATCAATCCACACTGAGCGTGCATGCTAGGAGAAAGAGCAAGCTAAGAGCAAAAATAATAAGAAGCAAGGGCAGAATAAAGCAGCATGTAAGCAGAACAAAAGAAAAAGTGTTTATAAGAACTTAAGAAATAGGAGCAGGAGTAGGCCATCCAGCCCCTCGAGCCTGCCCAGCCATTCAATAAGATCATGGCTGATCTGAAGTGGATCAGTTCCACTTACCCGCCTGCTCCCCATAACCCTTAATTCCCCTACTGATCAGAAATCCATCTATCCGTGACTTAAACATATTCAACGAGGTAGCCTCCACCACTTCAGTGGGCAGAGAATTCCAGAGATTCACCACCCTCTGAGAGAAGAAGTTCCTCCTCAACTCTGTCCTAAACTGACCCCCCTTTATTTTGAGGCTGTGTCCTCTAGTTCTGGTTTCCTTTCTAAGTGGAAAGAGTCTCTCCACTTCTACCCTATCCAGCCCCTTCATTATCTTACATGCCTCTATAAGATCATCACTCAGCCTTCTAAACTCCAACGAGTACAAACTTAATCTGCTCAATCTCTCCTCATAATCTACACCCCTCATCTCCGGTATCAATCTGGTGAACCTTCTCTGCACTCCCTCCAAGGCCAATATATCCTTTCGCAAGTAAGGGGACCAAAACTGCACACAGTATTCCAGCTGCGGCCTCACCAATGCCCTGTACAGATGCAGCAAGACTTCTCTGCTTTTATATTCTATCCCTCTCGCGATAAATGCCAACATCCCATTTGCCTTCTTGATCACCCGCTGCACTTGCAGACTGAGTTTTTGCGACTCATGCACAAGGACCCCCAGGTCCCTTTGCACAGTAGCATGTTGTAATATTTTTCCATTTAAATAATAATCCAATTTGCTATTATTTCTTCCAAAGCGAATAACCTCGCATTTGCCAATGTTATACTCCATCTGCCAGATCCTCGCCCACTCACTCAGCCCATCCAAATCTCTCTGCAGACCTTCCGCTTCCTCCACGCAATTCACTTTCCCACTTATCTTCGTGTCGTCAGCAAACTTATGCTGTGCAAAAAAGTCAAGAGAAACAAAGCAACTCAGTCTGAGGATGAATTGTCACTGAATCTGCTAACCATTGCTAGTATGACAATTAGATACTGGGTAACTCCACTGCTGGATGGACAGCCAAGAAAAATGGAAGTTGACACTAGGCCAGCTGTCTCGCTGGTGCCAGACACTGTCTACAAAGAAAAACTCAGACACATTCCTTAGAAATCTTCATAAATAGTGTTGAAGTGGTTCCATTGAAGGGCTGCAATAACGCAGCTGTATAACTGAAGGATAGACGGCAGAAATTATCCGGCATTGATTGGTCGGACATGGTTAGAAAAGATTCAACTAAAATGGGCTGAAGCCAACCTGATGACGAATGCAGAATCAATCTTGTAAAAATTCTCCAGAAACACGACAGCATATTTGACCAAGAATGAGGAAGTATGAAAGATATCACAGTTAAACTGAAGATTAAAAAAGGGAGTCAAGTGAAATGCTTGAAGCTCAGGTCGGTACCCAATGCTATGAGGCTGAAAGTAGAAGCTGACTTGGAATGACCGATGAAGATGTAAGTCTTGCAACCCTGCCAGCATCAGTGAATGGGCTACACCAATTGTATCAATTATTAAAAAGGATGGATCCATATGGATTTGAGAGTGTTCAAAGTCACTCTAAATCCAGTATTGTGTATGGACCAATACCCTCTTACCCCATTTTGGTTACTTGTTTGCAGGATTGGCAGGAGTCCAACATTTTAGCATGATTTACACAAGCCAGGCATACCTACAAATGAAAGTTGACCAGATGTCTCAAGAACTTCTGACGATTATGACGCACAAGGATTTGGTTTGGTACCAAAGATTGCCGTTTGGTATCATGTCAGTTCAGGCATTCTTCCAAAGGGCAATGGATTAAATCTTGAGGAGGCTAAGTGGATTCCAGTATTATTCGGATAACATTCTGGTTACTGATAAAAATTAAGAACATCTTTGGAATCTGGATGCCACCCTTCAAAGATTGGAGACTATGGGCTGAGAGTCCACAAGAACAAGTGCAAATTCTTCCAGTCTTCAATTAAATATTTGGGACATGTGATTGACACCACAGGCCTTCACAAATCTCCTTCAAAGATCAAGATTATTACTGAGGCACGTGCGCTTCAGAATGTTAACCAGTTGCGATCCTTCCGAGGATTGTTGAACTATTACGGAAGATTTGTTCCAAATGTTCCAACCATTTTAAAATCATTGCATGATGTGTTGTGTTAAAACAATCAGTGGAAGTGGTCAGATCAATGTAATAACGCTGTTGTGCAAGCCAAATAAGCATTGCTCAAATTTGAAGTCCTTTTGCATTTCAATCCAAACGTACCTCTATAGTTGATGCATGATGTATCTCCTTATGGTGTTGGAGTGGTGAGATCCCACATCATGCAGTCGGGTGAAGAGAAACCCATTGCATTGCATCTCAACATTGAGCAAAGCTGAAATTAACTACGCACAAATTGAAAAGGAAATCTTTGGAGTAAAGAGATTCCACCAATTCCAGTACGGAAGGAAGTTCACATTGTTGACAGATGGTCGCCCATTAACAACATTTTTGGACCACACACAGTAATTCCATCATTCGTAGCAAGTAGAATGCAGAGATGGGCATTGCTTTTATCTGCACAGACATAAAACATCAAGTATCGACAATCAAGATGGACTTTCACAATTACTGCCACCAAATAGCTTGTCAGCAAATGGTTCAAGGCAGATTGCTGCAGGTAGACAGTACACCTGTCACTTCAGGACACGTGAAGAGGTACACTCAGACTGATCCGATATTCTCCAAAGTAATGGATATGGTACAATGAAGATTGGAGTGATCTGTACAGTCAGGATGTCTTCTTTGGGGGCTGAGAGTAACCATTCTGCCACCACTGAGAAGAGGAGTGTTGAACAAATTACCCAAGGGTCATTGTGGAATTGTGAGAAAGAAAAATAGTAAGGAGCTATTTCTGGTGGCCTGGATTAGACACTGTAAGGGGAGAAATCCTAATAGGTTAGTAAAGATTTTTAAACCGTTAGACATTAAGGCACTGACAGAATTACCATCATTGAGTTAAGACCGCAAGAAACGACAAAAGGTCGTGGATGTAGCCCAATCCATCACGCTAACTAGCCTCCCATCCACTGACTCGGTCTACACTTCCCACTGCTTCGGCAAAGTAGCCAGCATAATTAAGGACCCCACGCACCCTGGACATTCTCTCTTCCACCTTCTTCCGTCAGGAAAAAGATACAAAAGATTGAGGTCACGTACCAACCGACTCAAGAACAGCTTCTTCCCTGCTCTTCCCTGCTGCCGTCAGACTTTTGAATGGACATACCTTGCATTAAGTTGATCTTTCTCTACACCCTAGCTATGACTGTAACACTACATTCCGCACTTGCTCATTTCCTTCTCTATGAACAGTATGGTTTGTCTGTATAGCGTGCAAGAAACAATACTTTTCACTGTATGCTAATACATGTGACAATAATAAATCAAATCAAATCATATCAAAAAAATTACGTTAAAGCACACTTATAAAGATGTGCAGGTTAGGTTGATTGACCATAGTAAATTGCCCCCGAGTGTTAGAGGGGCTAGCAGGGTGGATAAGTGGCATTATGGGGATAGGGCCTGGGTGGGATTGTGGTCGGTGCAGACTCGATCAGCCAAGTGGCCTCCTTCTGCACTGTAGAGATTCTATGATTAGCTAGCAAGAAAGCATTTACACACATATGAAATGCAGTAAGAGATTTAAACAAGTGATTATGATTTAAGAACACATATGCTGATATTTTGAATGTTTTAAAGTATCTTTAAGAATCATTGTTCACTTTAGCCAAAGGCAGATTGCTGCAAAGCATCATGATAAAAGGCATTAGGACAAAGCCATATTCTAAGAGAATATTGAAAACTTGGGAATGTGCAAGATTTTATCAGCAGAGTTTATAATGGTGGGAACATTCAGAACACTTAAGATAAGATGGATGCATGCCCAGACGTGGAGTCATGTGTTAATCTGGTTTGACAGTGACGTGCAGGGAAACTTATGAGAATGTTCACTTTGAACTTTATGGCTAGCGTCTCTGGTTACTAAGGGATACAGGATGTTGGGTTAGCCAAGGAGTTAGCTTCCAGATTCTACTTGAACAGTAAAGGAATTAAGGGCTATGGTGAGCGGGTGGGTAAGTGGAGCTGAGCCCACGAAAAGATCAGCCATGATCTTACTGAATGGCGGAGCAGGCTCGAGGGGCCAGATGGCCTACTCCTGCTCCTAGTTCTTATGGTGACTAATAAAATGTCATTATGCCAAAGGGAAAGATGTGATTGGCTAAAGTATATGACAGGTATTATCGTTAGACCATAAGATATAGGAGCAGAAGTAGGCCATTCGGCCCATCGAGTCTTCTCCTCCATTCAATCATGGCTGATATGATTCTCATCCCCATTTTCCTGCCTTCTCCCTGTAACCCTTGATTCCCTTATTGATCAAGAACCTATCTATCTCTGTCTTAAAGACACTCAATGATCTGGTCTCCACAGCCCTTTATGGCAATGAGTTCCACAGATTCACCACCCTCTGGCTGAAGAAATTCCTCCTCATCTCAGTTTTAAAGGAGCGTTCCTTCACTCTGAGGTTGTACCTTCGTATTCTAGTCTCCCACTGGTGGAAACATCCTCTCCATGTCCACTCTATCTAGGCCTCTCAATATTCTGTAAGTTTCAATTAGATCCCCCCGCATCCTTCTAAACTAGAGTATAGACCCAGACTCTTCAACCGCTCCTCATAGGACTAACCCTTCATTCCTGGGATCCTTCTTGTGAACCTCCTTTGGATCCCCTCCAAGGCTAGCACATCATTCCTTAGGTATGGGGTCCAAAACTGCTCACAATGGGATCTGAGCAGAGCCTTATACAGCCTCAGCCTCCATTCTGGCCCTCCATAAATTAATGCTAACATTGAATTTGCCTTCCTAACTGCCAATTGAACCTGCATGTTAATATTAAGAGAGTCCTGAACCAGGACTCCCAAGTCCCTTTGTGCTTCAGATTTCCGAAACCTTTCCCCATTCCCGCCTTGATTCTTCCCACGAAAGTGCATAACCTCGCACTTTCCCACATTGTATTCCATCTGCCACTTCTTTGCCCATTCTCCTAGCCTCTCCAAGTCATTCTACAGCCTCCCCACTTCCTCAACACTATCTGTCCCTCTACATATCTTTGTAATATCTGCAAGTTTAGCAACCATGCCCTCAGTTCCATCTTCCAGATCATTAATGTATATAGTGAAAAGTTGTGGTCCCAACAGTGACCCCTGTGGAACACCACAAGTCACCAGTTGCCATCCTGAAAAAGACCCCCTTATCCCCACTCTCTGCCTTCTTTCTGTCAGATAATCTTCTATCCATGCCAGTACCTTGTCTCAAACACCATTGTCTCTTAGCTTATTTAGCAGCCTCCTGCAAGGCACCTTGTCCAAGGCTTTCTGGAAATCCAAATAAATCACGTCCACTGGCTCTCCTTTGTCTAACTTCTTTGTTACCTCCTCAAAAAATTCTAACAGATTTGTCAGACATGATCTCCCTTTGACGAAGCCTTGCTGACTCAGCTCTATTTTACCATGCATTTCCAAGTATGCTGCAATTTCATCCCTATAATGGACTCTAAGATCTTACCCATGGCTGAGGTCAGGCTAACTGGCCTATAATTTCCCATCTTCTGCCTCCCTCCCTTTTGAAACAGGGGGATTACATTAGCCTTTTTCCAGTCCTCTGGGACCTTCCCTGACTCCAGTGATTCCTGACAGATCATCATCAATGCCTCCACAAACTCCTCAGCTATCTCCTTCAGAACCCTGGGGTGTAGTCCATCCAGTCTAGGTGATTTATCCACCTTCAGATCTTTCAGCTTTCCTAGCACCTTCTCCTTAGTGATGGCCACTACATTTACTTCTGCCCCCTGACTCTCTCGAAGTTCTGGCATGTTACTGGTGTCTTCCACCGTAAAGACTGATACAAAGTATCCATTCAGTTCCTCTGCCATTGCTGTTGATTTACATATATTGAAGACGATTGATTTAAAGCTCATGAAAGGCAGGAGTAATTGATAAGAAAATCTATTATTGACCTGTTTTGAATTGTATATGTTAGAATTCATTGGAGAGGTCTAGCTGCCCCATCTCAGAAGTTGCCCCGACCCTTTGATGATTTCTCCTTGCGGCCGCTGGTCAAAATAAAGGTTACGCCTTTAAACTGAGACACTGGCTTCGGGAATCTTGTATTGTCTGAAATTTCTGATGGTACCTGGCCACCTCGAAAACCCCAGCAACAGACGCTGAAATAGAGAAGGTTGGGCGGCACGGAGGAACAGCGGTTAGCATTGCTGCCTCACAGTGCCAGGTTCAATTCCAGCCTCGGGTCACTGTCTGTGTGGAGTTTGCACATTCTCCTCGTGTCTGCATGGGTTTCCTCCGGGTGTTCCCCTTTCCTCCCACAGTCTAAAGATGTGTGGGTTAGGTTGATTGGCCATTGTAAATTGACCCTAGTGTCAAGGGATTAGCAGGGTAAATACGTGGGGTTATGGGAATACGGCCTGGGTGTGATTGTGGTTGGTGCAGACTCGATGGGCTGAATGGCCTCCTTCTGCACTGTAGGGATTCTATGATTCTATGGATCGTATTCTTCATTCACCAAGGTGTGAAACCTGCCACCGTAAGCATCACTACATCCTTGGGAATGGCCGGAAGAGGCTTGGCCATGGGTACACATTGACTATGCAGGATTTTGAAGGTAATATGTACCTAGTCACAGTTTATGCTCATTCAAAGTGGCCAGGAGCCACCATAAAGAACTCATCTTCATCAGAAATGATGATTGCGAGGTTAGGAGAAATCTTTAGTAGACTTGGACTTCCTGAATAATTAGTGAGTGATAATGTTCCATAGTTTCTCTCTCAAGAATTTGAAAGCTTCTTGAAGGAGAACAGAATACAACATATTAGGTCTGTACTGTACCATCCGTTATGAACGGTGTAGTATGGCATTTAGTGCAAATGATGAAGCACACCTTAAGGGCAACCCAAATTCCTGCTCATGTGTAGGAATACTGTTCATTCAACAACAACATTACAACAATTAGGTTCAGCATTCAACTTATTTAAACGACCAAAGAGGAAAGAAATTGTCCAAAAGAAACAAGGTCAGATTGAACGGCTGGAAAACCAAAGCGAAACATTGTGTCTTCCGCCAAAGACAAGATATTCTGACTTAGAACTACTCTACAGGAGAGAAATGGGTCCCTGCCATGATCATCGCACAGACTGGACTTCTCTCAGATACCATCCAGACCCAGGGTGATGTCATCTGGAAGAGGCATGTGGACCAGCTGTTGGTGGGTGAACCAATCCATCGGAGGTAGGACCTGTAGTGAGTCCAAGTTCACTGTACAATGTTCTGACCTGAACATTCTTGAAACCCTGACACTGACAGAACCTGTTGAAGAAACCAACACCTCAATTTCAGACCAAGCATTGAATCAACCTTTAGTTACAATGTTGATGCCAGTCAAAGCAACCATTAATGGTGTTCATACAAAGTCAAAAACACCAGAGATTACAACTAGTGCCAAGAAGGAGAATGCCTGATGTTTGCTGGCAACCATTTGGAGAATGACAACCTCCAAACTCTCTTACTTATTTATTATTGTTGTCCGATGATTGTTCTTGTTGCACTTGTTTAAGTTTGTTGGGGATATTCAATTTAAAGAAGGAAGAAATGTTATGTATTTATATTGATTTTGGAGAAGCAGCACTGAAGCTGCATTGAGCACTGTATAGTAATATATGCATGACATCACCAGAAGTGACATCACCAGTCGTGCAGCCTTATTAACAAAGTTCCTTTAGTTTGTCAGCCTCCTGGCCTCTTAGCATCAATCCTGCAGACACAACATGGATCATTTCTAAACACAAGTGATATCAAAAGAAAACATAAACCTCCAGTGCAAACCCTTTGCTGTGCTCACTGTGTCTTAGCCTTACCCTTTTGTGGGTCCTACGTCTACATGCAAACCCACCCCTCCCCGCCAACCCCTGCCCCCTATCTCGCTGACAGCCACATTAGAAGCAGTCATCCTCTGGCTGGCAGGGCCTTAGCAGGCATCACCTGGGAGGATGCCATCACCGATGTGGCTGGGCACTCTTCAGGCACCATGGACTCTGAGGAATGAGTGGCAACTGGCAGACGAGGCCCCAGGGATGATAGGCAGCTCGTCTGCCATTGTGACATGCGTCTTGACCACCCTGCGCACAAATGAAGATTGACACCCGTCTGAGAGACAGAGTACTGCATCCTTCTCCCTCACTGGTGAAGTGGTGTGGCCTCCTCTTTCCATCCCTTAGCATGAGGATGCCCCTTGTGGCTGTCACTTCCTCCACAATGGCACACAATTGTTGGAGAAATGGGTGGGTTGCCACCCACATGAGTTGCCCTTCCGCCTTTTATGCCTTTCTGCCTCCACCATTTTCTCCCTCTGGCTCCTCCGTTGTCTTCAGCAGCCTCCAGTAGCTATCTTGAACTGTTCACCTGAATCACTACAGTGCAGAAGGAGGTCACTTGGCCCATCAAGTCTGCACAAAATCTCACACAAACCACGCTTTAATTGCCAATCCCCCGAACCTATATATATCATGGGACACCAAGGGACAATTTAACATGGCCTAACCTGCACATCTTTGGTCTATGGGAAGAAACTGCAGCACCCGGAGGAAACCCGTGCAGATACACAAACGCCACACAGACAGTTACCCAAGGTTGGAATCGAACCCAGGTCCCTGGTGCTGTGAGGCAGCAGTGCTAACCACTGTGCCACCGTGCCGTCCCTTCTCCCCCACCATCACCTTTGACCTCCTCATCATTACCATTCTCCTTCAGGAATGTCTAGGTAAACATGCACATATAGGTTCGGGGCATTTTTAAAAAATACATTTGTGGGATAAGGGCAGCGCTGGCTGGCCAGCATTTATTGCCCATCCCTAGTTGCCCTTGAGAAGGTGGTGGTGAGCTACCTTTTTGAATCGCTGCAGTCCATGTGCTGTGGGTTGACCCACAATGCCATTAGGGAGGGAATTCCAGGATTTTGACCCAGTGACTGTGAAGGAATGGCGATATTTTTCCAAGTCAGGATGGTGAGTGGCTTGGAGATGAACTTGCAGGTGGTGGTGTTCCCATGTATGTGCTGCCCTTGTCCTTCCAGATGGAAGTGGTTGTGGGTTTGGATGGTGCTGTCTAAGGATCTCTAGTGAATTGCTGCAGTGCATCTAGTAGATAGTAGACACTGCTGCTACTGAGCAGCGGTGGTGGAGGGAGTGGATGTTTGTGGATGTGGTGCCAATCAAGCAGGCTGCTTTGTCCTGGATGGTGTCAAGCTTCTTGAGTGTTGTTAGAGCTGCACCCATCCAGGCAAGTGGGGAGTATTCCATCACATTCCTGACTTGTGCTTTGTAGATGGTGGATAGGCTTTGGGTAGTCAGGAAGTGAGTTACTCGTTGCAGTATTCCTGGCCTCTGACCTGCTCTTGTAGCCACTGTGTTAATGTGGTGAGTCCAGTTAAGTTTCTGGTCAATGGTAACCCCAAGGATGTTGACAGTGGGGGATTCAGTGACGGTAACATCATTGAATGTCAAGGAGCAGTGATTTGAGTGTCTCTTACTGGTGATGATCATTGCCTAGCATTTGTGTGGCGCAAATGTTACTTGCCATTTGTCAGCCCAAGCCTGGATATTATCCACATCTTGTTGCATTTGAACATGAACTGCTTCAGTATGTGAGGAGCCGCGAATGGTGCTGAACATTGTGCAATCATCGGTGAACATCCCCACTTCTGACTTTATGATGGAGGGAAGGTCATTGATGAAGCAGCTGAAGATTTCTGGGCCCAGGACACTATCCTGAGGGACTCCTACAGAGATGTCCTGGAGCTGAGATGACTGACCTTCCACAACCATCTTCCTATGTACCAGGATTACTGTGTAAAGTGCGATTATGGGGATAGGGCCTGTGTGGGATTTGGTGCAGACTTGATGGACCATGGCCTCCTTCTGCACTGTAGAGATTCGGGCGAATGGTCCAATGGCAGTCCCCCAACCATACTGACCTTCCCTACCTCTTCCTTCCCACACCCTCCCCTCCACCTCCCCCCACCTCCACCCCATCTCCCCCCACCATGTCCTTGTTTACCTCCATGTCCCCACCAACCATACTCGCTGCTCCTTCTACTGATACTGCCACATCCTCACCCTCCCAGCTCCCTCTGCCCTACTCACAATCGTGATGTGGAGATGCCGGCGTTGGACTGGGGTAAACACAGTAAGAAGTTTAACAACACCAGGTTAAAGTCCAACAGGTTTATTTGGTAGCAAAAGCCACACAAGCTTTCGGAGCTCCAAGCCCCTTCTTCAGGTGAGTGGGAATTCACCTGTACTCTACTCTACTCACAATCACCATTCCATCATACCAGGCCCAAGGTCCATCCTGAGTCCACTCCCAGGCGGTAGTCCTTGACTCTGCAAAACCCTTCCTTGCATATTCATTCCACCAATGCCCTTACTCCTTCCTCCCCCTTACTCCTTGCTCCTTCCAGACTCCTTGCCCCCTCCTTAGAATCATACAGTGCACAAAACGCCCTTCAGCCCACCGAGTCTGCATCGACATGTGTGAAACACCTGACCTCCCACCTAATCCCATTTACCAGCACCTAGGCCTTTACTCCTTGCTCCCTCTAGCCACCTTCCCCCTTCCAACTCCCTTCTCCCCCATCCTCCCAGCTTCACCCCACCACGGCTCCTTCATCCCCCCTGCCAGCTTCACTCCCATAAAAAAGTCTTCTTCTCCCACTTACACCATTGTCACTGAAAGTGGCAATGTAGGTGGAGAAGGTAGTCAAGAAGGCATACGGCATGCTTGCCTTCATCGGCCGGAGCATTGAGTTTAAAAATTGGCAAGTCATGTTGCAGCTTTATAGAACCTTAGTTAGGCCACACTTGGAATATAGTATTCAATTCTGCCAGAAGGATGTGGAGGCTTTGGAAAGGGTACAGAAAAGATTTACCAGGATGTTGCCTGGTATGGAGGGCATTAGCTATGAGGAGAGGTTGAAGAAACTTGGTTTGTTCTCACTGGAGTGACGGAGGTTGAGGGGAGACCTGATAGAAGTCTACAAGATTATGAGAGGTATGGACAGAGTGGACAGTCAGAAGCCTTTTCCCAGGGTGGAAGAGTCAATTACTAGGGGCATAGGTTTAAGGTGCGAGGAGCAAGGTTTAAAGGAGATGTACGAAGCAGATTTTTTACACAGAGAGTAGTGAGTGCCTGGAACTCGTTGCCAAGGGAGGTAGTGGAAGCGGATATGGCAGTGACTTTTAAGGGGCATCTTGACAAGTTCATGAATAGGATGGGAATAGAGGGATACGGTCCCCAGAAGGGTAGGGGGTTTTAGTTAAGTCGGGCAGCATGGTCGGTGCAGGCTCGGAGGGCCGAAGGGCCTGTTCCTGTGCTGTAATTTTCTTTGTTCTTTGTACTGTTCTAAACCTCCCTCCCCACACCCTGCATCCTTTCCAGCTCATGATGAATTCCCTGAAGTTCTGAAGCAGACCTGAGATCAGTGAAGCTGAAACTGCTGAGTGGAGACCTCCCACCTTCTGAAAGCTGCTTTGTGGTGACTCCATGTTCACGAAGATCCACACCGACCATGCAATGCACCAGTTCCTCCAGGGTCCCGTGGCTGCATCTTCTTCTCCTCGGATGTCTGTCATCGGAGCACAGCCTTAAAGGTAAGTCCTGGCTTTTGCATACCATGTTGGGAAGACTTGTTCAGGACCAATGTGTTTTCCCACTGGCATTACAAAGAATCTGGAGTGGGGGGAAGATTCTGGTTGGGCATCCGTTTGCATCCCATTTCACACCGGCCTCCAGCGTGATTCCCAGTCCACTATGGCGCGCACCATCAGAAGGTCCCACTGTAAATTCACACTAGCGAGAAACCAATTTCTGGGCCTTCCACTGAATTCTCCACCCTCACCCCTCCTTCCTGCCTTTGATCCCACTAGCAGGGCATCGGAGAATTCCACCCATAGTTCTGCAGCTCTGTGTCCTTAAGATTTCTGTCCATGCATATCTGTTCAGATGTGCCTTCAATTAGTAAATGAACCCACAACGTGTTTACACAGTCTCTTATGAATGATTGTTGCCTTTAATATCATTATAAAAACATGCAATGATTAAAACAATCCACCAGTTACATGGTCATTGCTACTGATACTGGCTTTTTAATTTCAGATTTATTGAAGTAATGGAATTTAAATTCCTGAGCTCTCATGGTGGGATTTGAACTCAAAACTCTAGATCGTTAGTCCCATTCTCTGGTCCAGCACCATAATCACAATGCTACCATATTCCTTGTCATAGGATAACATGTAAAGGAGATCCACCAACCCACAGATCCTGTATCAGTAAATGGAAATGCAGGATAAATAATGTATAATTCAATCAGGTTCTGTCACATTTTATGGCAACTGATTCAGAGCATGTTATTTTATCTTTATGCATCAGCTTAAAACAGATGCTAATGAATTGGCAACTTGTTTTACATTGCTCTCAGGTTTATATCCGTATTTTTAACTGCTTGGTAACATTGGGCATGACACATTGCCTGTTACTCGCAGATTCATTGCAAAACGTCATGTACTAGCTTATTTCAACTCATTGTTTACTTATGACTGATGTGATTGTTGTGACTTTTAAATCTTGAAATTATTATATTGTGTACTAAATGGAACTAATAGTGCCTTGTTCCTAAATGGGAGCATTGTTAAACATGCAATTCAAAACAAATCTCATTGTTTTCTTTTTGCCATGTGCATTAGTCACTGAATTTTAGTAATTACACAACTGGCAGCCAATCAAAGACTTCACTCGAGATTAAGGAAACATTTCAGTCTCTCGAAAAGTGCTTGCATTGGAATGCCTTGTTTGTGACCAGTAATTCTGCAGCACAAATGGAGAACAGGCAAAGGAGAGAAAATAGGCCTAATGACCAGGCCTTATACCCACTGGACAGGGAGTGGAAGAATAGACGGCAATTATACAAAGGGGAGAGGTTTCACTGAGCACGGCAAAAATGAACAAATTGCTAACTGCTGTGTCCAGGTCGACTAGAACTAGCGATATAAAAATCATAGAATCTCAACATCACTGAAAGAGGTCTTTTAGTCCATCATGCCTGTGCTGACTATTTTTATGATGTGGAGATGCCAGCGTTGGACTGGGGTAAGCACAGTAAGAAGTCTCACAACACCAGGTTAAAGTCCAACAGGTTTATTTGGTAGCACAAGCTTTTGGAGTGTCACTCTTTCTTCAGGTGAGTAAAGAGTTGTGTCCACAAACAGGGCATATAAAGACACAAACTCAATTTACACGATAATGGTTGGAATGCGAGTCTTTACAGGTAATCAAGTCCTAAAGGTACAGACAATGTGACTGGAGAGAGGGTTAAGCACAGGTTAAAGAGGTCTGAATTGTCTCAAGCCAGGACAGTTAGTGAGATTTTGCAAGCCCAGGCAAGTTGTGGGGGTTACAGATAGTGTGACATGAACCCAAGATCCCGGTGAGGCCGTCCTCATGTGTGCAGAACTTGGCTATCAGTTTCTGCTCAGCGATTCTGCGTTGTCATGTGTCGTGAAGGTTGCCTTGGAGAACGCTTACCCAAAGATCAGAGGCTGAATGCCCGTGACTGCTGAAGTGTTCCCCAACAGGAAGAGAACACTCCTGCCTGGTGATTGTCGAGCAGTGTTCACTCATCTGTTGTTGTAGCATCTGCATGGTCTCCCCAATGTACCATGCCTCGGGACATCCTTTCCTGCAGTGTATCAGGTAGACAACATTGGCCGAGTTGCAAGAGTGTGTACTGTGTACCTGGTGGATGGTGTTCTCACATGAGATGATGGCATCCGTGTCGATGGTCCAGCACATCTTGCAGAGGTTGCTGTGGCAGGGTTGTGTGGTGTCGTGGTCACTGTTCTCCTGAAGGCTGGGTAGTTTGCTGCAGTAACCTGGTGTTGTTAAAACTCTTCCTAGTTTGCTGCAGCCAATGGTTTGTTTGAGGTTGTGCTGTTGTTTGAAGGCAAGGAGGGGAGGTGTGGGGATGGCCTTGGCGAGATGTTCGTCTTCATCGATGACATGTTGAAGGCTCTGGAGAAGATGTCGTAGCTTCGCCGCTCCGGGGACGTACTGGACGACGAAGGGTACTCTGTCCACCGTGTGCCGTGTTTGTCTTCTGAGGAGGTCGGTGTGGTTTTTCACTGTGGCGCACCGGAACTGTCGATCGATGAGTCGAGCGCCATATCCTGTACTTATGAGGGCGTCTTTCAGACTAGGTGTCTGTTACGATCCTCCTCATCTGAGCAGATCCTGTGTATACGGAGAGCTTGTCCATAGGGGGTGGCTTCTTTAACATGTTTAGGGTGGAAGCTGGAGAAGTGGAACCTCATGAGGTTATCCGTGGGCTTGCGGTACAGTGAGGTGCTGAGGTAACCGCCCTTGATGGAGATGCGCGTGTCCAAGAATGCAACCGATTTCGGAGCGTAGACCATGGTGAGTCTGATGGTGGGATGGAACTTGTTGATGTCATCATAGAGTTGTTTCAGTGATTGTTCACCATGTGTCCAAAGGAAGAAAATGTCATCGATGCATCTAGTGTATAGCGTTGGTGAAGAGGTCTTGTTCGAACCTGCGCATGAAGATGTTGGCATATTGAGGTGTGAATTTGGTCCCCACAGCAAAAAACCGCACCGACCTCCTCAGAAGACAAACACGAAGCCCTGTTTGTGAACACAACTCGTCACTCACCTGAAGAAGGAGTGACACTCCGAAAGCTTGTGCTACCAAATAAACCTGTTGGACTTTAACCTGGTGTTGTGAGACTTCTTACTGCGCTGACTGTTTTTGCCAGTTACCCTTGCAATTTCCTCTTGAAAGTTATTGTTGATGTCTTTCCACCACCTTTTCATTCCAGACATCCTTCCATGACTAGTGCTAAGGCTTAACCGGTGATTTATTTTATATAAATTCATTGCTTTTGTACTCCATGCCTTTCCTTATTAGCATTTCTTTCAGGAGTGTTTTAGAATTATTCATTTGATATTTCAACTACTTCATCTTCTAGAATTTCACTGCCTCTTTTACCGTGGAGGTTTTAATTTTTACCAAATTACAGTGAGTAGTTGAATGCGTTTTCCAGCAGTACAGGCAACTGAGTTGGTTCAGCAGCTGCTGGGTGGCTTGATCAATTTGCTGCATTCTTTTTACATGCTCAAGGTTTTCTTTCAAATATTAGGAAAATGGAAGATCAGCAGACATTAATCAATGATGACACAATAATAACTTTGACAAATTTGACATCTCGCAGCGCAACGGGCCAGGAGACATCAGCAGAGACTGTTCAGCGGACTCCCACTGGGTGCCACAGCCCCTGCGTGTCTCTGGCTCAAAGTTTTTTGGAGTCGTGAGCTCCATGCCAGAAATCAGTGGTAGCCGAGAGAGGTTCAGGAGGCCAGCAATCGGGGAAGGGGGGAGCAATAGTGGAATTGGGGGGCTGGCCAGCAATTGAGCTGGCCAGTGATCAGGAGGCGGCAGTGCGGGGCCACTGAGCATGCGCTGATCTCGGCTCTGACAGATCGGTGCATGCGCATGCATCGGTTAAGCCTCAGCACTACTCAGCGCTATGCTGCCAGCCTCTCCAGCGGGAATAGTCCCACCCATTTATTTTCAGATTGAATCTCACTCGGGCACTTTACAGTGCTCAGAGTGTCGGAGATTCATTTTGAAAATCCCGCTAAAGAAACCAGTGGGAGTTACTCCAGTTTTCATGCAAATTCGGCACTTGGAATTTTTTTGGAAGAATTTCCCCCATTATCTTTGAGCATACATTAATGTCTCAACCTCTGAATGATTAGACAGACTGTTATAATTGAACAATCTACCAATGCTCTCACAAACACAAATATCTAAAGTGATGATTTCTTTGATCTGCAGTTTCTACAATTAATGTTGAATTTACATAGAACATAGAACATAGAACATTACAGCGCAGAACAGGCCCTTCGGCCCACGATGTTGCACCGACCAGTTAAAAAAAAACTGTGACCCTCCAACCTAAACCAATTTCTTTTCGTCCATGAACCTATCTACGGATCTCTTAAACGCCCCCAAACTAGGCGCATTTACTACTGATGCTGGCAGGGCATTCCAATCCCTCACCACCCTCTGGGTAAAGAACCTACCCCTGACATCGGTTCTATAACTACCCCCCCTCAATTTAAAGCCATGCCCCCTCGTGCTGGATTTCTCCATCAGAGGAAAAAGGCTATCACTATCCACCCTATCTAAACCTCTAATCATCTTATATGTTTCAATAAGATCCCCTCTTAGCCGCCGCCTTTCCAGCGAAAACAATCCCAAATCCCTCAGCCTCTCCTCATAGGATCTCCCCTCCATACCAGATACATAGATGTCAAACATTCACATTTCACACAAACAGTGAATGTTTTGAAATGAGAATCTGTTTAACACTGATCTTTCTCAATTGCTGCACTATCACTCTGAACTCCACACTACACTAGTGCTATTACTACCTCATGTTGCTGCTATTCATGGGAACAGAGCTCTTCTGCACACTATGGGCATAATTTAATGCACTTCCCCATAACGAGTTTGATGGTGGGAATTTAATCAAGAAGGATTGTGGCCAATGAGGACTCTGCTGCCTTCCTGCCTCAGCCGTGGTTATGTTGAGTTGACGGCTTTCCCATCCCCCACCAATTGAAGTGGGCAATTAATGACTCGCTATGTGAAGAGTCCATAAATGTGGACACCTGGATGGATATGGCAGCACAGTAGCACAGTGGTTAGCACTGCTGCTTCACAGCGCCAGGGACCCAGGTTTGATTCCCGGCTGTGTGGAGTTTGCATGTTCTCCCCGTGTCTGCGTGGGTTTCCTCCAGGTGCTCCAGTTTCCTCCCATGTTCTGAAAGACGTGCTGGTTAGGTGCATTGAACCGAACAGGCGCCAGACTGTGATGACTAGGGGAATTTCACAGTAACTTCATTGCAGTGTTAATATAAGCCTTACTTGTGACTAATAAATAAAATTAAATAGTGGGAAGGGATCCCTTATTCAAAGGCATTAAGTGCTGATTGAGGGACCTGGTATCAGCAAGCAGGACCTCTTGACAGTCTCTTCATACTGACCCCCTTACAACCCGTGACCCCCTAACCCATGAACCCGCTCCTGCCATCACTCACCTATGGACTGGATTCACCAATGAGCCTGGACCTCAGGTGGATGCATTACTGCAGCAGTCCCCACAGCTGCCAGTTTCTGATTGGCTGGCAGATCAAAGGACCTCTGTTTCCAGGGTCCTTGAATGTTGGAAAAGCCTTCCGCTGCCAAATTAGGTGCCTGACTGGCACCTAATGTCACCATCCTTCCCGATAGTCAGCACCATTGGACAGAACACTCACTGGCTCTCCAGCCGGCATGCAAGATCCCCCGTCGCCTACATTAAATACCATCCTATAAATGAGAATCCTCACAGATGCCGTATGAGATCTTAAATTTCTATTCACAGCACATGACCTAGCTTTATTTCACAGAGTCGCAGCAGGTAGAAGCTGGGAAATGAAAAGAAGGATGCTACGTGAACTGAACACGAGAAAGAAAATTCCAGCATGATTAAACATAGAACATAGAACATAGAACAGTACAGCACAGAACAGGCCCTTCGGCCCACGATGTTGTGCCGACCTTCATCTGAAACCAAGATCAAGCTATCCCACTCCCTACCATCCTGGTGTGCTCCATGTGCCTATCCAATAACCGCTTAAATGTTCCTAAAGTGTCTGACTCCACTATCACTGCAGGCAGTCCATTCCACACCCCAACCACTCTCTGCGTGAAGAACCTACCTCTGATATCCTTCCTATATCTCCCACCATGAACCCTATAGTTATGCCCCCTTGTAATAGCTCCATCCACCCGAGGAAGAGTGGAATGGTGGAAATGTGTCAGAATGGATTCAAGGCAAGGTGTTGATGAGTGCCAGCAAGAATTGCTATCTTCTTCTTCACCAAGTGCTCGGTATCTGAAGCTTAAATCATGACAAGTTTATGCTACACTGCATTTTCAGTTTAACTATGTCAAAGCTAATTTTGAGTTGTTCCATTTTTCTGAAAATCTGCCAGCTTTTTTTGAATTTTTGATTAGCTTTTGAAAGATTTCTAGTGTGACTTTTTGGACGACCATGATAATTTCAATCATCCCTTGGTATAACCTCCTCTGAGTATGGAAGCATTTGATAGAACATGGATGGTATTAATGTCCTGATTGACAAGAAAAACTATTCCCTTAAGATCATGATTCTAAGTGTCCAGCCAGCATAAAAATTGGAGAGTTGCAGATCTGGTTTTATTTGGGTAAGTTTTCACTACCAATCTTATGGACTTAGACATTGAAAATATGGGCTAGATAATTTCTAGCTGTTACAAGCGGTGGGCAGAGTTTAATTCACCAGCCAGCCTAGAGAGGGAGGTCTGACAGACAGAGAGAGCGCCACCGGACCTTTGCTGTTGCAGGCAGCCTGAACACAGACCCCTGCCTCCAGCAATCACAGGGGCCTGCGGCTGATCACGAACCCCACACCACCCAGAAATGCAACCCCCGCCACCCAAACTGATCACATCCCCCCAATGGTCACAATGCAGAGCAGTAGCAGCGGGCCCTCCCTCCCTCCCTGATCTGGCTGCCCCTTCAAGCCCTGGCCCCATATGCCCCACCCCCAATAATTCCCACCCACCATAAGCCCCCATAGGCCCCACCCCCATAGCCCCCCCGACACTGTCCAGTGCCAAGGTGCCTGGTGGGTATTACCAAGGTGTAAGGCTGGCAGTGCCAAAATATATAATATATTTAAATAATTTATTCAGCCTCTCACCGGAAATGTTAATTTACATGGCATTAGTGAGCCCGACACTCAATCATCCAGGCTCAATTGCCTTTATGGCCTCACCAGGAGAGGTTCTCTCAGGGGAGGAAAACATCTGCTCCCCATGAATGGGGAACAGTCGCGTTGGCCTCGCCCATAGAACCGGAGGCTAATGAGGCCCCCCCGGGAGGCTGAGGGCAAGGGGAGTGTGCCCCTTGGGAAATGCCAGGCTGGCACTGTCAGGGGGTGAATATGTGGACTGCACTACAATTGAATATAGTTGAGGCCAAAACGTTGTGTGATTTCAAGAAGTTCAAGGCTAAAGAGTTCAAGGGATATGGGGGGATGGAGGGGATCAGGATACTGAATTTGATGATCAGCCATAATATCATAATGAATGGCTGAGCAGGCTCAAAAGGCTGAATGGCCTACTCCTGCTTCTAGTTTCTATGTTTCTTTGTGGTGTAACTTAGGTAAAACAATAGTCATCTATTCCAGCATACTTCAACAGACTTGATTGTTGACATTTTCCAAGGGCTTTACATTATGAATGCTTGACTGAATTTCAAAACTCCAAAACCACATCTTAGCACGTGGGGGGGGGGGGGGGGGGGGGGGGGGGGAAATCTGCATCACTTTGATTGACAGTATTAAGAGGCTGTCAATAGATTAGATTTCCTTGATGTGGTTTCTGAATAGTAATTTGCTTATTTTTACAACCGATTGATCACTTAAAGGCATTTAATTTTTGAATGGGTTTCAGTAATGAGAGGTTTTTTTCAGAGTCAGGTTTTTATGAGTAATAGCTCTCTTAGATTGTTAGATGTGTAATTCTTTTCAGCACATGATTCTTGAGATGTACCCACAGTGGATACAGGATGAGTGGACATGGAGATGTATAAGGGTTTGGTGGGGGGGGCATGGAAATGGCATGGTGGTTTGAGAGGGCATGGGGTTATGAGAGGGGCATGATTATGGCATGCAGGGTGTAATGGGGCATGAAGGTGGCATAGGGGATATGAGGAGGTTGAGAGGGTAGGGGGATTGGATGACGGGGGGAATGGCGGGTGTGAGGTGAGGAGCAGAAGGCCGAACAGTATTTTATATAATTTAGGCTAAAGTATCAGAAAGCCTTCCAAAAGCCCTGCCTCAGGACTCACCCCCCTCGGTGGCCACGTCCAAACTGCCTCTTGAGGCAGCAGGCCTGACTTCTTCATGACCCTGCCGACCCAGAGCAAAAATTGTGTGCGTTTCGATGGGGTTTCCATGGCAACTAGTTTGCTAAATCAGCAGATTTCCCATTTCAATAGCAAAAATCCAGCCCATGAAGTCATCATAGCACAGATATAGGCCATTTGGCCAATTGAGTCGATGCCACTCCCACTCACCACCTCTATTCTCATACCTGTAAAGTTTATTTTCCTTAAGCACCCTCCCAATTTCTTTTTCAAATCATTGTCTTCGCTTCCACCATCCTCAAAGGCAGCAAAGTCCAGATCATTCCCATTCACTGCATAAAAACGTTCCTCCTCATATCCACACTGTAACTCTTCCTAAAACCTTAAATTGGTGTCCACCAATTCTAATACCATCAGCTTCTGGGAGCAGCCTTCCATTTCATCTTATCTAAAATTGCCAAACTCTTGCACACCTCAATCAAATCTCCCCTCAATCTCCTTCATTCCAAAGGGAACAATCACAGCTTCTCCAACCTAACCTTGCAGCTAAAATTCCTCACAACTGGAATCGTTCTCGTAAATCTCTTCCACATCCTCTCAAAGACTCTCATATGCATCCTAAAGTGTGTTGAGAAATAGTAAGAAGAAATACTCTAGTTGTGGCCAATGCAAAGATATAGGTTCAGCATATTGTCCCTGCTTTTCTACTCAATACCTCTATCTATGAAGCCCAAGATCCCAAATGCTTTGCTAACTACTCTCTCAATATGGTCTGTCATCGTCAATGATCTACGCACATGAAACCCCAGGTCCCTCTTTCCCTTAATTCTCTTGAAAATTGTGCTATTACGGCTATATTGCCTCTACCTATCACTTCCTATCACGCATGGACTCCCACCAATTATGGCAAGGTCTGCAAGACGTAACAGGCTACGAGATAAAGGCATGTAAAATCGTTGGCATCAACACACCCCTCCTTGATGAGCTCCATGCATTCTATACTCGTTTTGAGCAATAGGTCAGCGAGAGCATGACCCCTACCCTCTTAAAGTTAACTCTGTTAACTTTAGGATAGTAATGGACAAGGACGAGTGTTGTCCTAAGGGTAGGGTGCTAAATTTGAGGAAGGCTAACTATAGCCGGATTAGGCAGGAATTGGTGGCCGTTGATTGGGAGAGGCTGTTCAGGGGTAAGTCCACGTCTGGCATGTGGGAGTCTTTTAAGGAACAGTTGATAAGACTGCAGGACAGGCATGTGCCTGTAAAAAGGAAGGATAGGAAAGGTAGGATTCGAGAGCCGTGGATAACCAAGGAAATTGAGGATCTGATCACAAAGAAAAGAGAGGCGTACGTTAGGTCCAGGCAACTGAAAACAGATGGAGCTCTGGAGGAATACAGAGAGAGTAGGAAACAACTCAAACGGGGAGTTAGAAGGGCAAAAAGAGGTCACGAAATGTTCTTGGCAGATAGGATTAAGGAGAATCCTAAGGCATTTTATTCATATGTTAGGAACAAAAGAGTTGTCAGGGAAAAAGTCGGACCTCTCAGGGACAAAGGAGGGGAATAGGGGAGATCCTAAATGAATACTTTGCATCGGTATTCACAAAAGAGAGGGACTTGTTGACTGGGAGTGTCTCAGAGGGAGGTGTTGACCCGTTAGAGAGAATCTCCATTACAAGGGAGGAAGTGTTAGGTTTTTTAGGTAACATTAAAACTGACAAATCCCCAGGGCCTGATGGCATCTATCATGGACTGCTCTGGGAGACAAGAGATGTAATTGCTGGGCCTCTGACGGAAATCTTTGTCTCTTCATTGGACACAGGTGAGGTCCCTGAGGATTGGAGGATAGTGAATGTGGTACCGTTATTTAAGAAGGGTAGCAAGGATAACCCGGGTAATTATAGGCCAGTGAGCTTGACGTCCGTGGTGGGGAAGTTGTTGGAGAGGATTCTTAGAGACAGGATGTATGCGCATTTAGAACGGAACAATCTCATTAGTGACAGACAGCATGGTTTTGTAAAAGGGAGGTCGTGCCTTACAAATTTGGTGGAGATTTTTGAGGAAGTGACAAAAACGGTTGACGAAGGAAGGGCCATGGATGTCGTCTATATGGATTTCAGTAAGGCATTTGACAAAGTCCCTCATGGCAGGTTGGTTAAGAAGGTTAAGGCTCATGGGATACAAGGAGAGGTGGCTAGATGGGTAGAAAACTGGCTTGGCCACAGGAGACAGAGGGTAACAGTCGAAGGGTCTTTTTCCGGCTGGAGGTCTGTGACCAGTGGTGTTCCGCAGGGCTCTATACTGGGACCTCTGCTATTTGTGATATATATAAATGATTTGGAAGAAGGTGTAACTGGTGTTATCAGCAAGTTTGCGGATGACACGAAGATGGCTGGACTTGCGGATAGCGAAGAGCATTGTCGGGCAATACAGCAGGATATAGATAGGCTGGAAAATTGGGCGAGAAATGGCAGATGGAATTTAATCCAGATAAATGCAAAGTGATGCATTTTGGAAGAAATAATGTAGGGAGGAGTTATACAATAAATGGCAGAGCCATCAAGAGTATAGAAACACAGAGGGACCTAGGTGTGCAAGTCTACAAATCCTTGAAGGTGGCAGCACAGGTGGAGAAGGTGGTGAAGAAGGCATATGGTATGCTTGCCTTTATAGGACGGGGTATAGAGTATAAAAGCTGGAGTCTGATGTTGCAGCTGTATAGAACGCTGGTTAGGCCACATTTGGAGTACTGCGTCCAGTTCTGGTTGCCGCACTACCAGAAGGACGTGGAGGCTTTAGTGAGAGTGCAGAGAAGGTTTACCAGGATGTTGCCTGGTATGGAGGGTCTTAGCTATGAGGAGAGATTGGGTGAACTGGGCTTTTTCTCACTGAAAAGACGGAGAATGAGGGGAGACCTAATAGAGGTGTACAAAATTATGAAGGGTATAGATAGGGTGAACAGTGGGAAGATTTTTCCCAGGTCGGAGGTGACGATCACGAGGGGTCATGGGCTCAAGGTGAGTGGGGCGAGGTATAACTCAGATATCAAAGGGACGTTTTTTTACACAGAGAGTGGCGGGGGCCTGGAATGCGCTGCCAAGTAGGGTGGTGGAGGCAGACATGCTGGCATCGTTTAAGACTTACCTGGATAGTCACATGAGCAGTCTGGGAATGGAGGGATACAAACAAATGGTCTAGTTGGACCAATGAGCGGCACAGGCTTGGAGGGCCAAAGGGCCTGTTTCCTGTGCTGTACTGTTCTTTGTACCCCAAAAGCCTCGGATGAATCTGTATCTGGGGTCACCATCACAGATGTCACTGCAGCCTTCTCAAAGGTCGACCCACAGAAAGCAACTGGCCCGGATGGGATACCCGAACGAGCACTCAAATCCTGCGCGGAACAGTTGACGGTGGTATTCGCAGACATCTTCAACCTCTCATTTATATATATCAGAATAACAGAGGCTCTAGGACAGAACAGTGATTTTCCAGTGTGAAATACAACAATTCACCAATATTCTCTGTTTTCTATATTAAAGCCAATTTTTAAAATCCAGTTGGCACTGTCCCTCCTATTCCATGAGCAATAATTTTGTTAACCTGCCTTTTATGCAATATTTTGTAAAATGCTTTCTTAAAATCCAAACAGACAGCATCCACTGCATTCCTTTCATCAACATTCTCTGTTACTTCATCAAATAATTCAATCTGACTAGTCAAGTAATCTTTTACAAATTCATGCTGAATCATTTAACTCAAACCTCTTCATATGCCTGTTATTGTTTTCCTCCAGATTATTATTTCTAAACCTTAGCCATTGTAGTGTTCGATTGTTCTGCTTTTGATTAGATCAGCCTGTTTACTATTGGTGCTCACTGTGCTTGATTGGTTAAGTCTGGATGTGCACTCTGGGAAAAGTAAACAAAGGTGTGGAAAGAATCACACAATTGTTATCATACAGAAGCTATCATGTTATCATTTGCCCATCGTGCCTGCACTGACTCTCCTAAGACTTAGTGCTTTTCTCCTGCCTTTTTCCCCATATGTCTGCACACTATTTCTATTCAAATAATCATCTAATTCCCTCTTGAACGCCTCAGTTAAACCTGCCTTCACCATACTTCCAGACGATGCATTCCAGACCCAAACCACTCATTATGTGAAAATGTTTTTTCTCACATTACATTTGCTTCTTTTGCAAATCCCTTTAAATCTGTGCCCTCTTGTTCTTGATCCCTTAACAAGCAGGAACAGTTTCTCTCTATCTACTCTGCCTAGCCTCCAATTGATTTTTGAATATCTCTATCAAATTTCCCCTTAGGCTTCTTCTCTCCAAGGAGAGCAGTTCCAACCTCTCTAATCTATCCTCATGACTGAAGTTTCTCATCCATGTAAACCTCTTCAACACTCCCTCCAATGCATTCACATCCTTCCTAAAGTGTGGTGCGCAGAATGGTATACAATATTCCAGCTGACATTTAACTAATGTTTTATATATATTCAGCATAACCTCCTTGCTCTGGTACTCTATGCCGCTATTAATAAAGCCCAGAATACTATCTGTTTTATTAACTGCTTTTTCCACCTGTCCACCACCTTCAATGATCTATGCACATATACCCAGTTTCCTCTACTCCTGCACCCATTTAAGAAATTTTACCCTTATTTTGTATTGTCTCTCCATGTTCTTCCTATCAGAATGAATCACTTCACACATTGAACTTCATCTGCCACCTATCTACCGACTCCACATTCATTTTAAAGTTCTATACTGTCCTCTTCAGTTTACAATACTTCCAAGTTTTGTATCATCCACAAGTTTTGAAATTGTCCTTTGCACACTAAGATCGAGATCATTAAAATATATTAGGAAAAGCAAAGGTGCCAACACTAACCCCTGGGAAACACCACTACAGACCTTCCACCAGTCCAAAAAATATCCAATGACCATTATTCTATACTTCCTACTATTCAGCCAATTTTACATCCATATTGCTACTGCCTCTTTTATTTCATGAGCTATAACTTTTCTCACACGTCTGTTGTGTGGCACTGTATCGAATGCCTTTTGAAAGTCCATATACACCACATTAACAGCATTCCCTCATCGAACCTTTCTGTCAACCTCCTCAAAAAACTCCAGCAACCTGGTTAAACATGACTTCCCTTTAGAGGTCCATGCTAGTTTTTCCTAATCATTCCACATTTCTCCATGTGACTACTAAGCCTATTCCAAATATTTGTTTCGAGAAACTTGCCCACCGCTGATGTTAAACTTATTGGTCTGTATTTGCTGGGGTTATCCTTGAACAAAGGTCTAACATTTGCAGTTCTCTAGTCCTTTGGCACCTTCTCTGGGTCTAGGGAAGACTGGAAGATTATGGCCAGCACCCTTGCAATTTCCATTCTCACTTCCTTCAATATCCTTGAATGCATCATATCCAGAGTGCCTTGTTAACTTGAAGTACCGAACGTTTATTCAACGCTTCCTCCAAATCCATTTTGAACTTTTCCAGTGACAGAGTTTCCTCATCTGTCACCATGGAATGGGTAGCATCTACCTCCTTGGTAAAGATGGAGGCAAAGTATTTATTTAATACCTCAACCATGTCCCTAAACTCCATTTGTCAATTCCCTTTTAGGTCCCTATTCGGCCCTACATTTTTTACCACCTTTTATTATTTATATGAAAGAGCTGGAAGCCAGCTCCAGAAGAATGCAGTAGGCATTTTAAGGCACTGTATAAAGTTCCTATACACAAATAAACTAATGTCCTCTCTGCAACAGATATAAAATATACAACACAAAATACTGCTTAAACCCTCCAGCCTGCAATTACTCAGAAACCCCTTGCACCCTTTTTTGAATAATAATTTGCCACTCTCCAATACTCCGACCTCTTCCCTGCATCTAAGCAAGTTTGGAGGACTACGGTAAGCCCTCCCCCTATCTCCATAACAACTTCCTTTAGCAACCTGGGATGCAAACCATCTGGACTGGGGAACTTAAATACACCAAGCATTGCCATCCTTTTACTCTGCCTTTCAATCTTCAGGTTGTCCATTATCTCAACCAACACCACTTCATCCAATATATTTTCAGCATTCACTTCCTCAGTGAAAACACAAACAAAGTGCCCATTTCAGTATTCAACCCATGCCTCCAAGCATATAACACTGTCCCGAATTGGCCCCAGCACACCTCCTACCATCCACATACTATTTAATTGCTGGTAGAAAATTTTTGTGTTCCCTCTTTATGTTAATCTCTTCTTCTCTCTTTACCAGTATTGTTTTCTTCTTCACTTCCCCTCTCAATTTATTATGTTTGGACTGGTTCTCGCTGGAAGAATCCACCCAACACACAACCAACACCTTCTTATATTGTTTCATCATATTCCCTGTCTCTCCCATTATCCAGTGAGTACTGACATTGATTCCCCGACCTTTCCCTCTTGTTGAAATGTACCAATTCTATACTTCAAACATCTCCTCCTTCAAAATTGCCCACTGTTTCATTGCGGATTTCCTGTCAGTCTTTGGTTCCATTTTACCATGGCTAGGTCCCCTCTCATCCCACTGAAGTCAGCTCTCTTCCAATACAGAAGTTCTACTTCAGATTGTTCCTTGCTCTTTTCCATTTTTCATCTATGATACAATGATCCCTCTTTCCTCGATTTTCCCCCACAGACATGTGGCATACTTGATACACCGCATTCCCCACCACTAGATCCAACAATGCCTCTATCCTGTAGGAACATACTGGTCAAGGAAATTCTCCTGAACATACTTCAGGAAATCCTCTCCCTTCTCCGACTTCACCGAAAATTTTGCTCGAGGGGCCATATTTACTTAATTTCCTCACTAAAGGGTTGGAAGAGCAAATTTCAAAAAAGGCACTGCAATAAACTGAATTTCACAGAAAAGTTGGGGTTCTAGGTAAAGAAATAACTGCTGAGCAAAATTACTGCAATGGCATAGAAAGAAATAGTTGAGTTAAAGAAGATTAAGTGATAAATATGACCAGAGTGCAAGAGGATCAGTTTATGTGGATGGGCGTGTGCGAGTGGATGTGAGTGAGTGAGAGTGGCAAACCAGAGACTGAGCATACAGCAAACTCACACTCACTCCCACTCCCCCAGTCAGACTCTCGCACTCACCCCCACTCCCTCACTCAGACTCTCGCACTCATCCCCAAACACTCACTCAGTCTCTCAAGGTCACCCCCCATCCCTCAACTCAGTCTCTCAGTCACCTCCACTCCCTCACTCAGACTCTCACAATCAACCCGACTTCCTCACTCAGACTCTCACACCCACTCAGTCTCTCATATTCAACCCCACCCCCTCACACAGTCTCTCAGTCACCCCACTCCCTCATTCAGTCTCTCATACTTCCCCGCACACCCACTCAGCCTCTCACACTCACCCCCGCTCACTCAGTCACACTCACTCACTCACTCCCACACACACTCTGACACTCATTCAATCCCTCACAGACATTCAGTCATCTATCACTCCCACATTCTCACCATGGCACCATCTCCTCCCTGGGCCTGCAAGATTTCACTCTCCCTGGGCCCAGAACGACCTTGTATTCCCTGGGCTGCCAAAAGCTCTCCTTGCTCAATGTACCTGGTTCCTCAGGCTGCAGCACTACTGTGGCTAGGTTCGCCTGGGCTCCAGTGCTGCTGTTGCTCGGCTCCCCCAGGTTCCAGCGCTGCGGTTGCCAGGCTCCCCCAGGCTTCAGCGCTGCTGTTGCTTGGCTCCCCATGCTCCAGCCCTACCATACCTTCACTTCCCTCAGCGCAGCTTCCCTCAGTGCACCGGCCCTCGGTACACTCATCAATAGCGGTGTATACTGCTCCTCCAACCAGAGAGTGCCTCTCTCCCTCATTTGTTGTTGATAGGCTCACTGGTCAGCCTATCGGCAGCAAATGTGGGAGGGAACTGGCCTGTAATTGGAGGAGCAGCTCCAATACACATTCTTCTATTGAAACTCACTTCTCTGACTGGAATTGTGAAACTGGTTCAGGGGCCGTGCCACACCTTGGACAAGCCTGCTCTAAAATTATTCCTACCAATGTTTGGGTAATTAAACTTTTCCAATATTACAAATGTGTATATTTTTGCCTATCTCTGAGATATTGTGTTGATGTGACAAAAGCAGGGAAGTCATGTTGGAGTTGTATGGAATGTTTGTGAGGCCACAGCTAGATGCTGTGTGCAGTTCTGGTCGCCACATTATCGGATGGATGTGATTACACTGGGAGAGGTGCAGAGGAGATTCACCAGAATGCTGCCTGGGATGGAACATTTAAGTTATGAACAGAGGTTGCGTAGGCTTGGGTTGTTTTCGTTGGAACAGACTGAGGGGCGACCTGATCAAGATGTACAAGATTATGAGAAACATGGACAGAGTGGATAAGGAGCAGCTGTTCCCCTTAGTTGAATGGTCAGTCATGAGGGGACATCGGTTCAAGGTGAGGGGCAGCAGGTTTAGGGGGGATGTGAGGAAAAACGTTTTTACCCAGAGGGTGGTGACGGTCTGGAATGCACTGCCTGGGAGGGTGGTGGCGGGTTACCTCACATCCTTTAAAAGGTATCTGGAGGAGTACGTGGCACATCATAACATTCAGGGCTATGAGCCAAGTGCTGGGAGGTGGGATTAGGTGGGAGTTCACGTGTTTCTGATGTGTCAGTGCGAACTCGATGGGTCAAAGGACCTCTTCTGCGCTGTATGATTCTATGATTCGCTTTGCTATCTCTCTCACTATTTGTAGGCCTATAGAATAACCACAGTGACATGATCAACACTTTTTCCTTCTCACCTTTGAACAAATGAATTCTATCCTTTCCCCCTCATGAACATTTTCTCTTCTCAACACTGCGATGTCTTTTCTAATTAGTATTGCCACCCCAGTTCTTGTGGTATAGTGGATAGCATCCCTGCCTCTGAACTGGAAGCTCCAGGTTCAAGAACTACCCCAGGACTTGATGGCCAAGGAAGATGTGTTCATAACACAATCAAACAGGTTAAATATCAACCAGCTGAGGATTGAGTAATCCATCCCCCCATAAAATCCACCTCAAGATGTGACATGCTGTCAAATTGTGTTTGATCCTGTTCCTGTGAAGCACCTTGGGATGTTTTACGATCTAAAAGAGGCTACAGAAATGCATGTTGTTACTGTTTTTGTTGTTGCATAATACTAAATAATGCTGTGGTAAACAGGATGTTATATATGTTCCAATTGATACCACCCAGAGCCCCATTGTGAAAGTAAAATGTATCAGTGTGATGATTGATGTCAATTATGGAAATTACAGACATCAGTTTGATCTTCAGTTTCCCAAAAGTTTGCAAGGTATTTACAAATCGTCAGGATTTCTCACTCCAATCAGATGCCAACTTCTCAAATGATTCATGGCCATACTAGGAATGAAAATTAACTTATACTGTTGATTATGTGCTTTCACTGATGATGAAAGTCCTTACAAAGCAATGAATTATAAAAAAAGGGGGTGGAGATACATTTGGCATAATAACATTGTAACCACATGATATGGCGCTCCCAGAATGGAGCAGCACCTACAGGTAATTATGATCTTCCATCCATTGATTTTTTCGATGAAATTATAAAAATAATTATTGAGCATTTACCAAATTGCATTCCCACATGGGTGCATGCTTACAGTTACTGTCTGAGACACCCTCCATAAAATATAATCCTGATTCCAACATCCATACAGTGAAAGTTTGCTATTATTCTGAAGATGATATGCCACAAACCTTTGAAATTTGGCCGTATTCTTGGGTCATATGGGACAAGTAACCTGTTGAGGATGTTGCTAGTGGAATTTGCAGGTACTCGCGCAAGATCTTCAGCTGTCTGCTCACTGCAACAAACAAAAGCATTTAAATGTTCAATCCAGGTGATCAATTTGTTTATTCCAAGATACGACTGTGCCAACATTCCAACATTTTACTTACAGATTTTAAAAAAAATAAGATCAATAACATGATTGCAAAGTTCCAGTTTTGTTCACCTACTTTTGGAGAGTGCAAAATTTCCTCAAATGAAATATTGAGAAAATGAATGGCATTGACTTCCATCTTTACGACTAGCTCCATCCCCCTCTCTGACAATTATCTGCAACTGAACCACACTTATCAGGTGTCCTATTAGACCCTGAGATCAGCATCCATTCATGTATTCACTCCATCACCAAGCATGCATCCTGTTACCTTTGGAATATTGCCTCTGTCTCAGTTTATCTGCTCCTGAAATATTCATCCTCTGTTACTTGTAGATTTGACTAATCCAATGCTCCCTTGGCCAACCTCCCATCTCCCACCCTTCATGAACTTGAGCTCATCCAAACCTTGCTGCCCATATCCTAACTCCACACCAAGAGTGGAATTTTCCTGCCCCACCTCATGGGAATCATAGCAGACTGGTCACGCACTATGCAAAGGTTGATCTAGGGCAGGATTTTCCAGCATTGGGTGAGCGCAGCTGGAAAAACCTGCCCCAAGTCTCATTCACTTATCATCGAATGTTGACTGTCCTACACTGGCTTCCAGTCTGGTAATGCCTCAATATTAAAATTCTCACCCTTGTTTTCAAATCCTACCATGGCTTTTCCCCACCCATCTCTTTCACCTCCTCCAGTCCTACAGTTCTTATATCTATGTTCTGTTTCCTGGTATGGTTGGGTCTGGATGGGGATTTTGGGGGTTGTCTATTCTCCCAAAGTATCCTGTTTCAATCTATAGTTTCGTAGTATCATACTTCAGGAAGAATGTCAAAGTCTTGAAGAGAGTGCTTGAAGAACAAAGAACAAAGACAATTACAGCACAGGAATAGGCCCTTCGGCCCTCCAAGCCTGCACCGATCATGCTGCCTGACTTAACTAAAACCCCTTATGCTTCCAGGGACCATATCCCTCTATTCCCATCTCATTCCTGTACTTGTCAAGACGCCACTTAAAAGTCACTACCGTATCCGCTTCCACTACCTCACCCGGCAACGAGTTTCAGGTACCCACCACTCTCTGTGTAAAAAATCTGCCTCATACATCTCTTTTAAAACTTGCCCCTCGCACCTTAAACCTATGCCTCCTAATAATTGACTCTTCCACCCTGGGAAAAAGCTTCGGACTATCCACTCTGTCCATGCCTCTCATAATCTTGTAGACTTCTATCAGGTTTCCCCTCAACCTCCGTCACTCCAGTGAGAACAAACCAAGTTTCTCCAATCTCTCCTCTTAGCTAATGCCCTCCATACCAGGCAACATCCTGGTAAATCTTTTCTGTACCCTCTCCAAAGCCTCCACATCCTTCAGGTAGTGTGGCGACCAGAATTGAACACTATATTCCAAGTGCGGCCTCACTAAGGTTCTATAAAGCGTCAACCTGACTTGCCAATTTTTAAACTCAATACCCCGGCTGATGAAGGCAAGCATGCTGTATGCCTTCTTGACTACCTTCTCCACCTGCATTGTCACTTTCAGTGACCTGTGTACCTGTACACCCAGATCCCTTTGCCTATCAATACTCCGAAGGGGTCATTTACTGTATATTTCCTATCTATATTAGACCTTCCAAAATGCATTACCTCACATTTGTCCGGATTAAACTCCATCTGCCATCTCTCCGCCCAAGTCTCCAACTGATCTATACCTGCTGTATTCTCTGATGGTCCTCATCGCTATCCACAAATCCACCAACCTTTGTGTCATCCGCAAACTTATAATCAATCCAGTTACATTTTCCTCCAAATCATTTATATATATTACAAACAGCAAAGGTCCCAGCACTGATCCCCGAGGAACGCCACTTGTCACAGCCCTCCATTCAGAAACGCACCCTTCCACTGCTACCCTCTGTCTTCTTTGACCGAGCCAGTTTTGTATCCACCTTGCCAGCTCACCTCTGATCCCATGCGACTTCACCTTCTGCACCAGTCTGCCATGAGGGACCTTGTCCAAGGCCTTACTGAAGTCCATGTAGACAACATCCACTGCCCTACCCTCATCAATCATCTTCGTCACTTCCTCGAAAAACTCGATCAAGTTCGTGAGACATGACCTCCCCTTCACAAAACCATGTTGCCTCTCACTAGTACGCCCACTTATTTCCAAGTGGGAATAAATCCTATCTCGAAAAATCCTCTCCAATAATTTCCCTACCACTGATGTAAGGCTCACCGGCCTGTAATTACCTGGATTATTCTTGCTACCCTTCTTAAACAAAGGAACAACATTGGCTATTCTCCAATCCTCTGGGACCTCCCTGTAGTCATGATGTGGAGATGCCGGCGTTGGACTG